>NC_139971.1:42484580-42737080 GCF_963993115.1 Abramis brama
AACCTTTAACCAGAGATGGGAACAAATATACATCAAAAAGTATTTAATTAAAAATAGCAAATACTTACTCATCAAATGTATTTAAATAAAATACAAAATACTGCTGTGAAAAAAGTATTTAATTAAAATACAAGTAATTTGTAATTTGAAAATACAAAAATATATTTTTTTTACAGTCTGTGTGGCGTTAGATAAGAGTCTAGAATATTGCAATATCATTGTTTAGTGCAGAAGATGCGCTTTTAAAGTACATGTTGCCACATACTGTCATAATAAAAGATAACTGCACATATAACACTATATTTGTATTATATTACACAAAAACTAGTTAACGCTGCTGTGAGGGTGTTTCTAATAGCGCGGCTGTGACAAAGTTGACAACTTTCTCTCTTCCGACTGCCATTATCTATTTTTTTACTCTTTTTGAAAGTTGTGAAAACGCTGTTGTGGCGTTTTTCTTTTGCTATTTGAGCTAATTGGAACACAAAAAAAATATATTTAATGTAGTCTTTCATTCACTGCTATAGAAGTTAACCCAACTATAATGCCTTCCACTTCTGAGAAACCCAGAAATGTGAACAGGGTCAATAGGATGTGTCACATCACGTGATTTACTTGCCAAAAACTGTGAGAGGCAATTTGGTAGTCCTATTTGTATTTTTATGTCTATGGTCCTAGGGATAGTTCACCCAAAAATGAAAATTAGCCCATGATTTACTCACCCTGACGTCATCCTAGGTGTATATGACTTTCTTCTTTCAGAAGAATACAATCAGAGTTATATTAAAAAGTGTCCTGGCTTTTTCAAGCTTTATAATGACAGTCAATGGGTATATTTTTCATTGAAGTGCCTCTATCCATCATAAAAGTGCATCTATCCATCATAAAAGTGCATCTATCCATCATAAAAGTGTCTATCCATCACAAAAGTGCATCTATCCATCATAAAAGTGTCTATCCATCACAAAAGTGCATATATCCATCATAAAAGTGCATCTATCCATCACAAAAGTGCATCTATCCATCACAAAAGTGCATCTATCCATCATAAAAGTGCATCTATCCATTACAAAAGTGCATCTATCCATCATAAAAGTGCTCCACAGGCTCTGGGGGGTTAATAAAGGCCTTCTGAAGGGAAGCAACGCGTTTGTGTAAGAAAAATATCCATATTTAAAACTTTATCGACTAAAATAACTAGCTTCTGGTTTATGATGGACAAATGCACTTTTATGATGGATAAATGCACTTTTATGATGGATAGACACACTTTTATGATGGATAGACGCACAGCAAGCGGCTCGTGGCAGAACACCGACCGACTGAATGACACTTTAATTTAAGTAGAAAATCTCAAATGAAGATCGCTGAACTCCAGCTTACTTGTCTGTGTTTTCAGATCATCCGCGCTTCAGCTTACTTGTCTGTGTTTTCAGATCATCCGCGCTTCTTCAGCAGTGTAGACAGAGCGCGCGCATGGTTGCCAGATACTATTGAAAAGACCGGGTAGAAAACATGTTCTTTTAACAGAAAAGCTCTGACTGGGGGTTTAATTATTAAAATCTGGCAACCGTTAGCCTGAACGCTCGTAAAAACAGTCAAGTCAATATGTTGTCGTCTCCTTTATTTGACACAAACAAGTGGTTTTGGTCAAGTTAAAAAAAATGTAAACACATTTGAGTCTAGTCTTTTTTCGCCAACGATGAAAATCAATATATCAAGCATGTGTTGATATAGTCAGTTATCGTTTAATGACGTGGGTGTTGTCTCTCATCGTCTTGTCTTAGTCAGGGAAAAAAGGGTTGTCAACGAACATTTTTCGTCATAGTTTTCGTTAACGAAATTAACACTGCTGCCTTCTAAAAATCAGCATCATAACAAACGCTTTGAATACCATAGAAAGTCAGTGGAAAAGGCATGAAGTTCACCATTGTTACGAACTGCTCAGAGACACGAAGGTTGAGGATCCAAATGCAGTTTTATTTAAAGGGTTATACAGAATCGTAATCAAAATCCAGGCAAAGGTCATACACAGGCAGGCAATCCAACAAACAGACAAATCCAGAGGGTGAGGCAGAAACAGGAAAACCAGGACATGGGCAGAGATCAGGAACCAGGAACAACGACAAAAAAGCAAATGCTCAGAAATGCAGTGGAATAACGTACAAGACTTCACAGGGAATGATGAGGTGAACCAGGCTTATATGCGGTAAACTAAACAATATAATGAGACACAGGTGAATGTGATAATCAGGGATGATGAGTCCAGGCAGTGAATTATGGGAAATGTATTTGTGAGTGAATAATGATAGTCTGATGTAGAGTGCCCTCAGGTGGCTCTCAAGGGCACTCCAACTGATGACCGTTACAATCATAACATCTTAATATACATCATATACATAATTCACCTGCTATAGAGAGCCTAAGTCCCTCCCCTTCCGGTGGATCACCATGGGACCTTATTTCGGAAAAATATTGTATGGTAGTCAATGGCGAGAGACACCAAATATTTTGATCTCGTTTGAATTGTGCCCTGAATTACACATATGATGTTTGTCAATTTAAAAGATACATTTTAAAGTCAAGAAAGTCGCAGTTTGATGTAAAATTGTTGAGGTATAAGAAAATGTGAAAATACGTAATTACAAAGACTACAAACCCAAAAGGCGCACATGTGACGTCATACCTTTCCTCTCAATGAGTGAAGCTAACTTTACTGAAGCTAACGTCTGTCATTTTTTTCTATAGTCTTACGTTATAATTGTAATGTTACGCCATCATGCCTGAGTGTTTTGTACCAGACTGCACACATACGAGCAACGGATCTTGCTCGTTGTTTCGCTTCCCGGGTGATGACGAGAGATGTAGTTGTAGACGGAATAAAAAGATAAGTTGTCTCTCGCCATTGACTACCATACATATTTTTTCCGAAATAAGGTCCCATGAGCCGGAAGCGGAGGGGAGGGACTTAGGCTCTCTATATGTTACAGATGTTTCTTATCAACAGAAAAATACAGTGGGATAAACTGGATTCTCTTGAAACCTCCCTGCAGCATAGTTAATGATATGTTAAAGCTCCCCGTACGCTGACAGGACTGGTTACAGCATGTTTCTGACATAGAGAACAAGGACGGTTTCAAACCACGTTTTTGTTTGTGGTAAACTGTAGTTTTAAAGGGAAAACACTCAGCAGTGGTGTCAAAGCATATTAAAAACACCACACTGAAATATAAACATTAAAAACTTGATTTTCACCACAAGTGGTCTTTAGGTTACTTTTTAAAGCTCCCACAAACTTACTTAATCTGGAGGGAAACAGCTTTCACTATAAATTGCTGTAGGCCACTGATTTGTCTGGTTTAAATGATTTGTCTGTGTGTGGACATTGCTTATTTTAAATGCATATGTGTACATAGGCCTGTAGCACAGAGCCAGTTTCTGACTCTGTTAACTTTCAGTATAGTTCAAGCAAACTGTTTTTTTTTTTTTTCAAAAAGGTTGAATGTTTTATAGTGAAATGTTTTATAGTTTTATAAAAAATAAAACGCGGCCAGAGAACAGACGCACAAGGTGTGGACAAATAATTGCAGTGCTCTGGTTAAAGGAGAACTCCGGTCAATTTTAACATTGAGCTCATTTTTTTGTAAATTTTGAGTGCTGTCAATACAGAGAACAACGACAAAAATCGGTGTTGCCTACATCGTGTTATCCTCTTTTTAAAATTTGCACCCTGTTGACTTCAATGGGGCAAGTTTTAAACCTGCTTTTAGCCTCTTAACATCCTTGATGTGTCATTACAAGTGCACAGCCAATGTGAGTGATTCCTTCAGAGTGAACACGGGTGAATCTGACTGCAGTAGATGTGAAAGATATGAATAAAAATGATGTTATTTCAACCAGCGCACATACCTGTATTTATTTCCTGTTTTCGGTCGAAGTCCACAGATTGTCGAGTTCACGCGCATAGGTTTAGTTACCTATGATCACGCGCGTGAATTCGACAATCGAATCGTTGACATGATAATCATAATCGATTCGAATCATGAGACCAATGAAGATTCACACCCCTATTTATAATACACTTGTGTTTATATTGTGTAATAACTGTATTCATGTTTATGTCTTTATCTCTAGACTTTCAGACTGCAGTATCACAGAAGAAGGTTATAAAGCTCTGGCTTCAGCTCTGAAATCAAACCCTTCACACCTGATAGAGCTGGATCTCAGAGGAAATGATCCTGGACAATCAGGAGTGAAGGAGCTCGATGATTTACTACAGGATCAGAACTGTAAACTCAAGACACTGAGGTGAGATGTGATGAAATAATATAACAAATTATTTGCGGGTGAATTATTCATAGAATCATTATTTTACTAATACAAAATGAACCATTTCACACACATATTTATTTTTCCTTAGATCAAGTTTAAGAATTTATTTGAATTCTTCATCTTCTTATCTGCAGGTTTTTGGGTCCTGTTGCAGACGAAGCCTGTGAGTATGTGAGAGGAATTGTGGGTAAAAAAACGTTACTCCTGAGAGAGCTGAATCTGAGTGAACGTAAACTAGGAGACACACGAGTGAATCAGATCGCTACTCTACTGCAGGATAAACACTGTAAACTCAACACACTGATGTGAGTATTTTACATTGTTTTATACTTTACAAAATAAAATGTATATTACATTTTAAAGTCTAATAAAAGACTGTCATTGCTCTTTAAAGTTTTTGAGGATTGAGATTAGTTGATCCATCATATAAATGTATCCTTCTGTTACTGTATTGTGAATTGTGGCTGAAATAAATTAAAGATTGTTTCCTGTCTTTGTTTTGTTTCTCTTCAGGCTGAATAATAACAGTATTACAGCAGAAGGTTGTGCTGCTCTGACTTCAGCGTTTAATTCAAACCCTTCAAACCTGATAGAGCTGGATCTGAGTGAGAATAAACTAGGAAACTCTGGAATTGAGAAGATCTGTGTTCTGTTGGAAAATACACAATGCAGATTGGAGAAACTGAAGTGTGTATTAACATGTTTATGTACATTTATTAAGGTTTATTTAATTAGATGAACTGAAAAAAAGTTTTACTACTTTTTAAATTTACACTATGACTGAGGCTAATATTCTGTTTAAACATCTCTTTTTGTTTTTAGTGAAGAAAACTAATTTGAAACAACATTTTGGGGACAAAATCCAAATATTATGGAATTAAATTTTTTGGTGAACTATTAATTTAATAAGATTAAGTTATTAAAGTTATTTTTTTTTAATAAGGTTTTGGTTAATGCATATATTGTATTTATATCTAAGGGAGATTTTGCCAATATTAAAATAAAAACATCATATTGTCGTTTTTGCACACTCCACGGCAATAATTTATTCATAATTTGTCTAATTTGTCAGAAGCCATTCATAAATCCCATTAGTGATACGATAATCTGTGTCTCCAAAAAGTATAACAACTGTTTTTTTTTTCTTTTCTGTTTTTCTGTAGACTTTCAGACTGCAGTATCACAGAAGAAGGTTATAAAGCTCTGGCTTCAGCTCTGAGATCAAACCCTTCACACCTGATAGAGCTGGATCTCAGAGGAAATGATCCTGGACAATCAGGAGTGAAGGAGCTCGATGATTTACTACAGGATCAGAACTGTCAACTCAAGACACTGAGGTGAGACATGATGAAATAACACAAAATAAATATGAATGCTAAATATTCTTTCAGTAAGACAAAATAAGCTCTACAAGTTTTGTAGTGGGGGTTACTGAGTTTTGTTTAGATACAATTGCAACCCTCTATGCACACCTTGGCAATAGAATCACCATTGGCTAGTCAATTTTTTAGTTTACTCACCAGACTGATATACATTCTAATATATATATATATAATCAAATCAGCTTGTCTTTGTAAAATGACACAGCTTTTTAAATATCTGAATGTACTCTCTTAAAGGAACACTCCACCATTTTTTGAAATAGGGCTTATTCACCTTCTTTCCCACATTTAGATAGGTGGGCAAATGCATTTTTGTCTCAGTGCATGTATTGTTTTAGTTTGACAGGGTCGGTGCTAGCTTAGCTTAGCATAATGAATGGAATCCTTTGTTGCCAGCTAGCATGTCCTGAGTAAAAGTGATATAAAAAAAAAACAAAACACCTAATTATTTCTTGTGGCCTGCGTATTCACAACAAGTACAAATAGCGATGCAGATTAACACTAGGCGATTTCCTAGGCAGATATTGACTTATATATTAAGGACTATATTAGGGGGAAGCACAGGCGAAGCACTGCTACTCGGGCGTGATATCTCTGCGCCCAAGTAGCAGTGCTTCGCCTGTGCTTCCCCCTAATATAGTCCCAAGTCAATATCTGCATAGGAAATCGCCTAGTGTTAATCTGCATCGCTATTTGTACTTGTTGTGAATACGCAGGCCACAAGAAGTAATTAGGTGGGTTTTTTTTTTTTTATATATATCACTTTTACTCAGGACATGCTAGCTGGCAACAAAGGATTCCATTCATTATGCTAAGCTAAGCTAGCACCGACCCTGTCAAACTAAAACAATGCATGCACTGAGACAAAAATGCATTTGCCCACCTATCTAAATGTAGGAAAGAAAGTGAATAAGCCCTATTTCAAAAAACGGTGGAGTGTTCCTTTAACATCAGTCAATCAAGCATTATAATGATAATCAAGCACTATTTAATGATAGAACTTAAGTAATTAGAATTAAAACTTGGTAACCATGTATGAATGCATATTTGTCATTTTAACTGAAATTAGGGCTGGTGGTGGTGCTTAAGATATTGTTGGTCATTCAGTGTTTCTGAAAAGAAAATAGATAATAGTAATAGATAATAGTAATTATTATTAAAAGATAATAATACTACTATTAATTCTACTACTAAAAACAATATACAACGCACTAAGGATTGATGAGCTGCTGGGTTCATGAATATTAATCACATTGTCAGTGTTCGCTCGAACTGATTTGCTGAAATCAAAACAGGGACGTAATAGATGAGCGCCAGCCAATCAGATTGCTGTTTGCGCATTAGTTCCGCCCACTACTGGAGAAACCGGCATATCTGCTTGTTCCTTGAAAATTTCTTGTTGCTGAATAATTCCAAATGAACTGTGTTATTTTGACAGGAAAATACAGCAACATTATTTACATGTAGCGTGTCGATTCTGCGTGGTATGTAAGACACACACTCACTCTCACTCTCTCTCTCTCTCTCTCTCTCTCTCTCTCTCACGCACACACACACACACACACACACACACACACACACACACACACACACACACACACACACACTCTCTCTCTCTCTCTCTCTCTCTCTCTCTCTCTCTCTCTCTCTCTCACACTCTCTCTCTCTCTCTCTCTTTCTCTTACACTCTCTCTCTCTTTCTCTCTCTGTGTGTGTGTGAGAGTGAGAAACAGTGCTCTCACCAAAGCGACGGCGAGTCGTGTGTCTTCACACACTTTACGGTACGTCAAATACAGGTAGGCTGCGCACAGAGCCATTGAAAAACATTTAACAGCTCTGGCTGCGCATCCATTGAGCTGAATTGAAATAATACAGACGGTGAGCAAAACTATCAAGCACTCAGCTATATTTTCAATTGCTGAACACTCTAACTATTCCAAACTCATACTTTGCCTCTAACACACACACTGTCGAGTAAAATCTAAGAGTTGATTAGCCAATGGCTCGTGATAGACATTATTTAGTGCCCAGATGTGCAAATTTAGCCGCAGATGCGAGTGATTTACTCGCATTGTAGAGGGTTGAATTGTACTGACAGGATTCAGTAGTATGGTATTAAATGTTTCTGAAGCTGTAGTTTAATGCCATCAAGCCCAGGTTCACTGTATCACTATCTCTCTACAGCAGTTCTGTGAGTCTCCAGATGTTCGCAAACATGCAGTTTCACAAGCCAGTTTTCTCTGTGCTGATTTACTCTGTGCAGAAAATTTTGCTTAAAGCCATAAAGACATTTAAATTTCATCTTCCCTTCTGCAGGATTTTGAGAAGTCCTAAAGCAGAGGAAGCCTGTAAATATTTGACAGAACTTGTGGGTAAAAACCCGTTACTCCAGAGAGAACTGAACCTGAACCACAAACTAGAAGACAGACGAGTGAATCAGATCGCCTCTCTACTGCAGGATAAACACTGTAAACTCAACACACTGATGTAAGTATTTTGTTTTAGTGACATAAAATGTTACATTACATTTAATATTATTTTTCAGTAGTGGATAATACCATTTCCTCATTTGTTTGAGTCAGAGCAGTTTTTCTCTTAGCAGACAATAATGCTTTATATTAAAATTAAGTAAACAATTAAAAACATACACATTTAGATAAAAATGACTTTCACAGATTGTATATCATTTAAATTAAGTACACATACTGTATATGCTTTAATTCCAAAAGCTTATATTTTATATCTACAGAGTTTTTACTTTAAAGTATGTTGATGTGTGCAAAAATTTGGTTGGGGATAGAGACCTGCAATCCCGTGGGATCTCACCCAATGCAACAGAGTGTGGCACGGGACAGGATTTGATGGGCAAGTGCAGGTTGCGGGAGAATAAAATGATTCGTGGGACTTCCACAAATAGAAGCATCTAAAAATAAAATATCTAAAAACAAAGAAATTATTATTGATCTATTGCACAAAAGTAACAAGAACAACTAAAACTAGATTAAAAAGTTCGTCGAGACAAACTTTAAGTTGGCTTGAGAAAGCTGGACCAGAAAGTTTGAAGAAGTTAAAAGTAGTTTGGAGTTTAAAGTAGTTTCAAGTTTAAATTAGTTTAAAGTTTAAATTAGTTTGAAGTTTAAATTAGTTTAAAGTTTAAATAAGTTTAATGTTTAAATTAGTTTAAAGTTTAAAGTATTTTAAAGTTAAAAAGTTGTTGGGGGTTTTCTAGTGGGTTGCTAAGGTGTTCTGGGTGGTTGCTAGGCAGTTGCTAGGGTGTTCTGGGTGGTTGCTAGGCGGTTGCTAGGGTGTTTTTGGTGGTTGCTAGGGTGTTCTGGGTGGTTGCTATGGTGTTGCTAGGTTGTTGCTAGGGTATTCTGTTTGGTTGCTAGGGTGTTCTGGGTGGTTGCTAGGTGGTTGCTAGGGTGTTCTGGGTGGTTGCTAGGGTGTTGCTAAGCGGTTGCTAGGGTATTTTGGGTGGTTGCTAGGGTGTTGCTAGGCGGTTGCTAAGGTATTTTGGGTGGTTGCTAGGCGGTTACTAGGGTGTTCTGGGTGGTTGCTAGGCGGTTGCTAGGGTGTTTTAGCGGTTGCTATGGTGTTGCTAGGCGGTTGCTAGGGTGTTCTGGGTGGTTGCTAGGGTGTTGCTAGGCGGTTGCTAGGGTATTCTGGGTGGTTGCTAGGCGGTTACTAGGGTGTTTTGGTGGTTGCTATGGTGTTGCTAGGCGGTTGCTAGGGTATTATGGGTGGTTGCTATGGTGTTGCTAGGGTATTCCAGGTGGTTGCTAGGATGTTGCTAGGTGGTTGCTAGGGTGTTTTGGTGGTTGCTATGGTGTTGCTAGGTGGTTGCTAGGGTGTTCTGGGTGGTTGCTATGATGTTGCTAGGTGGTTGCTAGGGTGTTTTGGTAGTTGCTATGGTGTTGCTAGGGTATTCTGGGTGGTTGCTAGGGTGTTGCTAGGGTGTTCTGGGTGGTTGCTATGGTGTTACTTGGTGGTTGGTAGTTGTCACAGATGGTTACTATGGAGTTTGTATAGTTCTTAGCATGATCTTGGTATGATTTAGCACTTAACTAATCGCTATTAGCATGTAGCTATTCACTGCTAGCATGTGTAGCATGTTGGAAGTGCTGTTTGCTAGCATGAGTCAAAAGAGCCAAACCTCATCTCTATACAATGTTCTGATACAGAGATATAGGTCTTGCAAAATGGTTGCTAGGGTACTCAAGTTTGGTTGCTATGGAGTTGCTTGGGAGCTGGGAGCTTTATACGTACGAAGTTTAAAGTGGTTTGAAGTTTAAATTAGTTTACGAGTTTTTGAGTTTTGAGTTTATAAGTTTAAATGAGTTTAGAGTTTAAGTTTAAATGAGTTTAAAGAGTGTGTGTGTGTATGTGGGTTCACACACACACACACACACACTCAGAGTTTATGAGTTTAGAGTTTATAAGTGTATAAATGGATGAGTTTATAAGTGTACACGTTTTTGAATTTGGTTTGTAAGTTTAAATGAGTTTTGAGTTTATAAGTTTAAATGAGTTTACAGTTTATAAGTTTAAATGAGTTAAAGCTTAAGTTTGAAGTTTAAAGAAGTTTAAAGTTTATATTAGTTTGAAGTTTAATTTAGTTTGAAGTTTAAAGTAGTTTAAAGTTTAAAATAGTTTGAAGTAGATAGATAGATGAGTTGATTAGTTTAATTGAGTCTCAATGGCTTATATATTATATAGAATGGCAGTTTGAATTAGTCTTCAAGGTATTTTGATTTGAATTTTCGTCGGTTGGCCAGTTTGAATCTAGATTTGAATTTTTTAGAACTCCCCAATGTAAGTCAATGGGAGTTTTTCCGAGTTTTGATCGGCAATATTAGGAAAACCGTAAGTCCGATCAGTCTGAAAAGATATAGCAACTCAAGTCAGAATAGTCTGAAGGTCTGAGCCGAGTTTGGAGTATGTAGAGTTAAAGCTCTAGGAGGAGATAGGGGATAAATTTTTAGTAAGAAGAATAATAATAACTAGATGCGAAAGTTCGTCGAGACAAACTTTAAGTTGGCTTGAGAAAGTTTGGACCAGAAAGTTTTTTGCTAGGCGGTTGCTAGGGTATTCTGAGTGGTTGCTAGGCGGTTGCTAGGATATTTCTGGTGGTTGCTAGGGTCTTTTGGGTGGTTGCTAGGCGGTTGCTAGGGTATTTTGGGTGGTTGCTATGGTGTTCTGGTTGGTTGCTAGGCGGTTGCTAGGGTATTCTGGGTGGTTGCTAGGCGATTGCTAGGGTGTTCTGGGTGGTTGCTATGGTGTTGCTAGGCGGTTGCTAGGGTGTTCTGGTTGGTTGCTAGGCGGTTGCTAGGGTGTTCTGGGTGGTTGCTATGGTGTTGCTAGGCGGTTGTTAAGGTATTCTGGGTGGTTGCTAGGCGGTTACTAGGTGGTTGCTAGGGTATTCTGGGTGGTTGCTATGGTGTTGCTAGGCGGTTGCTAGGATGTTCTGGGTGGTTGCTAGGCGGTTGCTAGGGTGTTCTGGGTGGTTGCTATGGTGTTGCTAGGCGGTTGCTAGGGTGTTCTGGTTGGTTGCTAGGCGGTTGCTAGGGTGTTCTGGGTGGTTGCTATGGTGTTGCTAGGCGGTTGTTAAGGTATTCTGGGTGGTTGCTAGGCGGTTGCTAGGTGGTTGCTAGGGTATTCTGGGTGGTTGCTATGGTATTGCTAGGCGGTTGCTAGGGTGTTCTGGGTGGTTGCTATGGTGTTGCTAGGCGGTTGCTAAGGTATTCTGGGTGGTTGCTAGGCAGTTGCTAGGGTGTTCTGAGTGGTTGCTATGCTGTTGCTAAGGTGTTCTGGGTGGTTGCTAGGCGGTTGCTAGGGTGTTCTGGGTGGTTGCTATGGTGTTGCTAGGCGGTTGCTAGGGTATTCTGGGTGGTTGCTATGGTGTTGCTAGGCGGTTGCTAGGGTGTTCTGGGTGGTTGCTATGATGTTGCTAGGCGGTTGCTAAGGTATTCTGGGCGGTTGCTAGGCAGTTGCTAGGGTGTTCTGGGCGGTTGCTATGGTGTTGCTAGGTGGTTGGTAGTTGTCACAGATGGTTACTATGGAGTTTTTATAGAGTCCTTAGCATGATCTTGGTATGATTTAGCACTTAACTAATTGATATTAGCATGTAGCTATTCACTGCTAGCATGTGTAGCATGTTGGAAGTGCTGTTTGCTAGCATGAGTCAAAAGAGCCAAACCTCATCTCTATACGATGTTCTGATACAGAGATATAGGTCTTGCAAAACGGTTGCTAGGGTACTCAAGTTTGGTTGCTATGGAGTTGCTTGGGAGCTTGAAGCTTTAAACTTAAAACGTTTAAAGTGGTTTGAAGTTTAAAGTAGTTTACGAGTTTTGAGTTTACAAGTTTAAATGAGTTTAGAGTTTAAGTTTAAATGAGTTTAGTGTGTGTGTGTGTGTGTTCACACACACACACACACTCAGAGTTTATGAGTTTAGAGTTTATAAGTGTATAAATTGATGAGTTTATAAGTGTAAGAGTTTTTGAGTTTAGAGTTTATAAGTTTTAAATGAGTTTAGAGTTTATAAGTTTAAATGAGTTTAGAGTTTATAAGTTTAAATGAGTTTAAGAGTTCAGAGTTTATTAATTTATGAGTTTAAGAGTTCATAAGTCTATGAATTCATGAGTTTATAAGTTAATTAGTTTATAAGTGTATGAGTTTAGAGTTCATTAGTTTAAATGAGTCTCATTGGCTAATATAGTATATAGAACGGCAGTTTGGTTTAGTCTTCAAGGTATTTTGATTTGAATTTTCGTCGGTTGGTGAGTTTGAATCTAAATTTGAATTTTTTAGAACTCCCCAATGCAAGTCAATGGGAGTTTTTCCGAGTTTTGATCGTCATTTTTAGGAAAACCGTAAGTCCGATCAGTCTGAAAAGATATAGCACACTTGGTCAGATCAGTTTGAGTGTCTGAGCCGAGTTTGGAGTATGTAGAGTTAAAGCTCTAGGAGGAGTTTCATATAGAAATTTTAGTCTCGGAATAATAATAATAATAATAAGTTTAAATAGGATTTCAATATGTTGGCTCTCTCAAGCCAACTTAATAACTAGATTAAAAAGTTCGTCGAGACAAACTTTAAGTTGGCTTGAGAAAGCTGGACCAGAAAGTTTGAAGAAGTTAAAAGTAGTTTGGAGTTTAAAGTAGTTTCAAGTTTAAATTAGTTTAAAGTTTAAATTAGTTAGAAGTTTAAAATAGTTTAAAGTTAAAATTAGTTTGAAGCTTAAATTAGTTTAAAGTTTAAATTAGTCTAAAGTTTAAATTAGTTTGAAGCTTAAATTAGTTTAAAGTTTAAATTAGTCTAAAGTTTAAATTAGTTTGAAGTTTAAATTAGTTTAAAGTTTAAATTAGTTTAATGTTTAAATTAGTTTAAAGTTTAAAGTATTTTAAAGTTAAAAAGTTGTTGGGGGTTTTCTAGTGGGTTGCTAAGGTGTTCTGGGTGGTTGCTAGGCAGTTGCTAGGGTGTTCTGGGTGGTTGCTAGGCGGTTGCTAGGGTGTTTTTGGTGGTTGCTAGGGTGTTCTGGGTGGTTGCTATGGTGTTGCTAGGTTGTTGCTAGGGTATTCTGTTTGGTTGCTAGGGTGTTCTGGGTGGTTGCTAGGTGGTTGCTAGGGTGTTCTGGGTGGTTGCTAGGGTGTTGCTAAGCGGTTGCTAGGGTATTTTGGGTGGTTGCTAGGGTGTTGCTAGGCGGTTGCTAAGGTATTTTGGGTGGTTGCTAGGCGGTTACTAGGGTGTTCTGGGTGGTTGCTAGGCGGTTGCTAGGGTGTTTTAGCGGTTGCTATGGTGTTGCTAGGCGGTTGCTAGGGTGTTCTGGGTGGTTGCTAGGGTGTTGCTAGGCGGTTGCTAGGGTATTCTGGGTGGTTGCTAGGCGGTTACTAGGGTGTTTTGGTGGTTGCTATGGTGTTGCTAGGCGGTTGCTAGGGTATTATGGGTGGTTGCTATGGTGTTGCTAGGGTATTCCAGGTGGTTGCTAGGATGTTGCTAGGTGGTTGCTAGGGTGTTTTGGTGGTTGCTATGGTGTTGCTAGGTGGTTGCTAGGGTGTTCTGGGTGGTTGCTATGATGTTGCTAGGTGGTTGCTAGGGTGTTTTGGTAGTTGCTATGGTGTTGCTAGGGTATTCTGGGTGGTTGCTAGGGTGTTGCTAGGGTGTTCTGGGTGGTTGCTATGGTGTTACTTGGTGGTTGGTAGTTGTCACAGATGGTTACTATGGAGTTTGTATAGTTCTTAGCATGATCTTGGTATGATTTAGCACTTAACTAATCGCTATTAGCATGTAGCTATTCACTGCTAGCATGTGTAGCATGTTGGAAGTGCTGTTTGCTAGCATGAGTCAAAAGAGCCAAACCTCATCTCTATACAATGTTCTGATACAGAGATATAGGTCTTGCAAAATGGTTGCTAGGGTACTCAAGTTTGGTTGCTATGGAGTTGCTTGGGAGCTGGGAGCTTTATACGTACGAAGTTTAAAGTGGTTTGAAGTTTAAATTAGTTTACGAGTTTTTGAGTTTTGAGTTTATAAGTTTAAATGAGTTTAGAGTTTAAGTTTAAATGAGTTTAGAGAGTGTGTGTGTGTATGTGGGTTCACACACACACACACACACACACTCAGAGTTTATGAGTTTAGAGTTTATAAGTGTATAAATGGATGAGTTTATAAGTGTACACGTTTTTGAATTTGGTTTGTAAGTTTAAATGAGTTTTGAGTTTATAAGTTTAAATGAGTTTACAGTTTATAAGTTTAAATGAGTTAAAGCTTAAGTTTGAAGTTTAAAGAAGTTTAAAGTTTATATTAGTTTGAAGTTTAATTTAGTTTGAAGTTTAAAGTAGTTTAAAGTTTAAAATAGTTTGAAGTAGATAGATAGATGAGTTGATTAGTTTAATTGAGTCTCAATGGCTTATATATTATATAGAATGGCAGTTTGAATTAGTCTTCAAGGTATTTTGATTTGAATTTTCGTCGGTTGGCCAGTTTGAATCTAGATTTGAATTTTTTAGAACTCCCCAATGTAAGTCAATGGGAGTTTTTCCGAGTTTTGATCGGCAATATTAGGAAAACCGTAAGTCCGATCAGTCTGAAAAGATATAGCAACTCAAGTCAGAATAGTCTGAAGGTCTGAGCCGAGTTTGGAGTATGTAGAGTTAAAGCTCTAGGAGGAGATAGGGGATAAATTTTTAGTAAGAAGAATAATAATAATAACTAGATGCAAAAGTTCGTCGAGACAAACTTTAAGTTGGCTTGAGAAAGTTTGGACCAGAAAGATTGAAGAAGTTTAAAATAGTTTGGAGTTTAAATTAGTTTAAAGTTTAAAGTAGTTTGAAGTTTAAATTAGCTTAAAGTTTAAATTAGTTTAAATTAGTTTAAAGTTTAATGTAGTTTAAAGTTTAAATTAGTTTGAAGTTTAAATTAGCTTAAAGTTTAAATTAGTTTGAAGTTTAAAGTAGTTTAAAGTTAAAAAGTTGTTGGGGGTTATCTAGTGGGTTGCTAAGGTGTTTTGGTTGTTGCTAGGTGGTTGCTTGTGTTTTCTGGGTGGTTGCTAGGGTGTTGCTAAGCGGTTGCTAGGGTATTTTTGGTGGTTGCTAGGGTGTTGCTAGGAAGTTGCTAAGGTATGTTGGTGGTTGCTAGGCGGTTGCTAGGGTGTTTTGGGTGGTTGCTATGGTGTTGCTAGGCGGTTGCTAAGGTATTTTGGGTGGTTGCTAGGGTGTTCTGGGTGGTTGCTAGGGTGTTGCTAGGCAGTTGCTAGGGTGTTTTGGGTGGTTGCTAGGCGGTTGCTAGGGTGTTCTGGGTGGTTGCTATGCTGTTGCTAGGCGGTTGCTAGGGTATTCTGGGTGGTTGCTAGGCGGTTGCTAGGGTGTTTTGGGTGGTTGCTATGGTGTTGCTAGGCGGTTGCTAGGGTGTTCTGGGTGGTTGCTAGGCGGTTGCTAGGGTGTTTTGGGTGGTTGCTATGGTGTTGCTAGGCGGTTGCTAGGGTGTTCTGGGTGGTTGCTAGGCGGTTGCTAGGGTGTTTTGGGTGGTTGCTATGGTGTTGCTAGGCGGTTGCTAGGGTGTTCTGGGTGGTTGCTAGGGTGTCTTGGGTGGTTGCTAGGCGGTTGCTAGGGTGTTTTGGGTGGTTGCTAGGCGGTTGCTAGGGTGTTCTGGGTGGTTGCTAGGCGGTTGCTAGGGTATTCTGGGTGGTTGCTATGGTATTGCTAGGCGGTTGCTAGGGTATTCTGGGTGGTTTCTATGCTGTTGCTAGGCGGTTGCTAGGGTGTTCTGGGTGGTTGCTATGGTGTTGCTAGGCGGTTGCTAGGGTATTCTGGGTGGTTGCTATGGTGTTGCTAGGCCGTTGATAGGGTATTCTGAGTGGTTGCTAGGCGGTTGCTAGGGTGTTCTGGGTGGTTGCTATGGAGTTGCTAGGCGGTTGCTAAGGTATTCTGGGCGGTTGCTAGGCAGTTGCTAGGGTGTTCTGGGTGGTTGCTATGGTGTTGCTAGGTGGTTGGTAGTTGTCACAGATGGTTACTATGGAGTATTTATAGAGTTCATAGCATGATCTTGGCATGATATAGCACTTAACTAATCGCTATTAGCATGTAGCTATTCACTGCTAGCATGTGTAGCATGTTGGAAGTGCTGTTTGCTAGCATGAGTCAAAAGAGCCAAACCTCATCTCTATACGATGTTCTGATACAGAGATATAGGTCTTGCAAAACGGTTGCTAGGGTACTCAAGTTTGGTTGCTATGGAGTTGCTTGGGAGCTGGGAGCTTTAAACTTAAGAAGTTTAAAGTGGTTTGAAGTTTAAAGTAGTTTACGAGTTTTTGAGTTTTGAGTTTATGTTTAAATGAGTTTAGAGTGTGTGTGTGTGTGTGTGTGTGTGTGTGTTCACACACACACACACACACACACACACTCAGAGTTTATGAGTTTAGAGTTTATAAGTGTATAAATTGATGAGTTTATAAGTATAAGAGTTTTTGAGTTTAGATTTTATAAGTTTTAATGAGTTTAGAGTTTATAAGTTTAAATGAGTTTAAGAGTTCAGAGTTTATTAATTTATGAGTTTAAGAGTTCATAAGTCTATGAATTCATGAGTTTATAAGTTAATTAGTTTATAAGTGTATGAGTTTAGAGTGCATTAGTTTAAATGAGTCTCAATGGCTCATATAGTATATAGAACGGCAGTTTGGTTTAGTCTTCAAGGTGTTTAGATTTAAATTTTGTCAGTTTGAATTTTTTAGAACTCCCCAATGTAAGTCAATGGGAGTTTTTGAATGAGTTTTTTCGAGTTTTGATCGTCATTTTTAGGAAAACCGTAAGTCCGATCAGTCTGAAAAGATATAGCACACCGAGTCAGATCAGTTTGAGCGTCTGAGCCGAATTTGGAGTATGTGGAGTTAAAGCTCTAGGAGGAGTTTGAGTTGTAAATTTTTACGGTCAGAAGAATAATAATAATAATAATAATAATAAGTTTAAATAGGATTTCAATATGTTGGCTCTCTCAAGCCAACTTAACTAGAATGTACATTTCCTGAAGAAAATGTGAAGTGGTGCTTGCAGTGGCAAAACTCGCCACTGGGCAGATGCTAACACAATTAACATGTTGTGATACCATGATATACCACGTTTTATCATTTACCACGATTTACCATGTTTCTAAGATGATTTACTACGATTTACCACATTCCAGCATGATTTACTATGATTAACATGTTGTTAGAATGATGCTAGCAGGATTAGCATGTTGCTAGCATGATTAGCATGTTGGTTGGATGATGCTAGCATGATTAGCATGTTGCTAGCATGCTTTTAACAAGATGCTAGCATGATTAGCATTTTGCTAGCATGTTTTTAGCTAGATGCTAACATGATTAGCATGTTGCTAGCATTATGCTAGCAAGATTAGCATGATGCTAGCTTGATTAGCATGTTGCTAGCATAATGCTAGCATGATTAGCATAATGCTAACATGATTAGCATATTGCTAGCTTGATTAGCATGTTGCTAGCATGATGCTAGCTTGATTAGCATGTCGCTAGCATTATGCTAGCTTGATTAGCATGTTGCTAGCATGATGCTACCATGATTAGCATGTTGCTAGCATAATGCTAGCATGATTAGCATGTTGCTAGCATGATGCTAGCTTGATTAGCATGTTGCTAGCATGATGCTACCATGATTAGCATGTTGTTAGCATAATGCTAGCATGATTAGCATGTTGCTAGCTTGATTAGCATGTTGCTAGCATGATGCTACCCTGATTAGCATGATGCTAGCATTATGCTAGCTTGATTAGCATGTTGCCAGCATGATGCTAGCTTGATTAGCATGTTGCTAGCATGATGCTAGCTTGATTAGCATGTTTCTAGCATGTTTTTAGCAAGATGCTGTTGCCAGGTGGTTGCTAGGGTGTTCTGGGTGGTTGCTATGGTGTTGCTAGGCAGTTGCTAAGGTTGCTAGGCAGTTGCTAGGGTATTCTTGGTGGTTGCTAGGGCGTTGCTAGGTGGTTGCTAGGGTGTTCTGGGTGGTTGCTATGGTGTTGCTAGGCAGTTGCTATGGTATTCTGGGTGGATGCTAGGGCATTGCTAGGCAGTTGCTAGGGTGTTCTGGGTGGTTGCTAGGCAGTTGTTAGGTGTTCTGGGTGGTTGCTAGGCAGTTGCTAGGTGTTCTGGGTGGTTGATAGGCAGTTGCTAGGGTGTTCTGGGTGGTTGCTAGAGTTTTTTGGTGGTTACTAGAGCATTTCTAGACGTTGCTAGGGTGTTCAGGGTGGTTGCTAAGGTATTTTTGTTAGTTGCTATGGTGTTACTAGGTGGTTGGTAGTTGTCAAATATGGTTACTATGGAGTTTTTAAAATCTTTAATAACGAGTGCCTTCAGTACGGCACTCGGCCTGCGGCCTCGTGCCTATGGCCGAATAGGCACAAGCATGGAGCGATATCGCAAGGCCACGAGAGTAAAATTGCTTTAAAAAATACAAAACATTTTAAAAAATGTTTTTTTTTGGTTTAGGGTGGTTGCTAGGGAGCTCTTAGTGGTTGCTAGGGTGCTGAAACTGGTTGCTAGGGTGTGGCTATGAAGATTTTAGGCCATTACTTATTGGCTGCTTGATAATATAAATCCTCTGAGGGAGAGAGAGAGGGAGAGACGCAGGGGTGTCAGGCCCTTTGGAGTCTGTGTGTGTGAAAACGTCGGTTGGGATTCAAATATTTTTAGAACTCCCAATGTAAAGTCAATGGGACTTTTTTGGCCGCTTTTTCGTCCGCTGTGCGAACATCGTACACCCGATCGCTTAGAAAAGTCATAGCACACCTCTCCTCAATGAGCCGCTCGATTTGAGGCCTCACTCAGGGGTCTGTGACAAACGGTGCGGGGCGCATTACGCGCCAAACTTTTGTCCAGAATAATAAAAAGAAGTAAAAGAATAATAATAAGTATGAGCAATAACAATAGTGATGCTTTCAAAAAAGCACCACTAATAATAATAAGTTTAAGTACAATATCAGAAAGTTGGCTCTCTCAAGCCAACTTAACTAGATGCGAAAGTTCGTCGAGACAAACTTTAAGTTGGCTTGAGAAAGTTTGGACCAGAAAGTTTTTTGCTAGGCGGTTGCTAGGGTATTCTGAGTGGTTGCTAGGCGGTTGCTAGGATATTTCTGGTGGTTGCTAGGGTCTTTTGGGTGGTTGCTAGGCGGTTGCTAGGGTGTTTTGGGTGGTTGCTAGGGTGTTCTGGGTGGTTGCTAGGCGGTTGCTAGGGTGTTCTGGGTGGTTACTAGGGTGTTCTGGGTGGTTGCTAGGCGGTTGCTAGGATATTTTGGGTGGTTGCTAGGGTCTTTTGGGTGGTTTATAGGCGGTTGCTAGGGTATTTTAGGTGGTTGCTAGGGTATTTTAGGTGGTTGCTAGGGTATTCTGGGTGGTTGCTAGGCGGTTGCTAGGGTATTTTGGGTGGTTGCTAGGGTCTTTTGGGTAGTTGCTAGGCGGTTTCTAAGATATTTTCGGTGGTTGCTAGGGTCTTTTGGGTGGTTGCTAGGCGGTTGCTAGGGTATTTTGGGTGGTTGCTAGGGTGTTCTGGGTGGTTGCTAGGCGGTTGCTAGGGTGTTCTGGGTGGTTACTAGGGTGTTCTGGGTGGTTGCTAGGCGGTTGCTAGGATATTTTGGGTGGTTGCTAGGGTCTTTTGGGTGGTTGATAGGCGGTTGCTAGGGTATTTTAGGTGGTTGCTAGGGTATTTTAGGTGGTTGATAGGGTATTCTGGGTGGTTGCTAGGCGGTTGCTAGGGCATTTTGGGTGGTTGCTAGGGTCTTTTGGGTAGTTGCTAGGCGGTTTCTAAGATATTTTCGGTGGTTGCTAGGGTCTTTTGGGTGGTTGCTAGGCGGTTGCTAGGGTATTTTGGGTGGTTGCTAGGGTGTTCTGGGTGGTTGCTAGGCGGTTGTAGGGTTTTCTGGGTGGTTGCTAGGCGGTTGCTAGGATATTTTGGGTGGTTGCTAGGGTGTTCTGGGTGGTTGTTAGGCAGTTGCTAGGGTGTTCTGAGTGGTTGCTATGGTGTTGCTAGGCGGTTGCTAAGGTATTCTGGGTGGTTGCTAGGCGGTTGCTAGGGTGTTCTGGGTGGTTGCTATGGTGTTGCTAGGCGGTTGCTAGGGTATTTTGGGTGGTTGCTAGGCGGTTGCTAGGGTGTTCTGGGTGGTTGCTATGGTGTTGCTAGGCGGTTGCTAAGGTATTCTGGGTGGTTGCTAGGCGGTTGCTAGGGTGTTCTGGGTGGTTGCTATGGTGTTGCTAGGCGGTTGCTAGGGTGTTCTGGGTTGTTGCTAGGCAGTTGCTAGGTGTTCTGGGTGGTTGCTAGGCAGTTGCTAGGGTGTTCTGGCTGTTTGCTAGGTGTTCTGGGTGGTTGCTAGGCAGTTGCTAGGTGTTCTGGGGGGTTGCTAGGCAGTTGCTAGGGTGTTCTGGGTGGTTGCTAGGGTATATTTGGTGGTTACTAGAGCATTTCTGGATGTTGCTAGGGTGTTCAAGATGGTTGCTAAGGTATTTTTGGTAGTTGCTATGGTGTTACTAGGTGGTTGGTAGTTGTCAAAGATGGTTACTATGGAGTTTTTATAGAGTTCTTAAAATCTTTAATAACGAGTGCCTTCAGTACGGCACTCGGCCTGCGGCCTCGTGCCTATGGCCGAATAGGCACAAGCATGGAGCAATATCGCAAGGCCACGAGTGTAATATTGCGTTAAAAAATACAAAAAAATGTAAAAAAAAAAAATTTTTGGTTTAGGGTGGTTGCTAGGGAGCTCTTAGTGGTTGCTAGGGGGCTGAAACTGGTTGCTATGGTGTGGCTATGAAGATTTTAGGCCATTACTTATTGGTTGCTTGATAATATAAATCCTCTGAGGGAGAGAGAGAGGGAGAGACGCAGGGCTGTCAGGCCCTTTGGAGTCTGTGTGTGTGAAAACGGCAGTTTGGATTCAAATGTTTTTAGAACTCCCCAATGTAAGTCAATGGGAGTTTTTCCGAGTTTTGATCGTCATTTTTAGGAAAACCGTAAGTCCGATCAGTCTGAAAAGATATAGCAACGCGAGTCAGATCAGTTTGAGTGTCTGAGCCGAGTTTGGAGTATGTAGAGTTAAAGCTCTAGGAGGAGTTTCATATAGAAATTTTAGTCTCGGAATAATAATAATAACTAGAATGTACATTTCCTGAAGAAAATGTGAAGTGGTGCTTGCAGTGGCAAAACTCGCCACTCGGTTGCTAGGGTGTTGTACATGATTGCATACGAGCCAACAACCATGTCTGTACGATGTTGTGGAGCTGAAATATGGCTTCTATATGTTGCAATATGGTTGCTAGGTGGCTCTAAATGGTGGCTAGGATGTGAATACACAGTTACCATGGTGATATTTACAGACTGTTTTCCAACTGAAACTAATGAGCCAACCCCCATCTCTATACGATGTTCTGATGCAGAGATATACGTTTTGCTAAACGGTTGCTAGGGTACTCTATTTGGTTGCTAGCGAGTGGCTTGTCAGCTGCCAATGATGAAACTCCAAAGGCTTCTTGTCACTATGAATGATATAAACCAACTCCCATGCCTCTGCGACATTCAGAATGGAAGATATGCCTCTTTGGATTTTGGTTGCTAGGGTACTCTGTTTGGTTGCTAGGGAGTGGCTTGTCATCTGTCAATGATGAAATTCCAAAGGCTTCTTGTCAGTATGAATGATATAATCCAACTCCCATGCCTCTGTGACATTCAGAATGGAAGATATGCCTCTTTGGATTTTGGTTGCTAGGGTACTCTGTTTGATTGTTTTGGAGTTACTTGGCAGCTGCCAATGATGCAATTCCAAAGGCTTCTTTTCACTATGAATGATATAAACCAACTTCCATGCCTCTGTGACATTCAGAATGGAAGATATCCCTCTTTGGATTTTGGTTGCTAGGGTACTCTGTTTGGTTGCTAGAGAGTGTCTTGGCAGCTGCCAATCATGAAACTCAAAGGCTGCTTGTCAATATGAATGATATAAACCAATTCCCATGCCTCTGTGACATTCAGAATGGAAGATATCCCTCTTTGGATTTTGGTTGCTAGGGTACTCTGTTTGGTTGCTATGGAGTTGCTTGACAGCTGCCAATGATGAAACTGCAAAGGCTTCTTGTTATTATGAATGATATAAACCAACTCCCATGCTTCTGTGACATTCAGAATGGAAGATATCCCTCTTTGGATTTTGGTTGCTAGGGTACTCTGTTTGGTTGCTAGGGAGTGGCTTGTCAGCTGCCAATCATGAAACTCCAAAGGCTTCTTGTCACTATGAATGATATAAACCAACTCCCATGCCTCTGCGACATTCAGAATGGAAGATATCCCTCTTTGGATTTTGGTTGCTAGGGTACTCTGTTTGGTTGCTAGGGAGTGGCTTGTCAGCTCCCAATCATGAAACTCCAAGGCTTCTTGTCACTATGAATGATATAAACCAACTCCCATGCCTCTGCGACATTCAGAATGGAAGATATCCCTCTTTGGATTTTGGTTGCTAGGGTACTCTGTTTGGTTGCTAGGGAGTGGCTTGGCAGCTGGCAATCATGAAACTCCAAAGACTGCTTGTCAGTATGAATGATATAATCCAACTCCCATGCCTCTGTGACATTCACAATGGAAGATATCCCTCTTTGGATTTTGGTTGCTAGGGTACTCTGTTTGGTTGCTATGGAGTGGTTTGGCAGCTGCCAATGATGAAACTCCAAAGGCTGCCTGTCAGTATGAATGATATAAACCAACTCCCATGCCTCTGTGACATTCAGAATGGAAGATATCCCTCTTTGAATTTTGGTTGCTAGGGTACTCTACTTTGTTGCTAGGGAGTGGCTTGTCAGCTGCCAATCATGAAACTCCAAAGGCTTGTTGCCACTATGAATGATATAAACCAACTCCCATGCCTCTGCGACATTCAGAATGGAAGATATCCCTCTTTGGATTTTGGTTGCTAGGGTACTCTGTTTGGTTGCTAGGGAGTGGCTTGTCAGCTACCAATCATGAAACTCCAAAGGCTTCTTGTCACTATGAATGATATAAACCAACTCCCATGCCTCTGTGACATTCAGAATGGAAGATATCCCTCTTTGGATTTTGGTTGCTAAGGTGCTCGACAATGGTTGCTAGGGAGGGGCTTGGAAGTGTTGAGGTGATTCATGATTGGCTGTTTGGTGCCCCGAGTCAAATGAGACCACCCCCATGTTTCTATGACAATTCAGTCTGGAGATATCTCTTTGAACTCTTTCAATGGAAGTCTATGGAACTTGTTGCTAAGGGGCTCTAAATGGTTACCAGGGTGTGGCTTGATAGCTTCACAATGATCTTGAGAGACTGATTGGTCGTCTGAGTAAAATGAGCCCTCCCCCTTGTCTCTATGACACTGTGATCCAGAGCTACGTTCAATACAAAGTCCCTATGCAATTTACCATAGTAGGAAAAGCATGTGTGTTTCACGGGACGTTCCTTCCCCATAGTAAGTCAATGGGGCAACTTTGGGATGCTCCTGCCCCCCAGGGGTGCAACTTTTACCCCATTGTGAGGTATGTTCTTACAGAGCCTATCAGCCTCTTCAAATGTGGCAAATCACACGTTTCTGCGAAATCCTCGCTCCGAGCTATGAGTGCTCAAAGTTCGTTGCAATGTTAAGTCAATGGAACTTTTTGGGCCGCTTTTTCGCCCCTGGGGTGAACACCGCACCCCCGATCGCTTAGAAAAGTCATAGCACACCTCTCCTCAATAAGCCGGTCGATTTGACACCTCATTCATGGGTCTGTGACAAACGGTGCGGGGCGAGTTACGCGCCAAACTTTTGTGTGGAAGAATAATAATAAAAAGAATAATAAGTATGAGCAATAACAATAGTGATGCCTTGCTTTCAGCAAGCACCACTAACTAGAATGTACATTTCCTGAAGAAAATGGTGCTTGCAGTGGCAAAACTCGCCACTGGGCAGATGCTAACACAATTAACATGTTGTGATACCGTGATATACCACGTTTTAGCATTATTTACCACGATTTACCATGTTTCTAAGATGATTTACTACGATTTACCACATTCCAGCATGATTGACTATGATTAACATGTTGTTAGAATGATGCTAGCAGGATTAGCATGTTGTTAGCATGATTACCATGTTGGTTGGATGATGCTAGCATGATTAGCATGTTGCTATCATGCTTTTAACAAGATGCTAGCATGATTAGCATGTTGCTAGCATATTTTTAACTTGATGCTAACATGATTAGCATGTTGCTAGCATTATGCTAGCTTGATTAGCATGTTGCTAGCATAATGCTAGCATTATTAGCATTTTGCTAGCATGATGCTAGCTTGATTAGTATGATGCTAGCTTGAATAGCATGTTGGTAGCATGATGCTAGCATGATGTTAGCTTAATTAGCATGTTGCTAGCATGATGCTAGCATGATGTTAGCTTGATTAGCATGTTGCTAGCATGATGCTAGCATGATTAGCATGTTGCTAGCATGTTTTTAACAAGATGCTGTTGCCAGGTGGTTGCTAGGGTGTTCTGGGTGGTTGCTATGGTGTTGCTAGGCAGTTGCTAAGGTGTTCTGTGTGGTTGCTAGGGCTTTGCTAGGTGGTTGCTAGGGTGTTCTGGGTGGTTGCTATGGTGTTCTGGGTGGTTTATATGGTGTTGCTAGGCGGTTGCTAGGTTATTCTGGGTGGTTGCTAGGGCGTTGCAAGGCAGTTGCTAGGGTGTTCTGGGTGGTTGCTAGGTGGTTGCTAGGGTATTCTGGGTGGTTGCTATGGTGTTACTAGGTGGTTGCTAGGGTATTCTGGGTGGTTGCTAGGGCGTTGCTAGGCAGTTGCTAGGGTGTTCTTTGTAGTTGCCAGGGTGTTGCTAGGGTATTCTGGGTGGTTGCTATGGTGTTGCTAGGTGGTTGCTAGGGTATTCTGGGTGGTTGCTAGGCGGTTGCTAGGGTATTATTGGTGGTTGCTAGGGTGTTGCTAGGCAGTTGCTAGGGTGTTCTGGGTGGTTGCTATGTACTTGCTAGGCGGTTGCTAGGGTATTCTGGGTGGTTGCTATGTTGTTGCTAGGCGGTTGCTAGGGTATTCTGGGTGGTTGCTAGGGCATTGCTAGGCAGTTGCTAGGGTATTCTGGGTGGTTGCTATGGTGTTGCTAGGCGGTTGCTAAGGTATTCTGGGTGGTTGCTAGGCAGTTGCTAGGGTGTTCTGGGTGGTTGTTAGGGCGTTGCTAGGCAGTTGCTAGGTGTTCTGGGTGGTTGCTAGGGCGTTGCTAGGCAGTTGCTAGGGTATTCTGAGTGGTTGCTATGGTGTTGCTAGGCAGTTGCTATGGTGTTAATAGGCGGTTGCTAGGGTATTCTTGGTGGTTGCTAGGGCATTGCTAGGCAGTTGCTAGGGTATTCTGGGTGGTTGCTATGGTGTTGCTAGGCGGTTGCTAGGGTATTCTGGGTGGTTGCTAGGCAGTTGCTAGGCAGTTGCTAGGGTGTTCTGGGTGGTTGCTATGGTGTTGCTAGGCGGTTGCTAGGGTATTATGGGTGGTTGCTAGGCGGTTGCTAGGGTATTCTTGGTGGTTGCTATGGTGTTGCTAGGCGGTTGCTAGGGTATTCTGGGTGGTTGCTAGGCGGTTGCTAGGGTATTCTTGGTGGTTGCTAGGCTGTTCTGGGTGGTTGCTATGGTGTTGCTATGCAGTTGCTATGGTATTCTGGGTGGATGCTAGGGCGTTGCTAGGCAGTTGCTAGGGTGTTCTGGGTGGTTGCTAGGCAGTTGCTAGGTGTTCTGGGTGGTTACTAGGCAGTTGCTAGGTGTTCTGGGTGGTTGCTAGGCAGTTGCTAGGGTGTTCTGGGTGGTTGCTAAGGTATTTTTGTTAGTTGCTATGGTGTTACTAGGTGGTTGGTAGTTGTCAAATATGGTTACTATGGAGTTTTTATAGAGTTCTTAAAATCTTTAATAACGAGTGCCTTCAGTACGGCACTCGGCCTGCGGCCTCGTGCCTATGGCCGAATAGGCACAAGCATGGAGCGATATCGCAAGGCCACGAGAGTAAAATTGCTTTAAAAAATAAAAAAAATGTAAAAAAATGTTTTTTTTTGGTTTAGGGTGGTTGCTAGGGAGCTCTTAGTGGTTGCTAGGGTGCTGAAACTGGTTGCTAGGGTGTGGCTGTGAAGATTTTAGGCCATTACTTATTGGCTGCTTGATAATATAAATCCTCTGAGGGAGAGAGAGAGGGAGAGACGCAGGGGTGTCAGGCCCTTTGGAGTCTGTGTGTGTGAAAACGTCGGTTGGGATTCAAATATTTTTAGAACTCCCAATGTGAAGTCAATGGGACTTTTTTGGCCGCTTTTTCGTCCGCTGTGCGAACATCGTACACCCGATCGCTTAGAAAAGTCATAGCACACCTCTCCTCAATGAGCCGCTCGATTTGACGCCTCACTCAGGGGTCTGTGACAAACGGTGCGGGGCGCATTACGCGCCAAACTTTTGTCCAGAATAATAAAAAGAAGTAGAATAATAATAAGTATGAGCAATAACAATAGTGATGCTTTCAAAAAAGCACCACTAATAATAATAACTAGATGCGAAAGTTCGTCGAGACAAACTTTAAGTTGGCTTGAGAAAGTTTGGACCAGAAAGTTTTTTGCAAGGTGGTTGCTAGGGTATTCTGAGTGGTTGCTAGGCGGTTGCTAGGATATTTCTGGTGGTTGCTAGGGTCTTTTGGGTGGTTGCTAGGCGGTTGCAAGGGTATTTTGGGTGGTTGCTAGGGTGTTCTGGGTGGTTGCTAGGTGGTTGCTAGGGTGTTCTGGGTGGTTACTAGGGTGTTCTGGGTGGTTGCTAGGCGGTTGCTAGGATATTTTGGGTGGTTGCTAGGGTCTTTTGGGTGGTTGATAGGCGGTTGCTAGGGTGTTCTGGGTGGTTGCTATGGTGTTGCTAGGCGGTTGTTAAGGTATTCTGGGTGGTTGCTAGGTGGTTGCTAGGGTATTCTGGGTGGTTGCTATGGTGTTGCTAGGCGGTTGCTAGGATGTTCTGGGTGGTTGCTAGGCGGTTGCTAGGGTGTTCTGGGTGGTTGCTATGGTGTTGCTAGGCGGTTGCTAGGGTGTTCTGGGTGGTTGCTAGGCGGTTGCTAGGGTGTTGTTAGGCGGTTGCTAGGGTGTTCTGGGTGGTTGCTATGGTGTTGCTAAGGTATTCTGGGTGGTAGCTAGGCGGTTGCTAGGCAGTTGCTAGGGTATTCTGGGTGGTTGCTAGGCGGTTGCTAGGGTGTTCTGGGTGGTTACTATGGTGTTGCTAGGCGGTTGCTAGGGTATTCTGGGTGGTTGCTAGGCAGTTGCTAGGGTGTTCTGGGTGGTTGCTATGGTGTTGCTAGGCGGTTGCTAGGGTGTTCTGGGTGGTTGCTATGGTGTTGCTAGGCGGTTGCTAGGGTATTCTGGGTGGTTGTTAGGCAGTTGCTAGGGTGTTCTGGTGTTGCTAGGCGGTTGCTAGGGTGTTCTGGGTGGTTGCTATGGTGTTGCTAGGTGGTTGGTAGTTGTCACAGATGGTTACTATGGAGTTTTGATATAGTTGTTTGCATGATCTTGGTATGATTTAGCACTTAACTAATCGCTATTAGCATGTAGCTATTCACTGCTAGCATGTATAGCATGTTAGAAGTGCTGTTTGCTAGCATGAGTCAAAAGAGCCAAACCTAATCTCTGTACGATGTTCTGATACAGAGATATAGGTCTTGCAAAACGGTTGCTAGGGTACTCAAGTTTGGTTGCTATGGAGTTGCTTGGGAGCTGGGAGCTTTAAACGTAAGAAGTTTAAAGTGGTTTGAAGTTTAAAGTAGTTTACAGTAGTTTGAAGTTTATGGCAGGTAGATAGATAAGTTAATAGATAGATAAACACACACACACATACACACGCACACACACACACACACACACACACACACACACACTAACTCGCTCACACACTCACTCAGACACACACACACTCAGACACACACACACGCACACTCAAGAGTTTGAGTTTGGAGTTTATAAGTGTATGAGTTTTTGAGTTTTGAGTTTATAAGTTTAAATGAGTTTAGAGTTTATAAGTTTAAATGAGTTTAAGAGTTCAGAGTTTATTAATTAATGAGTTTAATAGTTTATAAGTCTATGAATTCATGAGTTTATAAGTTAATTAGTTAATCTCATACACTTATTCTAATTATAAGTGTATGAGTTTAGAGTTTATTAGTTTAAATGAGTCTCAATGGCTCATATAGTATATAGAACGGCAGTTTGGTTTAGTCTTCAAGGTGTTTAGATTTAAATTTTTGACATACACACACACACAAGCACGCACGCACAGACTCTCACTCTCTCTCTCACACACACACTATCTCTCTCACACACACACTCACTAACTCACTCACACACAGACAGACAAGCTCATTAACACACACACACACACACACTCACGCACATAGACACACACTCTCTCTCTCTCACACACACTCAGAGTTTATATGAGTTTAGAGTTTATAAGTGTACAAGTTTTTGAGTTAAGAGTTTATAAGTTTAAATGAGTGTGTACAAGTATTTGAGTTTACACACACACACACACACACACTCACACATAGACACACACTCTCTCTCTCTCTCTCACACACACACACACACGTTTTGAGTTTAGAGTTCATTAGTTTAAATGAGTCTCAATGGCTCATATAGTATATAGAACGGCAGTTTGGTTTAGTCTTCAAGGTGTTTAGATTTAAATTTTCGACATACACACACACACAAGCACGCACGCACAGACTCTCACTCTCTCTCACACACACACACTATCTCTCTCACACACACACTCACACACACACAGACAAGCTCATTAACACACACACACACACACACACACACAAACACACACACACTCACGCACATAGACACACACTCTCTCTCTCTCACACACACTCAGAGTTTATATGAGTTTAGAGTTTATAAGTGTACACGTTTTTGAGTTAAGAGTTTATAAGTTTAAATGAGTGTGTACGAGTATTTGAGTTTACACACACACACACACACACACACACTCACACATAGACACACACGCTCTCTCTCTCTCTCACACACACACGTTTTGAGTTTAGAGTTCATTAGTTTAAATGAGTCTCATTGGCTAATATAGTATATAGAACGGCAGTTTGGTTTAGTCTTCAAGGTATTTTGATTTGAATTTTCGTCGGTTTGAATTTTTTAGAACTCCCAATGTAAGTCAATGGGAGTTTTTGAATGAGTTTTTTCGAGTTTTGATCGTCATTTTTAGGAAAACCGTAAGTCCGATCAGTCTGAAAAGATATAGCAACTCGAGTCAGATCAGTTTGAGTGTCTGAGCCGAGTTTGGAGTATGTAGAGTTAAAGCTCTAGGAGGAGTTTGATACAGAAATTTTTAGGGTCAGAAGAATAATAATAACTAGATGCGAAAGTTCGTCGAGACAAACTTTAAGTTGGCTTGAGAAAGTTTGGACCAGAAAGTTTTTTGCTAGGCGGTTGCTAGGGTATTCTGAGTGGTTGCTAGGCGGTTGCTAGGATATTTCTGGTGGTTGCTAGGGTCTTTTGGGTGGTTGCTAGGCGGTTGCTAGGGTATTTTGGGTGGTTGCTAGGGTGTTCTGGGTGGTTGCTAGGCGGTTGCTAGGGTGTTCTGGTTGGTTGCTAGGCGGTTGCTAGGGTGTTGTTAGGCGGTTGCTAGGGTGTTCTGGGTGGTTGCTATGGTGTTGCTAGGCGGTTGCTAAGGTATTCTGGGTGGTTGCTAGGTGGTTGCTAGGGTATTCTGGGTGGTTGTTATGGTGTTGCTAGGCGGTTGCTAGGGTGTTCTGGGTGGTTGTTATGGTGTTGCTAGGCAGTTGCTAGGGTGTTCTGGGTGGTTGCTAGGCGGTTGCTAGGGTGTTGCTAGGCGGTTGCTAGGGTGTTCTGGGTAGTTGCTATGGTGTTGCTAGGCGGTTGCTAAGGTATTCTGGGTGGTTGCTAGGCGGTTGCTAGGGTGTTGTCAGGCGGTTGCTAGGGTGTTCTGGGTGGTTGCTATGGTGTTGCTAAGGTATTCTGGGTGGTTGCTAGGCGGTTGCTAGGGTGTTCTGGGTAGTTGCTATGGTGTTGCTAGGCGGTTGCTAAGGTATTCTGGGTGGTTGCTAGGCGGTTGCTAGGGTGTTGTTAGGCGGTTGCTAGGGTGTTCTGGGTGGTTGCTATGGTGTTGCTAAGGTATTCTGGGTGGTTGCTAGGCGGTTGCTAGGGTGTTCTGGGTGGTTACTATGGTGTTGCTAGGTGGTTGGTAGTTGTCACAGATGGTTACTATGGAGTTTTGATATAGTTGTTTGCATGATCTTGGCATGATTTAGCACTTAACTAATCGCTATTAGCATGTAGCTATTCACTGCTAGCATGTGTAGCATGTTGGAAGTGCTGTTTGCTAGCATGAGTCAAAAGAGCCAAACCTAATCTCTATACGATGTTCTGATACAGAGATATAGGTCTTGCAAAACGGTTGCTAGGGTACTCAAGTTTGGTTGCTATGGAGTTGCTTGGGAGCTGGGAGCTTTAAACGTAAGAAGTTTAAAGTGGTTTGAAGTTTAAAGTAGTTTACAGTAGTTTGAAGTTTATGACAGATAGATAGATAAGTTAATAGATAGATAAACACACACACACACACACACACTAACTCGCTCACACACTCACTCAGACACACACACACACACTCAGAGTTTATATGAGTTTAGAGTTTATAAGTGTACAAGTTTTTGAGTTAAGAGTTTATAAGTTTAAATGAGTGTGTACGAGTATTTGAGTTTACACACACACACACACACACACACACACACACACACTCACACATAGACACACACGCTCTCTCTCTCTCTCACACACACACACACACACGTTTTGAGTTTAGAGTTCATTAGTTTAAATGAGTCTCATTGGCTAATATAGTATATAGAACGGCAGTTTGGTTTAGTCTTCAAGGTGTTTAGATTTAAATTTTCGTCGGTTTGAATTTTTTAGAACTCCCCAATGTAAGTCAATGGGAGTTTTTGAATGAGTTTTTCCGAGTTTTGATCGTCATTTTTAGGAAAACCGTAAGTCCGATCAGTCTGAAAAGATATAGCAACTCGAGTCAGATCAGTTTGAGTGTCTGAGCCGAGTTTGGAGTATGTAGAGTTAAAGCTCTAGGAGGAGTTTGATACAGAAATTTTTAGGGTCAGAAGAATAATAATAATAATAATAAGTTTAAATAGGATTTCAATATGTTGGCTCTCTCAAGCCAACTTAATAAGTTTAAATAGGATTTCAATATGTTGGCTCTCTCAAGCCAACTTAACTAGAATGTACATTTCCTGAAGAAAATGTGAAGTGGTGCTTGCAGTGGCAAAACTCGCCACTCGGTTGCTAGGGTGTTGTACATGATTGCATACGAGCCAACAACCATGTCTGTACGATGTTGTGGAGCTGAAATATGGCTTCTATATGTTGCAATATGGTTGCTAGGTGGCTCTAAATGGTGGCTAGGATGTGAATACACAGTTACCATGGTGATATTTACAGACTGTTTTCCAACTGAAACTAATGAGCCAACCCCCATCTCTATACGATGTTCTGATGCAGAGATATACGTTTTGCTAAACGGTTGCTAGGGTACTCTATTTGGTTGCTAGCGAGTGGCTTGTCAGCTGCCAATGATGAAACTCCAAAGGCTTCTTGTCACTATGAATGATATAAACCAACTCCCATGCCTCTGCGACATTCAGAATGGAAGATATGCCTCTTTGGATTTTGGTTGCTAGGGTACTCTGTTTGGTTGCTAGGGAGTGGCTTGTCATCTGTCAATGATGAAATTCCAAAGGCTTCTTGTCAGTATGAATGATATAATCCAACTCCCATGCCTCTGTGACATTCAGAATGGAAGATATGCCTCTTTGGATTTTGGTTGCTAGGGTACTCTGTTTGATTGTTTTGGAGTTACTTGGCAGCTGCCAATGATGCAATTCCAAAGGCTTCTTTTCACTATGAATGATATAAACCAACTTCCATGCCTCTGTGACATTCAGAATGGAAGATATCCCTCTTTGGATTTTGGTTGCTAGGGTACTCTGTTTGGTTGCTAGAGAGTGTCTTGGCAGCTGCCAATCATGAAACTCAAAGGCTGCTTGTCAATATGAATGATATAAACCAATTCCCATGCCTCTGTGACATTCAGAATGGAAGATATCCCTCTTTGGATTTTGGTTGCTAGGGTACTCTGTTTGGTTGCTATGGAGTTGCTTGACAGCTGCCAATGATGAAACTGCAAAGGCTTCTTGTTATTATGAATGATATAAACCAACTCCCATGCTTCTGTGACATTCAGAATGGAAGATATCCCTCTTTGGATTTTGGTTGCTAGGGTACTCTGTTTGGTTGCTAGGGAGTGGCTTGTCAGCTGCCAATCATGAAACTCCAAAGGCTTCTTGTCACTATGAATGATATAAACCAACTCCCATGCCTCTGCGACATTCAGAATGGAAGATATCCCTCTTTGGATTTTGGTTGCTAGGGTACTCTGTTTGGTTGCTAGGGAGTGGCTTGTCAGCTCCCAATCATGAAACTCCAAGGCTTCTTGTCACTATGAATGATATAAACCAACTCCCATGCCTCTGCGACATTCAGAATGGAAGATATCCCTCTTTGGATTTTGGTTGCTAGGGTACTCTGTTTGGTTGCTAGGGAGTGGCTTGGCAGCTGGCAATCATGAAACTCCAAAGACTGCTTGTCAGTATGAATGATATAATCCAACTCCCATGCCTCTGTGACATTCACAATGGAAGATATCCCTCTTTGGATTTTGGTTGCTAGGGTACTCTGTTTGGTTGCTATGGAGTGGTTTGGCAGCTGCCAATGATGAAACTCCAAAGGCTGCCTGTCAGTATGAATGATATAAACCAACTCCCATGCCTCTGTGACATTCAGAATGGAAGATATCCCTCTTTGAATTTTGGTTGCTAGGGTACTCTACTTTGTTGCTAGGGAGTGGCTTGTCAGCTGCCAATCATGAAACTCCAAAGGCTTGTTGCCACTATGAATGATATAAACCAACTCCCATGCCTCTGCGACATTCAGAATGGAAGATATCCCTCTTTGGATTTTGGTTGCTAGGGTACTCTGTTTGGTTGCTAGGGAGTGGCTTGTCAGCTACCAATCATGAAACTCCAAAGGCTTCTTGTCACTATGAATGATATAAACCAACTCCCATGCCTCTGTGACATTCAGAATGGAAGATATCCCTCTTTGGATTTTGGTTGCTAAGGTGCTCGACAATGGTTGCTAGGGAGGGGCTTGGAAGTGTTGAGGTGATTCATGATTGGCTGTTTGGTGCCCCGAGTCAAATGAGACCACCCCCATGTTTCTATGACAATTCAGTCTGGAGATATCTCTTTGAACTCTTTCAATGGAAGTCTATGGAACTTGTTGCTAAGGGGCTCTAAATGGTTACCAGGGTGTGGCTTGATAGCTTCACAATGATCTTGAGAGACTGATTGGTCGTCTGAGTAAAATGAGCCCTCCCCCTTGTCTCTATGACACTGTGATCCAGAGCTACGTTCAATACAAAGTCCCTATGCAATTTACCATAGTAGGAAAAGCATGTGTGTTTCACGGGACGTTCCTTCCCCATAGTAAGTCAATGGGGCAACTTTGGGATGCTCCTGCCCCCCAGGGGTGCAACTTTTACCCCATTGTGAGGTATGTTCTTACAGAGCCTATCAGCCTCTTCAAATGTGGCAAATCACACGTTTCTGCGAAATCCTCGCTCCGAGCTATGAGTGCTCAAAGTTCGTTGCAATGTTAAGTCAATGGAACTTTTTGGGCCGCTTTTTCGCCCCTGGGGTGAACACCGCACCCCCGATCGCTTAGAAAAGTCATAGCACACCTCTCCTCAATAAGCCGGTCGATTTGACACCTCATTCATGGGTCTGTGACAAACGGTGCGGGGCGAGTTACGCGCCAAACTTTTGTGTGGAAGAATAATAATAAAAAGAATAATAAGTATGAGCAATAACAATAGTGATGCCTTGCTTTCAGCAAGCACCACTAACTAGAATGTACATTTCCTGAAGAAAATGGTGCTTGCAGTGGCAAAACTCGCCACTGGGCAGATGCTAACACAATTAACATGTTGTGATACCGTGATATACCACGTTTTAGCATTATTTACCACGATTTACCATGTTTCTAAGATGATTTACTACGATTTACCACATTCCAGCATGATTGACTATGATTAACATGTTGTTAGAATGATGCTAGCAGGATTAGCATGTTGTTAGCATGATTACCATGTTGGTTGGATGATGCTAGCATGATTAGCATGTTGCTATCATGCTTTTAACAAGATGCTAGCATGATTAGCATGTTGCTAGCATATTTTTAACTTGATGCTAACATGATTAGCATGTTGCTAGCATTATGCTAGCTTGATTAGCATGTTGCTAGCATAATGCTAGCATTATTAGCATTTTGCTAGCATGATGCTAGCTTGATTAGTATGATGCTAGCTTGAATAGCATGTTGGTAGCATGATGCTAGCATGATGTTAGCTTAATTAGCATGTTGCTAGCATGATGCTAGCATGATGTTAGCTTGATTAGCATGTTGCTAGCATGATGCTAGCATGATTAGCATGTTGCTAGCATGTTTTTAACAAGATGCTGTTGCCAGGTGGTTGCTAGGGTGTTCTGGGTGGTTGCTATGGTGTTGCTAGGCAGTTGCTAAGGTGTTCTGTGTGGTTGCTAGGGCTTTGCTAGGTGGTTGCTAGGGTGTTCTGGGTGGTTGCTATGGTGTTCTGGGTGGTTTATATGGTGTTGCTAGGCGGTTGCTAGGTTATTCTGGGTGGTTGCTAGGGCGTTGCAAGGCAGTTGCTAGGGTGTTCTGGGTGGTTGCTAGGTGGTTGCTAGGGTATTCTGGGTGGTTGCTATGGTGTTACTAGGTGGTTGCTAGGGTATTCTGGGTGGTTGCTAGGGCGTTGCTAGGCAGTTGCTAGGGTGTTCTTTGTAGTTGCCAGGGTGTTGCTAGGGTATTCTGGGTGGTTGCTATGGTGTTGCTAGGTGGTTGCTAGGGTATTCTGGGTGGTTGCTAGGCGGTTGCTAGGGTATTATTGGTGGTTGCTAGGGTGTTGCTAGGCAGTTGCTAGGGTGTTCTGGGTGGTTGCTATGTACTTGCTAGGCGGTTGCTAGGGTATTCTGGGTGGTTGCTATGTTGTTGCTAGGCGGTTGCTAGGGTATTCTGGGTGGTTGCTAGGGCATTGCTAGGCAGTTGCTAGGGTATTCTGGGTGGTTGCTATGGTGTTGCTAGGCGGTTGCTAAGGTATTCTGGGTGGTTGCTAGGCAGTTGCTAGGGTGTTCTGGGTGGTTGTTAGGGCGTTGCTAGGCAGTTGCTAGGTGTTCTGGGTGGTTGCTAGGGCGTTGCTAGGCAGTTGCTAGGGTATTCTGAGTGGTTGCTATGGTGTTGCTAGGCAGTTGCTATGGTGTTAATAGGCGGTTGCTAGGGTATTCTTGGTGGTTGCTAGGGCATTGCTAGGCAGTTGCTAGGGTATTCTGGGTGGTTGCTATGGTGTTGCTAGGCGGTTGCTAGGGTATTCTGGGTGGTTGCTAGGCAGTTGCTAGGCAGTTGCTAGGGTGTTCTGGGTGGTTGCTATGGTGTTGCTAGGCGGTTGCTAGGGTATTATGGGTGGTTGCTAGGCGGTTGCTAGGGTATTCTTGGTGGTTGCTATGGTGTTGCTAGGCGGTTGCTAGGGTATTCTGGGTGGTTGCTAGGCGGTTGCTAGGGTATTCTTGGTGGTTGCTAGGCTGTTCTGGGTGGTTGCTATGGTGTTGCTATGCAGTTGCTATGGTATTCTGGGTGGATGCTAGGGCGTTGCTAGGCAGTTGCTAGGGTGTTCTGGGTGGTTGCTAGGCAGTTGCTAGGTGTTCTGGGTGGTTACTAGGCAGTTGCTAGGTGTTCTGGGTGGTTGCTAGGCAGTTGCTAGGGTGTTCTGGGTGGTTGCTAAGGTATTTTTGTTAGTTGCTATGGTGTTACTAGGTGGTTGGTAGTTGTCAAATATGGTTACTATGGAGTTTTTATAGAGTTCTTAAAATCTTTAATAACGAGTGCCTTCAGTACGGCACTCGGCCTGCGGCCTCGTGCCTATGGCCGAATAGGCACAAGCATGGAGCGATATCGCAAGGCCACGAGAGTAAAATTGCTTTAAAAAATAAAAAAAATGTAAAAAAATGTTTTTTTTTGGTTTAGGGTGGTTGCTAGGGAGCTCTTAGTGGTTGCTAGGGTGCTGAAACTGGTTGCTAGGGTGTGGCTGTGAAGATTTTAGGCCATTACTTATTGGCTGCTTGATAATATAAATCCTCTGAGGGAGAGAGAGAGGGAGAGACGCAGGGGTGTCAGGCCCTTTGGAGTCTGTGTGTGTGAAAACGTCGGTTGGGATTCAAATATTTTTAGAACTCCCAATGTGAAGTCAATGGGACTTTTTTGGCCGCTTTTTCGTCCGCTGTGCGAACATCGTACACCCGATCGCTTAGAAAAGTCATAGCACACCTCTCCTCAATGAGCCGCTCGATTTGACGCCTCACTCAGGGGTCTGTGACAAACGGTGCGGGGCGCATTACGCGCCAAACTTTTGTCCAGAATAATAAAAAGAAGTAGAATAATAATAAGTATGAGCAATAACAATAGTGATGCTTTCAAAAAAGCACCACTAATAATAATAAGTTTAAGTACAATATCAGAAAGTTGGCTCTCTCAAGCCAACTTAAATATGTAGCTGCAAGCAGCAATTAATGGGGTTCAAGCATTTAAGACCTTCATGCCAACAATGCTGTTGGGGTCTAGGCCGAACCGAAATGTAGGCCTGAAACCATAAAATTTCCATGATGGAAAATACGCAAATTATATAAATCTATAGTACAAGTGCACCCTAATTCTAGTTACAACCCTAGTTAAAATTGGGCAATTCGAGCATTATGGACGTGACATTTGCAGTCAAAACTTGAAATATAAATTCTCAGAAAATGCATTTAATACCAATATATTGAAACTTCTGTTTATATATCCATACTCCCTTAATAAAGGAGTCCGGACATTCGGAAAATATAAGTGTATACATGCATTTTATATTTAATATGAGGGAAATACACATGCGTTACGGACATGACACAAAAAATGTTTAACTTTTAGGTGGCAAAATATTTTTTAGTAATTCTGTGAATTACACTGCGCAAACCAAAAGTAATACTACCCACCGGATGAAGAAGGGTTGGCTCTCCACAGAACATAATATTTTTATTTTATTTTTCCTGGTCACACTTATGAGGAAAAAACAATGTTACGGACGTGTCAGTTCTCCGTTACGCACGTGACCGCTCTGAAAGCGGCACTAAAAGACTGCTTTAAAACTTTCACAGAGACCTCAAACAGAGAACACAAAGCCTTTCTTTAAAGTGAATTTCGTTTTGTGTTAATTTTAATCAATGTTTCATTAACCAGTTACCTGGATTTAATAAATAAGAAGTAAATATAGCAGACAGTAGATAATCACGACACGGAGGCGCCGGCGCGTGAACTGGAGCTCGTCTCATAAATGAACCGAAACTCAGCGTATAAGGTAGCCTACTTGCCTCACAGACCTGAGAAATATATCTATTGTCTACAGAAAGCTTGAAATCTCTACTTTTAAACATAACAATTCAAAACGAAACAAAACTATGTAGTCCGTTTGAAATGTGCATTTCTCTCTGGCGCGTTCACTACTGTAAAGATCGCGAGTCAGCATCGTCAACTTCATCTTTGCAGCCGACACAGAAAACACTTGTTTATTAATAAACAATTAAAATGTCTCCTTGCTATATTTTACATATTCATAATCATTACTTTTGCCGGTTCTTTGTGACAGCTTTTAGTTGCTTTATTGGCAGTGCCACCCACATGTTACATGAATGTTAGCCTACAGCTTTGGCTATTTATTATTTTACTTAGGTATTAATTTCTCAGAACTAAAGATATTCCTCATGGAGTTCTAACACAAAAAAATCCACAGACACACGTAGCCAAGCAAGGTAGCTTAGACTTGGCCTTTTTACTCGTATCTTCATGAAACGTACATCAATCATGAAAAATGACACATCGTTATTTACCGCAGGAGCTCACGATTAAAAAGAGCTGAAACTCAATATATTCCATCAATCAGATCTAAAGATATTCCTCATGGCGTTCTAACACAAAAAAAAACCTCAGACGCACCTAGCCAAGTATATACTCATGAAGCACTCGCGTTTGGTTTTCGCTTAGAACTTTATGAAGCATGCACAGATAGTAGAAAATTGCACATAATTTTTTTCAACAGACTCTCACGATTAAAAATAATCTGCATAATCAGCATAATCCATCACTCAGATCTAAAGATATTCCTAATGGAGTTGTAACAGACAAATCATTTCCAATTATAGACCTATTAGCATTTTGCCAGTAATATCTAAGGTTTTAGAAAAATGGGTGTCTCAACAGATTAGGAATCACTTGAATAATTCAGTCTTTTCCCTTCATCCATTACAATTTGGATTTAGGACAAATCACTCCACTGAGACAGCAAACTGTTTTTTTATCGAAAATATTAAATCATTGCTTGATAGGAACAAGGTTGTTGGAGCTATTTTTTTTAGATCCTAGGAAAGCCTTTGACACTGTTAATCACAATATTTTACTGTCTAAACCAGGGGTGTCAAACTCATTTTCACTGAGGGCCACTTCAGCATTATGGCTGCCCTCAAAGGGCCGGTTGTAACTGTAAGACTTTTAAAATGTTAATATATTGTCTCTTTATTTGATTATTACTTATTTAAGTTACAAATATTGTATATGCATTTGCAGGGGTGTTTCTAGGTTTTAAAAACATAAGGGGATGAGCCCGAAACATCAGGGGCTGGGTAATAATGATTTGATACAGAGAATAATGTATTATTGTATATATGCAGGGGCAAACTGGCTCAAAAATTCAGCCCTGGCACTATAGCCACACCAGCACACATTACCACACAGACACACTCATTCAAATGTGAGGTAGTTAGGGGGGTTCGGGGACATGCTCCCCTGAGAAAATTTGGATTTCTCTGACCTACATATGTGCATTTTAAGGTGTTTAAAGGCCCAAAAATGTGGATAACAATAGCTTTAAAAGCATGTCAGTGGGCAGTAGCATAAATTATTTGTCAAGATAACAGATTCTTAAAAATGAGAATGAGGATAAATATTGCAATGAATTATCCACACTACAAAATGGAAATGCAGAATGTTTCTGCTTATTGTTGACAATACACAATCACATATTCCAAACAGGAATGGCCTTAAATGAGAAATCTTTCAAGGATTATTTTGCATAGATGTTACATTTCAATCAAAACCCAGTGCAATCTTTTTGTGTCCAGAGACAAATTTGCAATTTATATTACCATTATAGATTGGTTTCAGCAACTTGTTTCTTTCCTGAGTTAATCAATGTTTTTGGCACTAATCAGATTAAAGTTCAATAGTTCACTCATAAAGACAGTCACTTGTCGCCACCTACTGGCTTAATGATGCAAGTGGCGCAAACACAGACAAGCGGAGTGATACAAATGGTGAATAATACTGGTACATATTATATTAAATATTATGTAATATATTTAATATATTTAAATAAATATATTATTATATTAAAATAATATAAAATATCAATGTATTATTCTTCAATCAGTTCTATGCAGCAGAATCAGATTTAACAGATTTATTTTTGACCAATTGTCAAAATAAAGTATAGTCCTACAAAGATATTTTATCAGAGCATGAGCAGAGCAGGGAGAACGAGAGGATCGTGATTCGTGTAGTTTTACCGCGTTTCCACTGTCGGGCCAGGGCCGGGCCGTGCTAGTGCGTGCCAGGGCCAGTCGCGTTTCCACTGTCACTTCCGGGGCTTGATCGGGGCTTACTCGAGGCCAATGGCCAGGATTTCTGGCCCGTCGAATACCTTGGGCCAAAGCGGGCCAGCTCGGGCTAGAGGAGTGGTTACCAACAGAGGAGGAGTTTACCGTTGGGAGACGGCAGCGCCAAATGATTCTGTCAGCATTAAATATTTAAAAATAAAATAATTTAAATCGCGTTCATGTTTGAATGCCTTCTGTTTGTGATGCAAAACACTATGCGCGCTAACCGTTACCATAGTAAACATAGTAAACGCTTGAAGATACGCATAGTAAAAAAAAAAAAAAAAAAAACAGCGAACGCTTGAAGAAATCAGACCAATCTTAAAGGCTATCATGTTTTTATTTTATCTGTCATAGCCTACCAGTGGCGGCTCCTGCAAAATCTCTCAGGGGGGGCAAATGTTTGGATGATTGATAAGGATAAGTTCCACCCATGCAATGGATAAATTAACAGCTTAAGCATGTAAAGGCAACTTCATTACTTTAATATTAATGAAAAATAAAGTGATACTAACAAATAAATAAATATTTATTTACAATAAATAAATCTCCTTGTTTGTTTCTATGAGTGTTAACAATTTAGCAGCAAGTCAAAATCAATTCAAACAAAGCCCAGCCAAGATGCGAATTTCCACAAACGTTTACTCCAATTTCAATTTAATAAGAAACAACTGAAATCACATAACTCACCATTTACGCTAACGTTACTTGCTCTGGCCAGCGTAGCGCAAATCGCTCTGAATCTGAAGGGCTACATTTTATTTCTCCATTTAATAAACGAACTATTCCGTCAGATAAATATTTGTTGTGAAATAAATAGTTACATTTTCAAGCATTTTATCCAAAATTTAAGCACTTTTGAAACCTTAAACACATCAAAATTCAAGCACTTTCAAGGATTTCAAGCACCCGTACGAACCCTGCACATTACTCACTAGTTACACTACTCACTATTATTACACTGCTTACATCACATTACTCGCTTAATACACTGCTTACTTGTACTGAAATTTTGCTCTTCTCTCTTTCAAAGTAGCAAAGTGATCAATTACTCTCTCATTATTAGTTCCCTCTCCATGGAAAGCATAGCCAGTGCATTCAGACGATAGAATTAACTGCGTTCGCCATGACGTTGTTCAAGTTCAACTGGCCTCAACTCGCGAGATGTCCTAACAGTCGCTCTCGCTCTCGTTCTCTTTTTTATTTGTATTTTTTTAAATCACATTTGATAAAGATATTAAAGTAGTGTTTCATTTGTTCTTGTTGTTCAAATTCAAAATTGTTTTCAAATATTATTTGTCACTTAATCTTAAAGATTTTTAATAGTGTATGTTTGTTCCCACCAATCGCTGCACAAGTTAAGGATACGTATGATGACGAAAGCACATTAGTGCGAGCCCTCCCGGAACCCATAGAGAATGCATTGCAGTGCCTGCAGTTCGAAAAAAAAACATCTTTGAATGTAAGTCTATGGGAACACTCTGGGCGATTCTCAGCCAGAGTGAAATCGCCCAAAAAGAGGCGGTACTCCACAGAACGTGACATGACGCTGATTGGACTATATCCAGAGACAGTGACGGCTAGGTAACTCTGTGGTTGAATGAGATTGTGAATGTGATTGAAAAAGTCCCTTTCACACTTTGGTGGTGCGTCGCCCAATCGCCCTAATGAAGAAACCGCCCCTGTAGCCTACGTCTCGTCTCTTTAAACCGGACTATCATAAAATAAAGTAACTTTTTTTTTCGGGAGCTTCCTCTGTTTCTCTGACTGAAAATATCTGTATGGGAGTCGAGAGATTGCTAAAGCTCCTCAGGTCGTATGGCATATATTTGTAGAAATTATATTTTTTTCTAAATGTGATGTAAATATGTCCTGTAACTAGCCTACCAGATAAAGAAACAGACGCGACTGAAAAAGTAAGTGTGTCCTCTTTCTTTTGTGAAATAGACCTAACGGTAATTTATTTTTGAGTGACTAATGTGCAAGTTTGACAAATTAATTCATTATGATCAATGTATCACTTTTTATTGTAAACCTGTGGTAAAACATCGATGCTTGGGTTTTAAATATTCAAGTAAACAACAAAAATGCCAGCAAACGGCCGCTTTTATCATGTTTGTTTTCAACGCTGTTTCCAGTGATTTTTGTTTTTAGTTTTATGATAAAACTTCCATTTGTTGGTGAAATGATGGGTTAGTGTGACGTTGTTCCAGAGAGGCGTGTTACGGGCGTGTTTTAGTGACGCTCTGTGGAGCTTCTGGCCCGACAGTGGAAACGCAGGCCCGGTGCTATTGGCCCGAGGCTATTAGCCCGGCACGGCCCGTTTAAAGCCCTGGCCCGACAGTGGAAACGCGGCACAGTAGTGCTATTGCAAAAAGAAACAGGTCCAGAGAAATTTCATGTTGGCACGTTTCTTTTAGCGGACTTTGCCTTTCCGGTGAGCGTGAGCAGAGCTCGCAACACACACACACACACACACACACACACACACTGAGGAACATTGAGCAGAATGCGCTGTAAACACGGAGCGGAGAGCACAGCGCACACACATAGCGGAACGCGCTTTTATTAGTTATGCATCTTCGGAAGCGGACTCACACGCAAAGTCATAAAACACGCTGAGCCAGAGTCAAACCATCGCCGAACACGGAGGGGCGCGGCGGCTTTTTAGTATCTTTCGGCCAAAAAACGAAAATGTTATTTTCGGCCGAAAATTTTCGGCAGCCTAAATTTCGTTGCATCCCTAATTTTAAGACACCCGACCCATTATGCGCTCGCGGGCCATATAAAAAAATGTGGCGGGCCGGATTTGGCCCGCGGGCCTTGAGTTTGACACATGTGGTCTAAACTATCTCATTTTAATTTTTCAGATATTGCTCTAAAGTGGGTAGCATCTTATCTTTTTCAACGATCACAAATTGTACGTATTGGCAGCTATCATTCTGAACCTCTTCAGTTGTCCACTGGAGTGCCTCAAGGGTCTATATTGGGCACCCTTTTGTTTTGCATGTTTATTAATGACTTGCCAAGTGCGTGTCCAGAAGTGAGAGTTCAAATGTATGCAGATGACACTGTTTTATATATACATGGAACATCAAAAGCAGCAGTGGCAGCCAAACTTACGAATGCTATGGTTAAAATTAGTGAATGGTTAAACCACTGTAGCCTGCATTTAAATCTTTCCAAAACAGTTGGTATGTTTTTTAGTAAAACCACAAACTCTGCAGTTGATCCGGACATTTTTATTACCAGTGAAAACATTCAAATTGTCTCAGAATTGAAATATCTTGGTATTATCATTGACTCCAAACTTAAGTTTAATTCTCAGATTTCAAATACTGTTAAGAAAATAAAATTTAATTTATCTAATTTTCGATACAGTGAGGAAAATAAGTATTTGAACACCCTGCTATTTTGCAAGTTCTCCCACTTGGAAATCATGGAGGGGTCTGAAAGTGTCATCGTAGGTGCATGTCCACTGTGAGAGACATAATCAAAAAAAAAAAAAAATCCAGAAATCACAATATATGATTTTTTAACTTTTTATTTTTATGATACAGCTGCAAATAAGTATTTGAACACCTGTCTATCAGCTAGAATTCTGACCCTCAAAGACCTGTTAGTCTGCCTTTAAAATGTCCACCTCCACTCCATTTATTATCCTAAATTAGATGCACCTGTTTGAGGTCGTTAGCTGCATAAAGACATCTGTCCACCCCATACAATCAGTAAGAATCCAACTACTAACATGGCCAAGACAGTGTTAGTAGTGGCCTAAGTTAGTAGTAGTTAGTTAGTAGTAGTAGTGGGTTAGTGGCCAAGACGCGCGCACACACACACACAAACACACACACACACACACACACACACACACACACACACACACACGCACACACACACAACATGGCGGCAGTAGGTGCGCACAGGTTAGCAGGTGCTCTGCGCCCTTTACCAAAACCATCTAAACTATTTATACCATTTATAGCACGCTGGTTTTCAGTATTGTATGTGTCCACAATACTTGTGATTTGTATGAGACAAAACTATTTGCAAAGAGTTCAAAGAGAATGCGACAATATCATTGTCACAGAGTGCCAACATGCTCTCTATACAAAACTACTTAACAATGGATATGCTGCGACTGCCTCAAAGACGCATGAGAGAAAAACCAAGCGCAACTATATAGAAGCTGAACTGGTAATTGTGTTGCTACTTGCCGGGGATATAGAACTCAATCCTGGACCACGGCTACCATCTTCGAGTGCCACATTGTTGGCTTCTTCTCCGAACAGCCCCCAGCGTCCCGGTTTCGATAGTCCCATCAGTCGGACTCACTCACCATCATTGGGGCTTCTGTTTCCGCTGGCTGTGTCGACGGCCTGCGCTCACCTTTGGCTGGCGTTTGGTGGTGCGCTGTCTCCTGGTTTGGTGCCCCTGCTGTCCGAGCTTCCCCTGTCCAATCCTGGGCGGTTTGAGGACGAATCTACAGTGGCGGCGAAGGTGATTACCAGCAACCTTAAACCAGCTCTCTGCCCAGGCTGTGCACGCGGCGAAGGGTTGGGAATTGTTGGTGTCTCCGTGACTAGCAGTGGCTGCTTGTCAGCTTGTCACACGGCCATGAGAGCGACATGTGCTCCTGGCTCGATTTCTGATGGGCAGTTTTTATCGATGGCAACCTCGGTTACTGGGTGTGACACGGAGGATTGCACGGATGTGTTCAAGCCAGGAATTCCAGCTGCCGGTTTGACTATTGGAAATGGCGTCGCGTTGCCTTCATATGATTCAACAACTTCTATTGAGGTGAGAGGAGGTGCTCTTACACCTACAAACACAGATACGTCTCAACAAACTGTGAAAGCCAAAGACAAAAACGCTTCGGTTAACCCTTTAATACCCCGTGTTTATTCGGACTTAATGGATACAGACCGTGCGGCCTTAAAGCAGACAACGTTTAGGTTGTTTCAGACCGTAAATCATGCAAAAATACTCTGGGACCCCAAAGTTAAACCAAAGGGTATTCTTGGTGGACATTTGAATATTAGGAGTGTCGTGTCAAAGACTGAGCAACTGGAGCATTTGCTGACAGACTCCAATTTGGATTTTTTGTGTCTGTCAGAGACTTGGTTAAAACCATCAACTCCACAGAGTGTTTTTTATGTACAAGGGTATAACGTTTTTAGATGTGATCGAAAACAAGGAAAAGGTGGTGGAGTAATGATATATGTGAAAGAGAGGTTTGACTGTATATTAATTGAAAACCTCAGTGATTCTTTGGAATGTGTGGGTTTAACCATCAGACTCTCACCAGAAATGTCATTTGTGGTTATTGTGTTGTATAGACCTCCAACAGCAAAGGACATTTTCTTTACCCATCTCACTGAGATACTTAAAAAATGTAACAATAAAGAAATTATTTTGCTAGGAAATTTTTATATCAATTGGCTAGATAAAAGCTGCAGAAAAAAATTAAAACAAATAAGTTTCATATGGCACAAATGATAAAGAATGCAACTCGTATAACAAAATCATCCCAAACATTGATTGATCATATATTCACAAATAGAGAAGACCGAATTGCAAAATCCTATAATTTGATAACTGGACTATCTGACCACAACCTTACTTTGATAGTCAGGAGGTTATTAAAAGCGAGATATAAAACTTCTAATAGAACTGATATCAATTCATGGGCTTCATATATCTCAAAAAGAGACTTGGAATTGTTTTATAATGAAATAGAACAAATTCAATGGAATCAGATAACCTGTGGCAAAAATTGCCAATCAGCAAGTAATGACTTTATGATAACTTTTAGTGATCTCCTATTGAAATATTCCAAAGAATCATCTCGGAAGATCAAAAGTAAAACACCTCTTCCCTGGATGAATGAGACGGTGTGGAATTTAATGAAACTAAGAGATGCAGCACTTAAAAAGTCCTTGAAAACAGGCCTTTTGACAGACTCTCTTTTGTATAAGGAGCTCAGAAACAAAGTTACCACACTGTTACACTGTTTATGAATTTAATTGAACAAGCAAAAGGAAACACTAAAAGACTTTGGCAAACTATAGATAAAGTAACTGGTCAGAAGAGTTGTAAAGTTCATAAATTAGAAATTAATATTAATGGAAATCTGGAAACTGATGCTCAAATAGTGGCGAATCATTTTAATAATTACTTCATAGAATCAGTCAAAGAACTGGGAATTCAAAACAGAGACTCAAATAATTATGTACGAGCATCTGATTGTATTTCACATGAACAAAACATGCTAAATTTTAAATTGACAAACGAACTTGAAATAAAAAAAATGTTGTAATCATTGACAAATTCTAAAAGTAAAGATATTTGGGGAATGGATAATGCTCTTCTTAAAAAACAAAGAAAATTTTGTAACTCCCATTACATATTTGATAAATAAATCAATAGAAGAGAGCTTTTTTCCCACTGCTTTTAAAACCGCAGTAATCACTCCAGTATTCAAATCGGGGGACAAACATGAGGTCTGCAATTACAGACCGATTAGTATACTTCCTGTTGTCTCAAAGATTGCAGAGAAAGTAATTGCGGAGCAAGAACACTTAAACAAAAATAATATGCTGCATCCCATGCAATTTGGATATAGAAAACACCATTCCACCGAAACTGCATGTTGTTACTTTATTGAGGTGGTGAAGGCAAAGCTGGAAAAGGGCGGGGTCGTGGGAGCCGTGTTTTTGGATCTAAGCAAGGCGTTTGACACGGTCAACCACTCTGTGCTACTGAGGAAGCTGAGCAACTATAATTTGTCTCTAAGTGCACTACAGTGGGTAGAATCATATCTTAGTGATCGTGTCCAGTGCGTAAGAGTCAAAAGTAAGTTATCAACATCTAAGGTTAATGACATGGGTGTCCCACAAGGCTCTGTTCTTGGGCCATTGCTGTTCGCGCTTTACATAAATGATCTTCCTTCTGTGTGCGGTGAGGTGGACATGCAGATGTACGCAGACGATACTGTAGTTTACGTGCATGGAAGCGATGCGACCAGTGTAGCTAATAAACTAACCAATGTTATGGGAAACATCTTAAATTGGCTTTCCTCTGCCTCGCTCACACTGAATGTAAATAAAACAGTAGCAATGTATTTTACCAAAACTCAACGACTGAAGTCCTCTTTTCCATGCATTTATGCAAACCAGAGTCAAATAAAAGTAGTGAAGGAATTTAAATATCTAGGCCTTGTTTTGGATTGAACTTTTACATTCAAAAAACATGTTAAGAAAATTTGCAGCACGCTAAAATACAGTTTGTCTGTTTTTAGAATTAGGAATACATTGACTCATGATGCTGCAAAAATTTACTTGGAGGCAATGATAATTCCTCATATTAATTACTGTATTTCTTGTTGGTCACAGACGAGTGAAACAGCAATAAAACCTTTAAAATCTCTATTTAATCAAGCTGTTAAAGTATTAGACAAAAAGCTACTGAGATATCATCATTGTCTGATTCTTGGAAAATACAGCATGTTAAACTTTGATAATATAATTGTGTATGCCAATGTGCGATTAGTTTTTAAAATTTTGAATAATATTGCGCCTCCTCCTCTGAAAACATTTGTCCAGCTCTGTTCTGAACAGATGACTAGGAGCTCCAGGTCTACGAGTTGCAATGATTGCAGACTGCCTAAACGTGGCTCGGCCTTTGCACAGACAGCCTTCTCATTTAAAGGCATCAAAGAACTCCCACAGAGTTTGAAACTTTCCTTAGACCTGAAGGTTTTTTCTCGCAATGCAAGGAAAGTGCTATTGGAAAACCAGTCGTGTCAGCATAGATAACTGTGTATGTAAATATGACTTTTAGTGATTTTATTGAGTAATTTTGGTATGATTTACTTGGACTGATGGTTGTAATGGGGAATGGTTGAATGAATGAATTAATAGTTGTATTTGAGTGACTAATTACATTTTAAATTGTATATTTTGTATTGTAATTCACCTGCTCGGGGACTGCAGATGGAAACTAGCTTAAGCTAAATCTGGTGCAAAGCATCTTTAATGTTTTTTGCACACTGTCCCTGTTGAAAAAAATAAAAATAAAAAAATAAAAAAAATATATAAAAAAAAACAAAGAGCTGTCCAAAGACACTAGAGACAAAATGGTACACCTCCACAAGGCTGGAAAGGGCTACGGGGAAATTGCCAAGCAGCTTGGTGAAAAAAGGTCCACTGTTGGAGCAATCATTAGAAAATGGAAGAAGCTAAACATGACTGTCAATCTCCCTCGGACTGGGGCTCCATGCAAGATCTCACCTCGTGGGGTCTCAATGATCCTAAGAAAGGTGAGAAATCAGCCCAGAACTACACGGGAGGAGCTGGTCAATGACCTGAAAAGAGCTGGGACCACCGTTTCCAAGGTTACCGTTGGTAATACACTAAGACGTCATGGTTTGAAATCATGCATGGCACGGAAGGTTCCCCTGCTTAAACCAGCACATGTCAAGGCCCGCCTTGCTCCCAATACAGACTATATATAAACAAACGCTAACATTTTTTCATAAGAAACCACGTCATTTTCATCATTGTAAGATTTTATCAAAATATCATTTGTTGAGTTGGGAAAACTTTAAGTTTTCAAATGGCTGTTTAGCTTATAAAATTCTTAATGGCCTGGCCCCACCACCTCTTAGTGAGTTTCTGAGTTTAAGATCGGAAAACAGTTGTCTCACTAGAGGTACATTTAGAAGGGACTGTGTTATTAATTTCAGGGAAACTGCTTTTAGTCAGTCTGCCTTCTCTATTAAAGCCTCAAAAGAATGGAATGACATCCCACCGTCAGTTAGAGAATTAAATAGTTATAATGGATTTCGTTCTTCCTTTAAATCTTGGCTTTTTAGCATGCAAGTATGTCAACATTGATTGATTTTTTTTATTTATTTTTCTCTGTTGATTTTGGAAATTGTTGGGTTTGTTGTATTCTGTTATATTTTGTTAGTTTATATTTTGATTAAATTGTTGTATTTACATTGTATTTTTAGCCTAGGACTGCAGATGAAAACTAGCCTTTTGGCTAACTCTGGCATATTTTGACTTGTCATGTTAATATGCATTGTCCTTGTAATAATAAACTAAACTAAAAAAAAAAAGTAACACACGAACCCCCATATGCGCACACAGAGCCTTGTATGTAGATGGAGCACTGATGTCGTGTTTTAACTCATAACTCAATGAAGCATGCATCAATTGTGGACAATGGCACATCATTGTTTAAGATTAAAAAGAGCTCAAACTCTCTATAATCCATCACTCAGATCTAAAGATATTCCTCATAGACTTCTAACACATGAAGTTGCACAGGCGCACCATGAAGTAGCAGTACCAGTGATGCTATGTTGTTTTGCTGTGATGTTTCAGCTCATATTTCCATGAAATGCATGGATTGTGAAAAATCGAACATCTTTATTGACAGCAGATTCTCACAATTACAAAGAGCCCAACATAATCCATTGCATTGATCACGAGATATTCCTCACGAAATGATGCATACTTTGCTAAAAAACAAGTCTCTCATCTTTCCGGGGTGCAAAGTGTTTTCCAATTTTCCCGGAACCGTCCGTGCTCGTTTTAAAACGTAGAATAACACAAAATAAGTATCATCTTAAAGCTTAGAAAGCTCAGCTTTATAAAGCATCTAACCACTTCGATCAACTCTGAATGAGAGCTGACTAGTCGCTCTAAACCGGAGTGTACCGCCCGCGGGTGCCACCTAGCTGCGAAAATATTCATGATCATATTTTTAAAAAATATTGCCTTAACACAAAATTGGTGTCATTTGAAAGTGTAGAGTCTGAACATTACAGTGAATGTAGCCAATTTGAAAAACTCCTAAGTACTGCTGAGTTATTTGCTGATAAATATAATTCATTTCTTTCATAATCTATAAAATACTTTTTTGTAGTATGTACTGCAATGTGTCAAAAACATTATACAGCTCATGAAACATTCACAGATCGTTGAAAATGGCACTTCATTTTTTTTTACAGCATATTATTACAATTAAAATGAGCTCAAAATGAACATAATCTATTGCTTTTATGACAAGATATTCTTCCTGGAGAAACAATTTTAAAAATGCCCATGAGGCGGCGTCAAGGACTGAACAAAAAGGCTATCTTGGTTCCAAATGCTGTAACTTTTGATTCCTTTATCCAATCACCACAACATTTTATCCACATGCAGATAACATGTAGCTTCACCAAAAAATAATTTTCCTCCTACCTTATTCAGGGTTTCTGCACACTTTTTAAAGTCAAATTTAAGGCTTTTTAAGACCCGAAGAAATCAAAATTATTACCATGCATTAGGGGTGTGGAATACTGACAAAATATGTCTCAATATTTTCAAAGTTTTATTGATGATAATTAGATAATATTTTACTGATTGTGTTTCTGTGCTTGGTGCCATGGCTGGTTTAGGCCTGTTGTTGACAGCTGACTGACGAAGATATTCATATTTTTCATATTCTATGCAGTGGTCAGTTCACAGCAGTGACAGAAATTATAATTTTTTTATTAAGGGGTAATATTTGCCACCTTAAATTGATATATATGGACTATATATGAACATTTGTAGATGTATGCATCACCTTTTATGTCAAATTCTAACATTCAAATTAAATTCTATTAGAATAATTACACAATACCACTGTTACCAGTCAAATTAAATCATTAAATCAAAATCCATCTTTGCAGTGCAGAGGTGACACAGAAGTGGCATCAGATCTGGCGTTAATATATTTACACTGCATTTACAATTGCATAAATAGATTGTTAAATATGAACTGATTTCTAATTTTAACGTTCTAATTAAAGGGTACTTTAAATGTGAAACTAAAACTGCCAGTAGTGGCGGCAAGTCACTTAATAAGTGAGTTGAGGGAGTCATTCATTCAACCGATTTGATCAAACGACTGATTCATTCGGGAAAGAAGCAAGTGATTGTTCATTGAATCATTACATTAATTCGTTCAAAATGTGGATTCCAGTCAAAAAATCGTCGCTGTCTGTTGCATTGAGACTCTGCTATGGCTTCATTTTGAAATTCTCGTCAGCGAAATAAAGGGAAAACAAACAATATTGACAATATTGATTATAAAATGTAACTCACAATGTTAATTTATTGTTAATTTAACTGTTATATAAAATAAATATCACATTTGCAGTTGTACACAGGAAAACGGAACTCTTGCTGATGTGATATTGTAGGCCTATTATAACAACATAATATGATATAAATATAAGACAAAAACTCATTTGGGAACATACCTATAACTGCACATATCACACAGTGAAAGCACAAGAGACAAAAGCGATGTCAGCTCGCAGTGCCTCGTACATCGTTAAACAATGATTACAATATCATAATAGACAACACATCACACACCACTACGCACATAAAGAATTAACTTAGAATTGAACTGACATTTACCATCTTGCTTCTCCTTCTCTAATCGTTTCGCGTGCAGGAGACAGACGTAATGCTGCCGTGAATGTGACGCGAAATGTCACGTGAACAAGCAAATCCACAAAGAAAGAATAATAAATAAAAAAGTACGCTAATTAGATGGTTCTAATTTGGAAAATATTTAGATATGTCTAAGTCAAACTGCCATCAAAAATTTAAGACCTTTTATGAGTAAAAATTAATTTTAAAAATCTAATTTAAGACTTTTTAAGGATCCGTGGACACCCTGCTTATTTCCTTCCTGAGTTATTCAATGTCAAATAAGAAAGATATGCAAAATCGTCATACAAATTATATATATTTTTTGTCTTTTATCAGCAGTTTCTCAGCAGGAGAATGTACAAATGTAATGTCATTTATATTTTCAAAATATTTAAAAAGTATTCCATCAAATGATACCAACCTTTTGACTCTCCTATAGTTTTGGAGTTATGAGTCTTTACTTTTGTGTGTCACTCAGACAAAACAACTCTAAAAATGCCTTCAGGGCTTAAGGGGTTAAAAAGATGTATTGTCCCTCTTGTGGACAACAGTAGTATTAAAGGCTTCATCTTCAGTTTAAATGTTTGATAGAATGTACTGTGAGCCCTCTGAGCATCATAAATCCTTGAAACCTGCCACATTTCTTCAAAATCAGTTGTTCTCCATATCTACTCAGTTTTGTGAAGTTTCTACTTTGTGCACACAATATATAGACATGTTACTCACAATGGGCCATACCAGAAATATATAAAAAATTGTATCTGCTAAACGGTTTCATCGATCGAAATTTTGACAACTTTTTGCCATGAGGGTCCCTAGATGATATCAGCATGTGAAGTTTCGAGCAATTTGGACAAACGGTCTATGAGGAGTTCGAATCACCATTTGAGCCAGAGACAATCGTAATCGTACAAAAATATTTTATTGACATTTAAAAGAGGCATTGACAAACAGCCACACTACTCCATAAATAAATAAACCAGAAAAGAAAAACAAAAGAAACTTAAAGCATATCACTGAGACACACTTCCGCAACAGAGCTTAGGAAGCACAGAAAGTTCACTTAAAAACAACATGAAAGCTCATTGGAAGCATATCAGTCCCGTGCTAGACACGGAATAATCCATTGGAAACAGAACAGCAACTTTATGATGAGGCACAGAGCATCAGAGCGAACAGCAACTTTATGATGAGGCACAGAGCATAGCACTTGATCAGAACGCCGCCATTGCCCTTATCACGCGCAATAGAACATGTTGCACCGGGATTAATATCCCGAATTCTAGTGATGCATGGGTGAGGCATGGAGCCAGATATCCCTGATAAACTCGTCGGCGGAGAGCGCGGATAGACTTTAGACGTCTCAAATGTCCACATTCAATTATCCAACCCGCAACACACCAGTAAACAGCACAGTCAGTTGCTCAGAAGCTTCAGCGGTCTTTATGACTGACAATACATGTCAACACTCCACTCCAACACAAGCAGCAGGGCGCGTCAATGACGTCACGGCCCCGGAAAATGACACCATACCTTCAACTGGCACCCCATGCTCTTATACACCCATGGTCCCAGTCCATTGGCCAAACCTCAAATTACAAAAATAGGAGGGGTAATAGCCCATCCTGCCACATATGCTTCTAACCACAGGTTGAGATCTGTCGTTCCAGATCAGATCTGATCTGTTGTTCTTTGGAACGATGGTTTCGGGAAACACTGACTTGTTCAACTACGCTGATAATGACGGAACTTGCGAACATTGTTGACTAAAGTTGCTTTTGGGAAACGCACCCCTGATCAGTCAGAATTCCTGACATCATGCTTTACTATATACCTACTATAGTTTTCATACCAGACCAAGCTGATGCAAGATTCTTCTCAGTCAGTTTACTCTCTACTTCACATTAATACCTGTTTAGCTTTTATAATTTTAACTTCCCTTTTTGCTGCTTCTCTTTGGGCCTCATTTATTAATCTTACGTAGATGCGAGCGCAGATCCGAGCACAGAAATCATCTTGCCACAGGGTTCACGTGTGATTCATGAGACATTCGTATACTGCCAATCCCATCCTATGACTGATCGTACATTGATAAATGTGGCAGCTGAAAACAATCATCATTTAAATATCACGCCCCAAATTTTAGAAGCCTTGCCTTATAGTTTATGACAGAGAAATGGGCAGACTCGTACACGCTCACTCAATGGATAGACGAACTGACAGGAGTGGCCGGACATCTACACTTACATAAAAGAAAAACCAAGCGTGTATAGTAAAAAGAAACTGAGGGCATATAAATCTTTATATGACTATAACTATGTACTAACACAGGCAAACGTTGCAAATGCAACTACTGGCCTTCACTGTTCCCTCTCTCTACAATTGCACTTATGGCAATTGTAGAAAGAGTGACGACACAAAAGGTTTCCTTTATGTTTAGTCTCTAGTCGTTAGTAAACTGCTACTGTAGTTGTACGACTAACAAAGTTAGCTTATGCGCGTGAGAAATCACTTAGTTCCCCAATTTCTGATTAGGTTGGCATGAATGAGAAATCTTTAGACATGTAATCAAACCATAATCCATACCAACAAAAGACAATAGTTTATTCAACCTTAACTGATATGAAGTGTGCGCTGCAAACACAAGCATTTTTCATGATCGTTTCTCGTTTTATTGTGTTGTTTAACCACAGCTGAATTAGCTTGATAGCATACTGCACGGTTAACATGGCTGAAGTTACACACTGTTTGAGAGACTTAATAAGAATGAAGATGCATTTATGAATTATACAGACAATGAGCATTTTGGGGTAAAAAATAAAATAATGGCATGGCTTTGGTCTCTGTGAATACAGTAAGAAACAACAGGTAATGTGCTAACGAAACGCATTCACAAAGGCAATTTGCAAACATCACAAAATAAATATGAAATTGGATCATGAACAGTTGGTTTCAATCCATCTCCATCAACTTCTGTGCAAATCCTGTGTTTTACTCACCCTCGTGTGCAAAGCAGTCTGGTGTAAAATTACATGCACATAATGTAAAATTGACCTGTTTTCTTGGACACATTCCATTCATAAATAAAATTACACCACTGCGTACTTAGTGGCTCAGATGCTGGAGTTTATGGAGACTCTTATGTTTATTATTACATAATGTTGACATAGCTGACACATATCACAAGCTCACGGATTGTAGGTGGTGCTGTCCTGCAGAGTTTAGCTCCGACCCAACTCACCATGCTTCACATAGCTTTAGTAATCCTGAAGATATTGAGGTGTGTTTGATTTGGGTTGGAGATAAACTATGCTGTTTATGATTTATGGGGATTATAAAACAAGGAGTGGGTGGATTTTTACCATTATAGGCTGGTTGTTTACACACACTGTGGACACACCTGTGTTCAAACTAATAAAAGTACATTTTGCATAATAGGTCCCCTTCAAATTAAATGGTAGCCTATTCAAAACAAGAATGTTTTAAAAACAAAGTAGCTATAAATTTATATTAAATTATATTACATTTTTTTTTGTGCTTTTTTTGAACATGAACATCAGTCAGAAATTAAGTGTTAACAATGACTTTTCTTTTTTTTTAACCCCTTATCCCAGCTTAATGCCCCCCTCAAAGAAGGAAAAAAAATAAATAAAAAAATACAGAATAGAACAGATAAAAGGGAAAATAAATAACAATTATACAGATCAATATAGAGTTAGGTCTCTGAGAAGAAAATAAATGATGTTTAGACTTTACAGGTCTATAGTAGGTTACAACTCAGAGGTATAAGACATATTTGGAAAGTTTTTTTTTTTTTTTTTTTCTCTTTCTCTCTCTCTCTCTCTCTCTCTCTCTCTTTTTTTATAATACATTTTCAGTTAGGGAGAGAAAGGGACCCCACATTTCCATAAACAAATCATGACGTCCTGAGGCTCTAAATATCACACGTTCATAGCTAGCAATATTTGACATAAGGTCCAACCATTCATCATATGAGGAAGGTGTGTCTGACTTTCAATGTCTAAGAATGACTCTGCATCCAGAAACCATAGCTAAACGGCACCATAGCATCTGTTGTCGAGATATACGCATATCCTCTGGTATAATACCCAACATACACAAGGCAGGGTTCTTATATAATGACAGGCAAAAAATATTATTTACGAATTGTACAATTTTCTCCCACATTTCCACCACTATGTCACATTCATATAACATATGAACCATAGTTCCTATATCTTTGTTACACCGCCAGCATAATGCAGTATCTCTTAATTTAATTCTAGCCAATCTGCTTGGAGTCCAGTAACAATTATAAAAAATTTTAAAATTAGGTAAACAAGACGAAATTAATTTATTTAAAGTGAAACTGAATCAGCATTGAGCTCAGAAAGAATACAAACCATTCCATATTCACGATGTAACATTTGGTTGCTAAACTATTGTTCATTGAAGGGGACCTATTATGCAAAAAATACTTTTATAAGGTGTTTGAACACATATGTGTGTCCACAGTGTGTATAAACAACCAGCCTATAATGGTAAAAATCCACCCACTCCTTGTTTTATAATCCCCATAAATCATAAACAGCATAGTTTATCTCCAACCCTAATCAAACACACCTCAATATCTTCAGGACTACTAAAGCTATGTGAAGGAAAGTTTTTTTTTTAAATCCCCATAAATCATAAACATTCTCTCAAAACAAGCGATTCCAGATTTCTCCCTACAATGATGTCAATGTAGGGAGAAATCTGGAATCGCTTGTTTTGAGAGAATGTTTTATGTTTGTTTTTGAGAGACCCGGCCACTGGTGATGATCTCCTATTAGCATAGACACAGCCCTGAGTGAGAAGCACAGAGTCCGCCATTGCTATATTGTTGCTAGAGCAGCTAGTGCAGGGATAGACAACATCGGTCCTGGATTGCAGCTGTTCTGCATAGTTTAGCTTCAACCCAAATCAAACACACCTGAATGTCTTCAGGATTACTAAAGCTACTTGAAGGGAAGGTGAGTTGGGTCGGAGCAAAACTCTGCAGGACAGCAGCACTCAGGACTGACCATCCGTGAGCCTGTGATATGTCTCAGCAACGTAAACATTATAACTGATCTGTTGATGGCTCTAATAATAAACATAAGAGTCTCCATAAACTCCCATTTCATTTATGAAGGGAATGTGTCCAAGTAAATTCATATACCAGTATGTGAAAGTCATTTTACACCAGACTACTTTGCACATGAGGGTGAGTAAAACACAGGATTTACACAAAAGTTGATTCTAAAAGATGGATCGATACCAACTTTTCATGATCCAATTTCACATGTATTTTGTGATGTTTACAAGTTGCTTTTCTGAATGTGTTTCGTTAGCAAATCTCAAATGTACAATCAACATTATAGTGAAACGTTTATTTAACAAAATTACCATTGATTATTTTTGTTAATTTCAATATTGATTCCGCATCTGTGATGTAGAATCATAGTGTAATGTTGATTCAATAGCATTACCATTGATTTGTGGTGGAAATCTTAACATTGCTTCACCTTTAACTGGGGGTGCAACCGTGATACTAAAGCAACATCACTTTGTAACGTTAATTCAATGCAGTTAGTTCAGTAAAAACTTGAGTATACCATTGGTACTAATAAAGACACCTTCACGTTGACCTAAAAAATGGAACTTTTAACAGTCTAAATTGTCTCAAATAAGGTTTGAATACTTCTCACTGATTAGACAACTCATTTTAATACAAATGGCTCTCAGGATTCTCCTCCTGATTCTCATTAGGCTCTTTTCTTCAGCTAACATCCGAGGATATCTAGGGCATATCCTTGGGCTTGTGCATAGAGGCTCTAGGGAGCAACATACTCTCTAGAACGAGAGGAGTAATGTTAGCTCGATCTGAACATGTCAGTGTCAGCAAGCATGTCGTTCATCTCTGTGAGCGCTCTCTCAAGAGTGAACCTGACCACAGTCACCAAAACAGAGACCTATAGCGCCTCCACAGGGCTATGGGGATCGGAGGCCACAGCAGAAAGGCCTGCCACACTCACACCAATGTGGTCCTTGTTGACCTTGTAATCATTTATAAATTCTAAGAAATATGCATTACTCACATAATTGCAGCAGTGTGTGTTATGTCTGTGTATGTAGCAAGTATGTGTTTGTCGCACAGTGATTAACTAGGAAAATTAAAAATGACATTTCATGACAAAAAGGTTGTCGACCCCTGACCCACAAAATTGAACTTTTAACAGTCACTCTAAATTGTCTCAAATAAGGTTTGAATACTTCTCACTGATTAGACAACTCATTTTAATACGAATGGCTCATTCAGGTCAAACTTAAACAGCAACTATATGAGATTTCATTTTTTTATAGACTTTTAAACAGCAGTATTACTAATAGCTGGAAAGTAATATTCATAATGTTCAAATAATCTTTTCAGGTTGTAGTCTGCTGATCTCTTCTCTACTTCCTACATAATGGTACAGTTGTATATCTTCATCATGTTTTGTAATATTTTATTTAGGCTCAGTAAGTGTGATCTAACAGAGGAAAGCTGTTCAGCTCTGGCTTCAGTTCTCAGTTCAGACTCCAGCATTCTGAAGGATCTTGACCTGAGCAATAATAATCTGCAGAATTCAGGAGTGACACTGATCTCTGAAGGACTGAGAAATAACTGTAAACTGGAGAAACTCAGGTTAGATGATTTCTAAAATATTAAAGGTCTCTTTTGTTTGCATCTATATCCTATTTTTTCTATTCTCTAATTTGTACAAGAAAGAAACGATAATTCACGAACCATTTCCTTTAGGGCTTAAAATTGTTCTGGTAATTTTAAGAATAACTAGTTAATAAGCTGAATGTTATATTTTAATTTCTGTTGTAGACTTTCAGACTGTAGTATCACAGAAGAAGGTTATAAAGCTCTGGCTTCAGCTCTGAGATCAAACCCTTCACACCTGATAGAGCTGGATCTCAGAGGAAATGATCCTGGACAATCAGGAGTGAAGGAGCTCAGTGATTTACTACAGGGTCAGAACTGTCAACTCAAGACACTGAGGTGAGGTTTTTTTTTTTTTTTAATTAATGTGCAGTAGTTTTAAATAAAAATGTTTTAAGTTACTTATAAAATATTATTAATTTGTCACTTTAAAAATAACGTCTCGGGTTATGACTGTAACCCTTGTTCCTTGAGAACAGGGAATGAGACACTGCGTCCTGAGACACTTTGGGGAACGCCTGAGCATGACTGATGACTAAAGTACTGTATAATCACAGCAATCGTATTGGCCGACGACAGCCATGACATCACTACTAGTGTGAACAGGAAGTATAAAAGGGCACCTAGAGAACAGGCCATCCACTTCTTCGTCTGAAGGGACTGTGTAGGCAGCCCGGAGGCATGGCGACGAGACGCAGTGTCTCGTTCCTTTTTCTCAGGGAACAAGGGTTACAGTCGTAACCTGAGACACTCCCTTTCGAAAGGGAACTCGCACTGCGTCCTGAGACGCTTTGGGGAACGAAATACCCACGCTGCCATGCTGAGGAGATGTTTGCCAATCATGACTGTGACAAGCACAAATACATTCACTACTGGTATGCACCAGGCTGTCAGTAGCACTACCTCCTAAGGCCACTGCCCAAGTTTCATGCTTTAATGAGGGAGCACCTTTGTGATTTCACACAAAGGACTTAGAGGGGGGTTCCTTTAAGGGGGTATGGCCCAGACCCAAATGGCTCTAGCCTGCTACTTTTCAGGGGGACCAGCGTCAGCCCCCATACCAGGGAGGCTATCATGCTATCTATCTATCAGCTGAAGCCAACAACCTGCTTTCTTTGAAGAATTAACCTGGCCACAGTCTCTAATAGGGGTGGGGGAAAAAATCGATTCTTAGATGCATCGCAATGCGGGACGTGGACGATTCTGAATCGATTCACAAATGTCAAAAATCGATTTTCTAAAAAAAAAAAAAAAAAAAAAAAAATCTAATAACGTAATATTGACGGAACGCAAAAGGCGGAACTCTGAAGCGGACGTGCAGTGCGCGGACAGTCTGTGGCGTGCACATAACATAGACGCATGATGGCTGAGCGCCAAATTCGAACGGCACCGTCTTCGTTAAAAGCTAACGTATGGAAAATTGGCAATTTCATTGTGATCTATTTAGTATTTTTTTGTATGAGAGCTAAATTCTGTATTGTTTAGTTTTCACATCAATATGCTGTAAACCGATCTGTATGCAATATGTGCAATGCCAGTCACAAAAAGTTACATTTTGACTGCAAGTTACTCTCTGCAGATGTTCATTCACTTTCTTTGTATAAGCTGTTTTTGATTGTGGTATACAGCAAACATTTCAAGTCATAACTCTTTATTATTTAGTTGTGTATAAGAGCGGCTTTGTATGTTACTAATTATTCAGAATATTCATAAGTCCACAAGCATTATATGAGAGCTGCTGGTACATCATTCTATATTTTTGAACGAAAACTGTTTGTGAATTTGCTACAGCAAAATGTTTTTTTGTCTGAAGGATTATATTGCTCATTGGAAATAACAAGAGGATGTTGGTTAGAAGTCTATTATTAAATGCTAGAGATTCAGAATATGCTGAAGTTTGTATTAATTTACTACAAGTACGCTGCTAGTACAGGCACACATTTATTTTCCTGTTGGTTCTCAGCAATGTTGGGACATATGCTGGCAAATGTAACCTTCCCTGAGAATTGAACTTAATAAATGTGAAAAAGACACTTTAATGTCTCCGTTTGTCATTCTGTATAGCAAAGCAGATGAGAGTAGATCATGATCAGAAACCCGATTAGAAATCATTATGAATAAAATCGAATTGTTTTGAATTGAAAATCTTTTTGAATCGAAAATCGATTTTGAATCGAATCGTGGCCTCAAGAATCGGAATTGAATTGAATCGTGAGATGGTAAAAGATTCCCACCCCTAGTCTCTAACCAGAGACAGATAGCGCCTCCACAGGGCTATGGGGAGTGGAGGCCTCAGCAGGATGACTCTTGAAGAAGAGGAGGCCTGCCACACTCACACCTATGTGGTCTCTAGTGTTTTCTTTTACAACGTTGGAAACAGCTAATCTCAGACATACACAATACAGAGCTCAGGGAGCGAAGGGCATACAAAACAACTCTCTGTTATGAGAGAGAGGCCTCTTCTCTAACTCAACCTGCAAAGACACAACTGTTTGCATGGAGCTCTGAGGCATGGAGGCCTCAGCAGAATGACTCTAGAAGAAGAGGAAGCCTGCCACATGGAAAGCACCTAAGCTTGAATACCCAACGCAGAGCTCAGGGAGCGAAGGGCCTAAAGCAAAAACTCACTGTTATGAGAGAGAGGCCTGTTCTCTAACTCTACCTGCAAAGACGAATCTGTTTGCATGGAGCTCTGGGGAATGGAGGCCTCAGCATGATGACTCTCTGATTAGAGGAAGCCTACAACACCCATATAGCTTAGCAATGAGGCCGCAGGCGATGTACTCAGCATGACGACCCTTAAAATAAAGGGGAGTACTAAAGTCTGTATCTGGGACAGCCTTGTCGTTTGAGGGAGGCTTTAACTGGAAGCCTGTCACCTTGACACATCCTGCTTGCTCAGAATATAGAGGCCATAAACCCTGTGAAGGCCTGATATGATTCAACCAGGGGTGAAGTACTCTGCATAATGACCCTCTTAAACGAGGGAAGTACTACCTAGGCTTATCCGGCGGCTATTGGTGAAACGAGGCACTCTGTAGAAATACCCTCTTCACAGATGGGAGTACTATCTACGCTTCTTTGGAGATAACATAAAGCCCTGTAGGGCTTTGTCACACAATGCTCACTTCAGAGCCCTTGGGAGCTGCTAACACAACGTTATTAGAAGGTTTTACACCCGCTCAACCTGAGGCACTTACTGTATGGGAGGCCCAGAGAGGGCCAACAACTCACAAAAGCGCATACAGCTCTGAAAGGAGGTTCATGAACCAGACTGCTTACATAAACCACTGGTGACATAGGTAGCTTATCCTTCTTCAGGGGAAGTGCTGGCATCTGCATTTAGAGCAGCCTGATTCTCAGGAGGCTCTTCTCTTCAGAGCTAACATCCAAGGATATCTAGGGCATATCCTCGGACTTGTGCATAGAGGCTCTAGGGAGCAACATATTCAAAATGACTCTCTAGAACAGTGGTCTTCACTATTTTTTCATGAGAGCCGCACTGATAGTACAAAGTCAGTAGGAGAGCCATCTTACCGCAAAGTATAAAAAGTTCCATCCATCACCATGTCTGCTTATCAATCTGTCACCCCTGAACAGTCAATATGCAATGTAATAAATACAAAAGGGTGAGGAAAAAAAGTCTTTATGATTTACCAGTCAAATTTTTAACTGAGACAAGATGATTTCCTTTAATGAAAAAAATAAAATAAAAAATATTCTGGATTTCCAGAATACATTCATCCCAGAATTACCTTAAGCAATTTTTTTCTACATTAGCCCATCATGTATCCAACCATCCAAGAGCACATGCAGCGTTAAGAGCTGGAAAGACCGCCATAACTGGCATCTCCGCAGAGACTGGATATGTTTACATGCACAACTTTTGTTTCATTCGGACTGAATTCATTCTGATTGATGAATCTGAATGTATTGTAGTTTACATGAACGCTAAACATCGTGATGTGATACATGATCGGGTTGATGTGCGTGTTTTTAAGTCAAAAGATTCAAATCGGAATAGATTTTTTGACATGCGCACACTGCACAAATATACAAAGTTTCCCACTGTTGTTGCTTAATAACCATTCTCATAAATTGGTTCGTGATTTGTTTTAAACAGCAGACTTAATATTTATCCAATTCTGGTCATAATTTGGAGACTATGAACATATGAACCGCTGTGCCGTGCTGTTTAAACTTATCACGCAGTAAAAATGCCCAAAACCAGTCGTCTGTGGATGAGAATCTGAAACAAGGACTGGTGAGCCTTTGTCCTGCTCTACTTCACAGATGTTCACTGAAAGGAGAATTATAGAATGACAGGACACTCATTTATATGACACTTTATTCATCAGGAGAACAGCTCGTTCAGCGCGTCATACGTCGTCTTTTCAGTTTCAGTTTTCAATCGATCAAGTGTTTACATGTTCTCTCGATAAACCACTCCTTTCAATCCTATTGAAATTATTTGTAATAGAGCTGACACTTTGAGTTTGTAATGGGTTATGTTATAGCCATACTTGTTTTTAATGTTTTTATGAAATATCTGTAGTGACTGCATGATCATATCACCATATTTTTTACCGCCATGTGAGCCACAAATTAAAGCTTGGTGAGCCACATGAGGCTCGCGAGCCGCGCAATGAGTAACACTGCTCTATTCACCTTATTTTCGAACGCGGAAGTAAACATGGGTCCAATATCCGGTTTTTGTGCGGCACTTCCGTTTCCTCGCTTCCCTGTGCTAAATAACGATATCGATCGTGAAGGATTATGCAGAGTTGACAGAAAAATGTTACACATGCCATAGCAGTTGAATACTACAAAGAACTAAAGCTCCGCCTCACTCAGTTAGGGTACCGGACCTGGTTGAAAACACTCATGCATCTAGCTGGCAGAGTGCCAAAACTTCGCCGGCGCCTTCAGCACCGCCCTAAACACAGTCGAGCCAACGCTGGACTAATATATCTATGGAGGTATTTTTTCATGTCAAATGTATTTAATGCCATCAGAGTGCAACCAAAGCATAGGATAGCAATAAGTAGATGGCTATAAATAATTGTAAATCATACAAAATAAATGCCATGATCGTGCCATTATGCCATGATCACTAGATTTTATACAGGGGTTGCTATAATGATTTTGTTTCTCCTTGGAGTTTTTATCATGGTTTTTATCAGACACGTCAGACACGTTTCTGGTGTACAAAGACATGTAAAACGCCACGCAACAGAAACGCCACGCAGCCAGTGTGTCTCTGATCGTAGGGCGCCTGATAATTAAAATGTCAATGATTTCGATTATTAAAACACTCCTGCTCCAAGTAAACCTTTCTTTTGTACCAGTTATTATGACACCCTCTAACTGCACAAACAATCCCGGTCTTCCCCGAAGCCATAAGGACGAGTTAGTTGTTACGAACACTTGTTTAATTAACCGCTATGGTGAAAAGTGAGTTAGCGCGCCAGTGACCGGAAGTGCCTGACCGGAAGTCTCGCACAAAATACCGTCAACTGGCTGCGTCCGTATTTCCGTTAAAAATAAGGTGAATAACGATAGGAGTAACATTAGCTCGACCTAAGACTCAAAATACCAACTCTCAGCGTCTGACAGTGCATCCTCTCCCAGCAGCTCACCCTCGTCAGCCACTGAGAGCCGCAAGAGATTTACACCTCTCGCAAACTCCTCAGCAAGCTCCATCTGAGATTCCCACTATCTCAGTCTCCTCTCCACCTCTTCCCTAGAGAAGAGAGACAGACGAGAGCGGAGCGTTTTCACTAACAAAACACTCACAGTTCGTGCACGCGGACCCCTCAAGGACCGAGCATGTGAGCTCCTCACCAAGACAGCAGAGGACATGAGTGTCACCAGATGTCTGAAATCTTTTACACGGGTCGGCACACTTCCTGAAGTGCTTGTTAGAAGACATGATATTCTCTTCACAGTACCAGCAACACAGTCCCTGAAAAGGGAAATGAAAAGGGGATGACATGTTCTCTAGGCGCCCTTTTATACTTCCTGGTCGCACTGGTAGTGACGTCATGGCTGTCGGTGGCCAATACGATTGCCGTGATAACACAGTTCTTCAGTCATCAGTCACACTGAGGCGTTCCCCAAAGCGTCTCAGGACACAGTGTGACCACGTAATGTCAATGTACTTCCTCTATCTCCAGGTTTTTGAGTCCTACTGCAGATGAAGCCTGTCAGTTTGTGAGAGGAATTGTGGATGAAAACCCGTTACTCCTGAGAGAATTGAATCTGAGTAAACGTGAACTAGGAGACACAGGAGTGAATCAGATCGCTGCTCTACTGCAGGATAAACACTGTAAACTCAACACACTGACGTGAGTATTTTACTTGGTCTAATACTTTACATGTAAAATATCTATAAAAATAACATTGTCATTGATCATAAAGAAAGTTTTAAGATTAACTGGAAAGTGTTTCCTTTTTCTTTCTCTTCAGGCTGAATAATAACAGTATTACAGAGGAAGGTTGTGCTGCTCTGACTTCAGCGTTTAATTCAAACCCTTCAAACCTGATAGAGCTGGATCTGAGTGAGAACAAACTAAGAAACTCTGGAATAAAGGAGATCTGTGTTCTGTTGGAAAATACACAATGCAGATTGACGAAACTGAAGTGTGTATTTTTATTTATCCACATTTCAATAATATAATATATATTATAGTCTTGAAAATGATGAAGATTATTAAGGCTAAAATATTAGTTGCAGTATTATTAAATATTGTACTAAGCACTGTAAGTATGAATTAATATGTAAATCTGTATTAATGAGAAATTCAGTTTAATAGGTTTATTTTAAGCTATTATTGGTTAAATTTTATGATTTTAATATGAAAATTTGACATTTAGTTTGCTTGTTTTTTTAGTGTAGAACATGCACAATTTTTGGTCTGTTCTGATAAATTGTAGAATAACTGAATAATCGCCTGAATGTTACATTTTCCTTTCTGTTCTAGACTCTCAGACTGCAGGATCACAGAAGAAGGTTATAAAGCTCTGGCTTCAGCTCTGAGATCAAACCCTTCACACCTGATAGAGCTGGATCTCAGAGGAAATGATCCTGGACAATCAGGAGTGAAGGAGCTCAGTGATTTACTACAGGATGAATGCTGTAAATTAAAGACCAGGTGATTAATGTCTTAAAATATTTCAAAATAAGCCACAAATGTAATATCTGCTATATGAAACTAAGGGGATTGGGAATTGGAGAGGAATTGCAATTAAAGGTAGAGGAATTTACAGCATATCTATTACTTAAATTCAACAGTCACACAACTATATTTTGTGACATGAACCTTGTGATAAAACATAATTACATAATTTTGACTTTCTGATTAGACTTCTCCCAAACTAATTTGAAAATCAGGTAACGCCATTTCTGTAATCCCAAAAAATTACATTTTGACAGAATTATCTAAAATACTCTTCTACGTTCTGTAGGTTTTTGAAAAATGCTGCTGCACAGGAAGCGTGTGAGTATCTCACTAAAGTTCTGGGTAAAAGTCCATTATTACTGACAGAGCTGGATCTGAGTGAAGATAAATTAAAAGATCTGAATGGAGAGAAGCTCTCTGCTCTTTTGATGGACTCTCATAGCAAAGTGGAGAAAATCAAGTGAGTCAACATGATTTATACATTATAACTACTCTGTTAATTGATTACATGAGACTATCAGTTACATGTGTGATCAAAATTGAAGACCTGCTGATCTGATGTGTGTTGAATATGTGCTGAAGTACAATCATAATAATAATAAATGCTGTTTCTGTGTTTAGGCTGAATAATTGTGAGCAGACAGAGAAAAGCTGTTCAGTTCTAGCTACTGTTCTCTCCTCTAAAACCATCCTGAAAGAGCTGAACCTGAACAACAGCCGTCTGCTGGACTCTGGAGTCAAAGAGATCTGTGAGGGACTGAAGAAGCCTGTGTGTGAGCTGAAGATACTCAAGTGAGTACATTTCTCCACATTTTAAGGATGTTTGATAACTTTTTTTGTGCTGATCTAATGCTAATATTTTGTTAGTGCTAGGTGCACATTTTAACTACATTAAAGTTATTAAAATCAACCCAATGTTTACAGGTTTATTGTAATTAATTATACAAGTGGTCTGTCTGAATATTCAAATCTGATTGGCTGGAAGTTGTTCAATAAAACAGTTTAATTCACACGTTCAGGTCAGGTTCATTCTATATTAACCCTCTGGGGTCTGAGGGCTTTTCTGGGCCCTGGAGGTGTTCTGATATGCTCTGACATTTGTGCTTTTTTCAGTTATTTATAAACATGTTAATGGCAAAAGTGTAAATTCACTCTATATAGCACAAACAGGGCTACCATAATATGCAAGCAACATGCATGTATATGTTTGATATTTTAAGAGAATAATGTTTATGCGTGGTTATTGAAAAAAATAAAAAATAAAGTTGCTGAAATAAGACCACAAAACACATACTAAATATGTGTCCACAAGACTTTTGACTAATGTATGTTGTGAAAATGATGTGAAAATCATCCTGCCTAATCGTTCACACACAATTTAAATCAATGTATTGTTTTATAAGACAGGTTTTGCTTGGAAAGCCAATATGCGAGGGGGGCGTGAACGAGGAGTGGTTTACACCTGAGAATGCAATGTCCCACCCAGTATGCGTAATGACTCTGCATAATGAGCCATTCATTCAGGTGTGACACTTCAGCCACAAGAATGAATGCAAGGACAAAAGATATATTTAGAAGAAAACTTATATTGACCATTTAAGATTTTGCTTACATCTATCTTGTAAATATGTTTTGCTATTTTATTAAAAAGGTTACAATTACAACAATAATTACAATTTCAACAATATTTCAAGTGTACTCTTTCTTTGTAAAAAAATTATTATAGGCCTACATTTTATCATATGTATTCATTAGTTTGAATATAGCCAACATTGGAACAGCTAACATCTTAGTGTATGACTTTATTTTTGACAAAAATAGTATTATATAGTATTATATAGTATATATATATAGAACATATGAGCAGAAATTGCTAAACAAAAGCTTATTTGATGTGGCAGTATTCTACAGTAAAAACTGTACCCAAATCTAGTCAACAAAATGTTGTCTTTCATATTTCGCCTGACTGTAACGTTGTTTTTATGAAATATTAGGGCATATAAATGTTAATTTGCAGTTTAATACGTTGCTTATACAAATAGCCTACATTTTATTTCAACATATTTCAGTCGATTTTTACTCATCTCAGTATAGCAATACAGTTTACTAAAACATCATCATTGATTCACACAGAAACGCGATTGAAATCTAAACTGTAAACTCTAAACTGTCTTTTTGCGAGCTGTGGTAAACAGCGCGCATCTCTGCCGTTCACAGAAACGCGATTCACTTGAGAAGGAAAAAAAACTTACTACAGTATTCCTCAGCTCAGTCGGATCCTTGCTCCTCGAAATACCCGCACTTCTGAGGTACATTTTCCATTATTATTATTCCTCACAGCGCTGCGAGACGGTGTAAACAAGTAATGATCTGAATAAACTTGTGTTTTCTCGAGCTGATATGGGGGCGTTCACGGGTTTGCGTGGATTGCCTCAGTCATTTGCGTTTGAATAGCGCGCGCTCTCCGTGGGCGTGGTCACATTAAAAACAGGTTTAATGCACTGTTTTCACTTAAGTACACAAACATGCATCACTCGCACACAGAAGGCCCTATCATACACTGGCGCAATGTGGCACCAGGCGCAACGCGAGTGTTTTTTGTTAGTTTCAGCCCGACGCAGTTATCATTTTCGCGTCCTGCGCCGCGTTGTTTAAAAAGCAAATGCATTTGCGCCCATTTGTGCACCCATGGGCTGCTGGTCTGAAAACAAGGTGTGTTCAGGCACATTGTTGGCGCATTGGGCGCATTTGCAACAACTGAACGACCATCTGACTTCTCAGAGTCTCACTGCAATAGTGATGTGATTGATCTGCAGGCAAATTTTCCATAGCTCCTGACATTACTGGAGTAGCTTTAAAAAATAATAAAAATCGAGGTAGCTACTAACATTACATCTTGTATGCATCGCCGGCGACTATGTGATGCAAGATTAAAGTTAACTTAACTTTGCATGCTAAATAAGAAAATATAGGCCTGGTTTCAAAAACAGGGCTTATATTAAGCCAGGATTAAGTCTGAGTTCAATTAGGGCATTTAAGTAGTTTTTATAAACATGAATTAGATAAAACATTGCTGGTGTGCATATTGAGACAAAACAATGGCACTGACATATTTTAAGATACGTCAGTGCAAGTTGCTTTCAATTAAAACAGCTCAAACATGCATTTTAGTCTGAGACTAGGTTTATATGGAAGTTTATGTGTAGCAATATTCAATTTGAAATGTAATATGCAAAATGACAATGCAATATGTAAAATGGCAATGCATTTCTGATTTTAAATTTTAATTTCCCCATACATTTGTGCAATGTTTGGTGCAAAATGAAAATGAAAATTCAATTATATAATTTACATTTGCCATTTCATACACTAGTTTTAATATGTAAATTGAATACATTTTAACGCTTTATAAGTTGCAAAATTAAAATTTAAATGTATTACAGAAATGATTAGATATGTTGAACATGTTCAAGCAAAAACTGTGGCAAAATTGTAATTTAAATGTTATTTTTTCTTAATTGCATTTACACTCACATTTAAGACACTTGCGATTGCATTTCCATTAAGTGTCACGCAATGAATGTAGCAAAATTCAATGTGCAATTTGAAAATGCATTCTGAGCCGATCACGTGCCCGCCCGGCCCTGTCAGTCACTGCGTGAAGTTGGCTCCGCCCCCAATCCAATTCTCGAGGTCGGACATCCGGAGAAAACGGCCTCTAAAGATTGTGAAGTTCTCACCTCTCTCTCCTGCTGGGAGTGACAATAGGGCTCATTTACATCTCATTTAGATAAGCCATACCCCCTGTAAAGCTCCCCTGTACAGCTGTAAAGCACAGGGGGGAGCAAAAAGGTCAGGAAAATAAGCCATCAAAAAAAAAAAACAAAGTTTGCAAACAGGTAATATATAAATAAATGTCTCTTAGCATCTACCGATAAAACTGTATAGGCAACTCTTATGTACATATATGCAGTGCAACGCATAAGTGTATACAGCCATGCTAAAGTTGACTAAAAAGAGGAATAAAAAATCATATTTTGGAAATTGAACTTAATGCCTTAATTTAAAAAATTAGGAAAAATCCAACCTTTTAGGACACCAATTTTCTTTGTGAATGAATAATGTATCGTAAATAAATAAATGTTCTTCCTTAAAATACATGGTGCATAAGTGTGTACACCCCTATGTTAAATTCCCATAGAGGCAGGCAGATTTTTATTTTTAATTATTTTTTTTTAATTAATTTTTAGGATACTATGCATCCTGATAAAGTTCCCTTGGCCTTTGGAATTAAAATAGCCCCACATCATCACATAGCATTCACCATACCTAGAGATTGGCATGGTTTTATTTCAGTTAGCCTAAAAGCTAGTTTGATTTGCATTGAGAGCTATTTTAATTCCAAAAACAAAATATTATTCATAATATTATTCATAATTAAACATTTCATAAAACAATTTTATTCAGTATGGAAATATGCACCGACAATGACACGCCCCTTCTGCGTGCTAGAATCTCCGAAAAACAAGCCGATTTCAAACTCAAAATGTACGCTTTTAAATATACCAATACTGCTATCTCAAACATGGAGAGGCTTCTTCGTGATCTCAACTAACAGATTCTGCAAAAAAACGAAAATCACCAATTTTGAAAAAAAAAACCCCGCTTCTTTCTCATTTTGCTCGAAAGTTGTGCTGCCGACTTGTCACTGGTTTCCGTGACGGGTCACATGTGCGCAGGTTTGGCTGCGGGAAAACCTCAGGATAAACCATAGACTGTAAAAAAAGATGGACGACGCCTCTTCGCTCTCTTCCATTGATGAGAACTGAAGCCGCCAGTGTCCCGATATGGCGCTGACATATTGGAACTTGAGTCTGCGCAGTAGCGATCTCGGGACCAGACCTGCGCAGTAGTGAGCAGGAAGTAAAGCCGCGAAATCAACGCTCCGCCCTCACTCTCGCAGAATGCACTCAGGGAGAGTAGATTCTGCACACTTTTTTAAAAATTGATTGCAGTACGACAAGAGGCTTGTTAAAATAAAGTAAATACTATCTCCTCAGTCCTCCGAAGATCCCGAAAAAATGTCCGTTGGTGCTTCAGTGACTACTTCGCTCAGAGAACCTGTCAATCACAGCTGTCAATCATGACGTTACACCACCGCATCACGTAACTAACTAAAAAACAACTTATTTTTGAAACAGACACTTGAACTCACATCAGCGTGATAAAAACGACAGCAAATGAAAGAAACCACGTTTGGAAAAAAGATATTTGAAGTGTATTTTATTTGTTTAGTTGGTCTCACGTCCCGTTGAATAACACGGGGAGGCGGGGCTTATGACCTATACTAGGACCAGTCACCGGGGGGCGATCGAGACGTTTTGGCTTCACTTTTCAGGGCTTGTGTGGCACGCTTGGGATAAACAAAGACACTAAAATTAGCGTAGATGCCATTCTTCTTATGATGTAACGAGTACATCAGAATTTATGGGAAGTGTTTCCGGTTCCGGCTGACCTAATCTATGCAGCCTAACATTGAATTAAAGAAGTCTATAATGTGTTATGTGTATGCTAGGTCAAAGAGATGTCTTTAATCTGGCTTTGAACTGACAGAGTGTGTCTGCTTCCCGGACAATGGTAGGAAGACTGTTCCAAAGTTTTGGCGCTAAATAGGAAAAGGATCTACCGCCAGCAGTCGATTTTGATATGGTATTATCAACTGGCTGGAATTTTGAGATCGCAATAGACGTGAAGAGTTAAGTAGTAGGAAATTACTAGTCATACAATTTTTTATATCAGCTATGCATTCCGTTAATTTAGTGAATTGGTAAGTTGCCATGCTTCCTAATGATATCTCCCAAGGGTAGCATGTACAGAGTGAACAGCAGCGGTCCTAGTACTAAGCCTTGTGATACGCCATACTGAACTTGTGATCGATAAGACATCTCTTCATTTACTGCTACAAACTGATAACGGTCAGATAAGTATGATTTAAACCATGCTAATGCAATTCCACTAATGCCAACATAATTTTCAAGTCTATTTAAAAGAATGTTGAGGTCGATAGTGTCAAATGCAGCACTAAGATCAAGTAACACTAATAGCGAGATACAACCACGATCGGATGATAAGAGCAAATTAGGGTTGGGGCGATGTCCCCTAAATTGGCAGTTGACGATGTTTACAGTAAAACATCGCGATGGACGATGATATCGTCGGGGGGGGGGTGCTACGGAATCGTGCTGACCATCATGAAAAGAGAGAGAGAGAGAATGCACATAGTAGCTACATACATCTACTGTGTTTACGGGAATACTCGGCTTGACATTTTGAAATATTTCTATGTTTATTTGGCCGTTTAGGCGCGCAACCGAAGACGAAGGCTGCTCTGCTTGTCCGTGTTGCGCTCGGAGCGCGCGCACAGCATTCTGTCAGTAGAATTCAGTTCTCTTTCGTGACTTATCACGCTTTTAATATTTCTTTTCTTTTTAATATATAAAGCACATCCTGCTCTTTTCTTTCTCATTCATTCATGTTTTGTTATTAATAACTTTAAACAGAATCGTCAACTGAAATCTGCGCGAATTATCAACAATACAACACATTTATAGGATATAAAGGGTCTCTGCTGCAAAAGTGAAAGTACCAGCGGCTACCGGGTGAAATGTTTCGAAATGTCTCTTTGCACAGCAAAGCACCTGTTTCAATAAAAGGATATATTAAAGTTGATATAGCCTACTTTTACATTTTTGCTGCTGTTCTAAAATGATTTTCGCCATCACCTTAAACAAGCAGCAGCTGCTTGAATCCCAGTGCAGGAGCTGTGACTGTTAGGTTACCACAGAAACGTAAGCGGTTAGTTGATTGCTGTGGTGACTCGTGACATTCGCGAACAGCACTGAACACACGTCTTAATTTTTTTTTATCGTTTGTTGGTAAAGGGTGAGAGACCTTGCGAGCCACATGATTTTTGCCTAAGAGCCAGGTGTAGCTCGCGAGCCATAGGTTCCCAACCACTAGTGTACACACGAACACGAACTGCCGTGAGACTAGAGCAAATAATTTGTAACTCTAATGAGAGCTGTCTCAGTACTATGGTACGGTCTAAATCCTGACTGGAAATCCTCGCAGATATCATTTCTTTTTTAAAAAGGAGCATAGTTGTGAGGATACCGCCTTTTCTAGTATCTTTGACAGAAAGGGTAGATTCGAGATCGGCCTGTAATTGACTAATTCTGTAGGATCAAGTTGCGGTTTTTTAACAAGCGGTTTAATCATAGCCAGCTTAAAAGTTTTTGGTACATATCCTAGATGAATTAATGATATTAAGAAGAGGATCTGTGACCTCTGGAAGCATCTCTTTCAGTAGCTTAGTCGGTATAGGGTCTAACATACATGTTGTCGATTTAGATGATTTAACGATTTTAGTAAATTCTTCCTCTTCTATAGCAACAAATTAATAAAAATTTTCTTCAAGGAGACTATAATGCACTGCCTGATGCAATACTGTAGTAGACGGTTGCATAGTTAATTCCACCTCGAAAGAGCGCAAAGGCAACTGCGCGACAATCTCAGCAGGTGGAAGGCAGACCAAGAATGGCGGATGCCCCTGAGTTTCATCCACCACAGGAATGGTCTCATATGAAGGAGACCCAAGGGCAGCACAGGAGAGGCTGCTGCCATGAGCCCCAGAAGCCTGCGACATATGCCCACCGTTACATGATGGCCGAGCATGAAACGGGCCAAGCACGCACGGAGGCTGAAAACTCAAGCAGGGGCCAGACGGGCCTACATTGAGAGAGAATAGAGTTAGACACCCAGGAAAGTGGTCTGCTGAGGAGTTAAGACACTCTTCTGAGCATTCAACCTGAGACCAAGAGACCGGAGGTGGTGGAGAAGGATGTCCCTGTGACGACACACCAACTCTCTGGAATGAGCCAGAATGAGCCAGTCGTCTAGAGAATTTAGCACACGGATACCCTGGAGCCTCAAGGGGGCCAGAGCTGCATCCATGCACTTGGAGAACGTCCGCGGAGCCAGAGCTAGACCAAATGGGCGTCCTTCAGGTCCACAGTGACGAACCAGTTGCCCTGTTCGAATCTGCGCCAGGATAGTTTTCAACGTCAGCATCTTGAACTTCCCATTGTAAAGGGAAAAATTCAGACGACGCAGGTCCAAATTGGGGCGCAGACCCCATCCTTCTTTGGGACGAGGAAGTAGCGGCTGAAGAAACCGCGGTTCAAGTCTGAAGGTTTACCTGAATTTTACCTGAGGTTTAGTATAAACCTGAGGTTTAACCTGAGGTTTAGTATACTGCCAACTTTATAATTATATGCATTACATATGTATTATCTTATTCAAATTGAAATGATTGACCATTTTAGAGGGTTCACACACATGTCTGTTTGGGCTAATTCAGAGTTGTTTATGATCAAAGTTATACAACTCCAATTTAAGTTACTTTTGGGTGCAATAACTTTTACATTGAATGTCAAGTCTGTGTTTTAGTTTTTGTGTGTGTCCAAAAACACGTACTGAGTAGGAGTTACATGACATTGGCTAAAACGTTTACATCTCTGGTTCACCCCAAACAAAGATAAAACCTTACAGTAATCTCACGAAATTATGTATTCCGTAAGTATGTAATCATGTCAGTGCAATTTAGACAAGTCCAATAGATTCATAGACCCAGAAAACATGGAGTTAGGCACCAAGATTACTTGGCTAGTAATGAAATAATGAAGTATGCAAATAATGAAGGAGTTAGGACATCTTGAAAATCTTTCTAGTGGTCAAACTTTGGTAAACTTTTAGTATGTTATTAAGGACACCTAATACTACAAAAAACAGCTGAGAAACCTTTGTTAGAATTTTTTTAGGGTTAGGTGTTTTTTTTTCATATATGCAGCCGCCTATTAATCTTCTTTAAGTGCAAAGGAGCAACTGTGTCTAAAGTGCTGGAAAAGAGAGAGTTAAAAGTTTCTGTCGCAATATCTAGTTCTTCTAAGCTATCTGGGATGCTGAGATGATGAAACTGATTAGGAAGATTATTAATAAAGCAGTATTTAGTGGCAGAAGTGATAGGTCTAACATATTTGTAACACAGAGTCGGCTTTGCATGCCTTGACTAAATGAAGTTTACACGAGACTAGATAATGATCTGAGATGTCATCGCTCTGCTGCAGAATTTCAACGGCATCAACATTTATTCCATGTGATAATATTAGATCTATAGAATGTATACGACAATGAGTAGGTCCTGACACGTGTTGTCTAACTCCAATAGAGTTAAGAATGTCTTTAAATGCCAATCCCAATGCATCTTTTTCGTTATCTACATGTATATTAAAATCACCAACAATTAGTACTTTATCTGCAGCCAATACTATCTCTGATAGAAAATCAGCAAATTCTTTGATAAAGTCTTTATGGTGCCCTGGTGGCCTGTATACAGTAGCCAGCACACATGTTAAATATGATTTATCATTTACACTAGATAGTGTTACATTTAGCAACAACACTTCAAAAGAATTATATTTAAAACAAGATTTCCCAGTAATTCTGAGGATATTACTATAAATTACAGCAACACCTCCCCCTTTGCCTTTCAGACGAGGCTCATGTTTATAACAGTAATCTTGCGGGGTGGACTCATTTAAAGTAATATAATTGTCTGGTTTTAGCCAGGTTTCTGTCAAACACAGCACATCTAGGTTATAGTCTGTAATCATATCATTAACAATAAGTGCTTTTGAAGTAAGGGATCGAATATTCAGCAACCCAAGCTTTATCATTTGTTCATCCGTATTATATCTGTTTTTTATTTGTTGAATATCAATTAAATTTTTACCCTTGAATGGGTTTAGGAGTTTTTTATATGTCCTAATTCGGGGAACAGACACAGTCTCTATATGATGATATCTAGGTGAAAGAGGCTCTATGTGATGGAATTTATCTGACCTTGATGACGTGAGACAGCCAGCAGACAGTCGGTTTAGCCAGTCTGTCTGCTTCCTGACCTGAGCCCCAGATTGTCATGTTTGAGCTCTAAGACTCTGTGCCATATTACTAGAGAGAAGAGCAGCACCATCCCAGGAGGGATGAATACCATTTCTTTTCAACAGGTCAGGTCTGCCCCAAAAACTCTATGGGCCCTATCTTGCACCCAGCGCAATTGACTTTGTACACCGACGCATGTATCATTCCTATTTTGCACAGCAGACTTTTCCCTCCACAGATGCACGTCGCTAAACTAGGGAATGAACTTGCGCTCCCTGGGCAGTTCAGCGCAAAAAAGGAGGCGTGTTCCGGCGCAAACGTTCCTTCATGCTATTTTGCAGGTTTAGAAAACAATTGCGCCACTAACCAGGAAAAAATAGTTTAAAGTCAGTGGCGCGTTGCACATGTTATTCATAAGCTATTTTAAGGGCGCATGCTTGGCCATAATCAATGTAGCGTGTGCACAACGCACACTTTGATTCTCTCATCTACACAGAAGCAGCAGTTTTCATTTTTGCAAATCATACATTATTACGATAGATAGATAGATAAGATAGATAGATAGATAGATAGATAGATAGACAATTTATTATAAAAGCATACATCTAGCTTACACATTTACCCAAATTATCATACGCCTTTTTAACCGAAGTTAATTTGGGTGGGTTTCTCCATCCCCAACGTCCCTGACGAGAGCGTTGCTCTCCTTGGCTGTGAACCGCTCCTGGCGCGCACCTGGCAAACCCGCCGTTATGATAGGAATCCGCTTTAGAACAAGCGCGTCTGCTCTTAAAGGGAATGTGAGATGACGCTCTGATTGGTTTATTTCACGTTACGCCCAAACCACACCTATGAATAATGAAGCTACTTCAGACCAACCTGTAAGGCCCATGAAATTGGTCCAATCTGCCGGTTTGCCAATACACGGGGAAGGTCTCACGTGTTCTGTCCTCACTCATGCAAAGTATTGGTTGGTTAAATTTGTAATATATTAATCATATATTTACTCGTTTATTTCATCTGACTCCATGAATGAAAGGTTTTAATAATATCTGTGCCTCACTAAAAGTGAGCGAATGTTTGACTATTCCGTTTAACTCTTCAATGAAAATAATATCAAAGTCAGTTAGAATAATCAAATGTAACAATTTATTATGTCAGGTAAATGTATCATGCCAATTTCATAATCAATTCAAAGATAATCGATACAAAACATCAAATGCTCTGGAATAGAGAGAAGATGCGAACCCAACTTTAAGAAATACGTGAGGCTGAGAGATCTCACTCCCAGCCTCACGGGCCAATCTGAAGTACAGAAAAGGGCCCCGCCCTCTCTGCTGCATCTCCTTATATACACAAACCTTTCACAAGGAAACATGTACTAACAAAAGAAATTTGCATGCAGTGGTCGCACCTTCATGGGGGTAGGAGACCATTTGCTTGGGAGACCACCTTCCTTTGTAAGTCAGTTATCCATAAACTCTTAAAAACCTTATTACCTTTTGTTTTACTTATTTGGAAAGAGACATTTGTACCAGTCACACTGTGACATTTTAAATGATACCAAACATGATAAATACTCTGTGATAATCATTCACATTAAACTATACATTTTCTTGGGAATTCAGGTGAATCATCTGAGCATGAGAGAGAGGGGTGAGGGGAGAGGGAAAGAGATGTAGATTAGGATGACTCGGAGGTGAGACTTTCGTCTCGATTGTGCATGAGTGCCAGTTCAAATGGTAATCTCCAGAGAGGTCCTTTTGTCCTCTCAGGGTCTGGTCACCCCCGAAACAGACTGTCTGGAATTTCCTAATTTATCAATCCTTACAAACCCATTTTAGATTTGCGCCTGGCGCAAGAGTCATTTATCCCGCTGGGAAAATAGCAACAGCGCCAAGACCCGCCCACAAAGTTACTTGCACTTTGCGCTTTGACACTTGCGTTTCAGATCGTTAAAATAGGGCCCTATGAATTCTATATTATTTTGGGGACAAAACCGCGACAGCCAGCCATTGAGTGAGGACAATCTACTAACTATCTCATCACTCCTGCGAACAGAGCAAATTACAGTCCTTGACATCGTACTTGCGAGTTCACACACCTCTTTAATGTTAATTTTTGTGATCTCCGACTGGCGGAGTCTAACATCATTAGTGCCGACGTGAATAGTAATCTTAGAGAATTTACGATTAGCATTAGCCAGCACTTTTAAATTTGCTTCGATGTCAGGTGCTCTGGCTCCCGGCAAACATGTGACTGTGGTGGCTGGTGTCTCTATTTTCACGTTCCGTGTAATAGAATCACCAATAACTAGGGCATATTCAACAGGATTCTCAGTGGGTGTTTCACTGAGTGGGGAGAACCTGTTTGATGTTGTAATCGGAACGGAAGAGCGGTGTTTTGTCCCGCGACTAGAGCGTCTCACCGTCACTCAGAGAAAAAATAAATAAATAAAGAGCGCACGGAAGGCGCGAGTGCACTAAGAATAAAAATAAATAAACAGAGCGCACGGATGGCACGCTAACAGGCTAGCGAATTACTAGCGTGTTGTGCTAGCAATAATGATTTAGATTGAAGCTAGCGATGTCCGGTTAATGTGTGATGTTGATTAAGTTATATTTAGCAGTATAAATAACAAGGAATGATAGTAAATAATGATTAAAACAGAAAGATACAAAGCTTACAGACGCAAACCAATGCAATGCTTCATCTAATGCTTCATCTAACCCGTTAGTGATGGAACTAACTGAACAGTATAAGCCATATGCATTCTTGCCAACCTCTCTGGCATAGCTTTAGGCTTGTGCAAGCTTGATGGCAGGTTTAGCTGGCTCAGCCTTCTTTGCCAGAGAAAAAAAATTACCAGCTGCACAGGAAGACTACCTTAAACTCATTCTCATCATGTGGGGACAGGCTCAGGATCCAGGTCACCTCCAAAAGCCTCTGGTGTCTTGTCACAATTGAATGTCTTGGGTATCTCCCCAAGATTTGTGTTGCAGGGTCAGCTTGTGCGTTTTCATGAATTTATCTCCCTTGCCAGCAAGTGTGCGCTGCAGTGCAAGGGGATTCCTTGTAACTGCATAGGTATTTATCTTCCAGCTAAATAGAAAAATAGAAATAGAAAATAGAACACCAGCTACAGATGAAACCATGGTTATCTGGTTAAGTAGAAGACTGCTTGCCCTCCTCCCCATTGATTTCTTCTCTTGCAAGAGCTAAACTCGGGGTTCCCAAGGGATCTTAAAATGTCTAAAATTCTGAACTTTAAATTTAAGGCCTTAAAACGTCTTAAAGGGTAACTAAACCCCTAGTCAGAGCCTGACTCCACCCACTGGCAATATTTGAAAAAAATTCTGGAAAAGTGGCCAGACCCCAGCGGAGATAGAGGGGATGAACCGAGGGCGGGGATGAGCGGGGGGGCGTGCACCTGAGACCCGCATTGACGGATTAATTAACAGCTGCTGTCAGACTCTAAAATGGAGAGTGACTGGAGTGACGCAAGTAGCTTTGCAACAGAGCTGTCATTTGAAGTCGAGGACTTTTCTCCCCCACCTTCACCTGAAGTGGAGGAGGGTGAATTGTTTGTGTACACAGGGCCAGAGCCATATCAATTTGAGCCGCTGGCTCAAACTGCGGTCTTAACTCCTGCATCGTGATCGGCATCTGGCGATGCTAGCGAAGCAAGGGAGAATGGGGCCAGTGTCTGAGTGGTAAAACATTAACATTATGGCTAAATTAGGCTAATGCTCATAGCAAATGCTAACGGAACTATCAAAAATTTAAAACCCATGCATTTAGGTTAATTTTGGTATGATTTAGGCCACATTTACACATAGCCGGGTATTTAGAGAAACGAATATTTCCCCCCCTCCGTTTTCAAAAATAACATCGTGCACACAACATCGTTTTCAAAAAAGTTGTCGTTTACATCAACCCGCATAAATTCGCCTTCGAGCGCCATCATAACCTATGGGCAGCGGAGGGAGGGAGCGTAGGGAGAAGGATAAAGCCATGCAAGCCAATCAGAATCCTCAAAATCGACAACAACAAATAGCACGAGCGACTTCCAGTTCCTTTCAAAACAACAGACGTTGGGAGGCAATGTACCGGCGTCTTGGAAGGAAAAGCTGCTGTAAAAATGCTGATTTTCGTGTACTCCTTCGCCTCTGCTACTCGATATAGTTCAGCAGTTGTGTTTTGCAAATGCAAACAGGCCAAAAGCGTTAGCACAAAAGTATTTTTTTTTTCTTTTTTTTTCACAAAAGTAAAAATGAGTACCACCTTAACAGCATCCATGATCAAACAGTAGCCAAACAAACTATAAACATAGGGCGCTCACATGACATAAGCATTTTCTGGCGCATAATGTGACATTTGAGAACCTAAAACCCCGTTTCTCCCAGTTGACACGGCAACACATAACCGGCGTTTTCAGAAATCTCCACTTTGGCCGGAGTTTTTAGAAATAATCGTTTTCAGGGATAAAAACGGCGTTTTCGTGTAAATGACAGGCCAAAACGCAGGGAAATATCTGCGTTTTCCCATCGTGTAAACGGGGCCTTAGTGTTAATAATTAAGCGAAAAAATATATATTTCAAGTCTCCCTCTACAATTACAAATTATTGTGTCTCAACGGGTGCACCTCTGGGCACTGCAGCTCACTGTCCCTGGTAGAGAATGTTTGTTGTAGGGAGATACCCAAGGTATAGCTATGAAATGTGACAAGACCAGAGTGTTAAGTCCAGTTAATTCATTTAATAAGTACTATACACAAAACCAGGGTTTATACAGATAAATAGGTAAACAAAAATAAACAAATTAAACAAAATAAAATGAAGGTACAAAATAAAGTGCAGCAGATGCAATGTCATTTTAGAGATTTAAAAATGTTTATAGATACTATTAGTTAATTAACTCACAAACTTCTGAGGTAATTTTCTCCAGGATTATTATTACTATTACGTTATTATTATTCCTCAAAGGGTCGCAAGACGGCGTAAAGTACATGCATCTGATGAGTTTTATCTCTGTAGGCATATTCATATTTTGCTGCTATGTGGAAAAATCAAGCAAAATGCGCCGGTGCGTTTGTCGACCCCAGAGGATTAATTTTAGCCTAACCATAAATAGTGATTAAACTATATATGATCACTCACATCAAGATGCCGCTGCGGTGGTGGAGTCCATGCAGGAGTAGCAGCGTTTGGCACTGCGTCCCTTTTTAGCGCGAGCTGTGTGGAGAAGCCCATTCCCACCTCTATTGCGTTGGAGAAGCAATCCCGCGTAAAATGCAGGTTGCACACTTGAGCTCTAGGCGGGAACTCGCGGTCTTCCAGGCCAAGTCCATGCAACCACTGGCGCCTAATTTCCAAGTCTGCTGGAAAGCTATGCAGTCCAGCAGTGCTGTTGCCACCACTACACCTACGTACCATCCTGACCACTGTACTAAATACAGATAAATCTACGCTAACTTGAAGCTATCCTAACTGATGCAATACTATGCTACTAACTAACTATGCTTCTAACAATACTACACTAACAACTATGCTAATTAACTACCTAGGCTACACAAAACAATCTAAATAACTATATAAATGCTGCTAAATAAATGCTAAAATACTCTATCCTGATCGTTTTCAATACTCGCAATTCCAACTCCTGACTCGCTACAGTGGTTTTGACGAAACAAGATGGATTTTATACTGCCAAGGGCGTGGTGAGCTGGAACCTGCTTACGTCACTAGTACAGCTTACATCATGCAGTACCACAAACATCCAATAGGAAAATTCAACTGCAGTAGCCACCGTTCAACCTGAAGAGGGCAGCACTCAGACGTTTTTACACCATATATTGTAGAATTAAAACACTTTATACCCAAATGTCAAAAAAGTTACTTGAATCCATGAACAGCACTAATAAAGCCTCAATAAAGCCATTGACTAAAAAAAGTTGGTTTAGGGTTTACTTACCCTTTAAAAACGGCCAGATTTTCATCCGAGGTCTTAAATTTAATTTAGTCAGGTCTAAAAAAGGTTTTACCCTCGTTCATTTCCAGAAACGCTGGCCGCAGAAAAATATTACAAAGTAGAAAGTTATTACAGCATCACGTTAAATGCCGTGAGGAAACCCATAGTGGAAGAAGAACAACGTCATGTTTACAACTGTGACAATGAGCGCTCAGGATCAACTAAATGCTGGATTGTAAAGTAGGCTATGTGAAGTTCGTGGCTCTATTGTTGCAGTAAACTTGCACGACGTTCTTGAATGAATAATTTATTAGATGTATGCCGATCTGTTATTGTATGGACATCGACTTTACATTTTCATACTAAACATGACGTGGAACAAAATGAACAGTGATTGTTTGCGTTACATGTCAGTCAGTCCTTGGCTGATATTTTTATTCTTTTTTTATTCTTTTATTTTTATAAGTCATTTAAGAAACCTTTATAATGATCATGATTCATGTTAGTTGATCTATACCGCACAATGTTAGCACGCACCGCAGTCAGATTTAGGCCTACAACATGTCAATTCATCCACTTCTCCCAAAATACATTAAAGTGGCCAGTGAAGTGTGAGAAGAATAGAGCACATTTTATTTATTTTCTACACAATGTTTATCTAAACACGTCATTAATTTAAAATTGAAAGGATTGTTATTGCTGCTTCCATAGACATCAATGTGTATTTTACAAACTATAAATGTTGTTTTGCTAGTACTTATGTGTATTTAATTGTCTACCTAAAATGAAACCTATTTTATTAAACCTAAAATAAACCTTATGTGGTTGAAAACACTGAATAGTTGTGATATAATATAACAGCGCTGAGTGCGTCTGTCCCTGGCTCAGAGCCAGCCAACGCACAAACGCAAATTTGAATTTAGAAGTTAATGATCACGTGATCTGAACGTTTTAATCACACTGGTGTGAACAATCGTACGCGTCAAAGGGTTAACTAGTGATGATGCTTCTTACGTCCGTTTCGGAGAACCAGAGGACAAATATTTCAACAGACAGCTGAGACATATAAGTGGCACTGAAATCAGGCACCGAAATTTGCGTTTTGATTCGGTCCAGTTACATTTCGGTTACTTAGGTACCGGTTCCATATCGGTGCCCGGTTTCAGTACCCAACCCTACCCGTAATTAATTAATCATAACTACTGTACAAAGTAAAATTTTATATGAAATTTTATTTTTTCTGTAGACTTTCAGACTGCAGTATCACAGAAGAAGGTTATAAAGCTCTGGCTTCAGCTCTGAGATCAAACCCTTCACACCTGATAGAGCTGGATCTCAGAGGAAATGATCCTGGACAATCAGGAGTGAAGGAGCTCAGTGATTTACTACAGGATCAGAACTGTCAACTCAAGACACTGAGGTGAGTACTATTAAAACAACACTCAATAGTCTTAATACCGTTTTTGCCAAAAGAGAATTCAACTGTCAAAAACACATTTATAAATTAGATTTTGAAAAGACTAAAGGACGTTTCACAAGATTATGAAAATACCTAAATGAAATGGCATATAATGTACTTACTCTGTTTCCAGGTTTTTGGGTCATATTGCGGATGAAGCCTGTCAGTATGTGAGAGGAATTGTGGGTAAAAACCCGTTACTCCTGAGAGAACTGAATCTGAGTGAACGTGAACTAGGAGACACAGGAGTGAATCAGATCGCTGCTCTACTGCAGGATAAACACTGTAAACTCAACACACTGATGTGAGTTGAACTTTTCTAAAACATTTATTGGACATTTAAATGATCTTAAATCGGGTGAACCCTACAGAACTCACAAGCACTAATCTTCAGTGATTACTAAATGTTGGCATCAAGTACTTTGTGTTTGTAAATTCTCCCTCTTCTGTTCATCATTTTAGGCTGCGTAAGTGTGGTCTAACAGAGGAAAGCTGTTCAGCTCTCGCTACAGTCCTGAGATCAAACTCCAGTCTGAAAGAGCTTGACATCAGCAACAATAATCTGCAGGATTCAGGAGTGAAGAAACTCCAGAACGGATTAGAAAATACAAACTGTACACTGGAGAAACTCAGGTAAGTTCAGTGAACCATTATTTTATTTTAATCACATTTTAAATTTTCTAATTTTAAATATTACTGTTGTGAACAAAAGGAAAGGAAAATACATGTTTCTGTCAGATGTGATTTTTATTTATTTATTGATTCTCTGATTTTTAAAAAATACAATAAATAAAGTGCATTTGACCGTTTTTTTTTTTTTTTATGGTAATAAATGTCTTTTCTGTAGACTTTCAGACTGCAGTATCACAGAAGAAGGTTATAAAGCTCTGGCTTCAGCTCTGAGATCAAACCCTTCACACCTGATAGAGCTGGATCTCAGAGGAAATGATCCTGGACAATCAGGAGTGAAGGAGCTCGATGATTTACTACAGGATGATTTACTTAAGTGTGAACTCAAGACACTGAGGTGAGACGTGATGAAATAATACAACAAAAATGATAAGCAGCCAAATTATTTATAGAATTATTCATTAACCCTCTAGGGTCGACAATCGCGCCGGGCGCGTTTTGCTGGATTTTCTTCACATAGCAGCAAAATAGACGTAAAATACTCATTTATGGTCATACAGATAAAAGAAATATGAAAACATAAACTGTAAAAGGTCTACTTTTGTATTTGTCCACTTACAATCCAAACAAAACATTGTGCTTTTGTAAAATAAAGAAAATAAACGGTGTGCTTTCTGTCTCTCTGTCTCCGTTAACTTTTTTTCTAGAGCATGTCTCTAAACTTAAACAAAACTCAGCGAAAACATTTAAGTGTCTACTTTTAAATTATTTAATTCAAATTGAAAACAAATATTCTCAGTTTATGTAATCTTTATGAAAAGAGAGAGATGTCAGTCGTTCTCATGGCAGTTCATTATCTGCTAATGTGAACATGCCTACTAAAAGCGTGCGCTATTGAAATTCCAAATGATTTGAGGCGATCCATGCAAACCTGCCAACACCCACATCAACTCAATAAAACAAATCAAGTTTAATCAGATTAATGTACTTTACGTCACCTTGCGATGCTGTGAGGAATAATAATAGTGTAATAATAATCCTGGAAAAATTTACCTTAGAAGAAGAGCTGGTTTCAGTTTTGTTTTGTCGATCCAGCTGAGGATTGTCAATAGTAAGTTTATTCTTAGGTTCTTTATTCTAATCGTGATATGGATATGAATGTCTGTAAACCACAAAAAGACTTTTAAAACATATTTAAAGTTTAAATATGAATCCTCTGTTAGGGATGTCCCGATCCGATCACATGGTTTCAGACTCGATCGGAATCGGACGTTACCTCCCGATCAGGACTCGGATATAGGCTATATGTATATATATTCTCATTATTTTTTAACACATCTATAGTTATGCGGTGGCACAGAGTTACGCCGGTTTCACACTGCACGCGTTAGCAGAGCGTAAGCAGCGCAGGAGCAGTGCGTATGGTGAGCAGGAGCAGGACACGCGCGTTTTGCTTTCACACTGGCAGCGTTTATCACGCGCGGCTGAACCGCGGGTTGTGTACAGACAGAGTACTCTATGGATAAGTTGTCATTGCTTTATTTCGTTTTCAAATACATTTAAGAGAAAAGACTTGTCAAGAAGCTTATTTTATTAATTTCATTTTATATAACTTTTGGTTCATCTTTGTTTTTATTGTTCTGGCAACAAGTTTGTTTTTGGACATTTGTTTTCTTTTTAAATTCCTGTTGGTCATTTGATTAACTGTTTAAAACACAATAGATATCATCAATGCACTTTTTGGATAAAACTGCGGTGTATTTTGGCCATGATCAATGCATTGTCACTTTAATTCAGTGTAAGCGGCGCAGCAAAAATAGACTCTGCGCCGAAACGATCGCGGCACTGCTGCTTCTGCTCTGAAACCGGCGAGTGCAGTTCCTAAAAGCACATTACTGGCTTTGCAAACACTGTGGCACATTTTTTATTTGTTTACATGCCTGCTGGGTATTTTAAGTTGAGGTGCTATTTGTTTATATATTAGACTTTTTTTATATTTACTGTTGCACTAAGTCCAAAAGTGAAGAATTTATGTTATTTATTACTTGATTGTTCAAGCTACCTCACAGAAGTGCTCTGTTTGTTAACAGAGTTGTTGAATGTTAAAATAAGGTGAATTAAATAAAAAATAAGGAACATCCTGGATCTGTTTTTTGCTCTTCTTTATTATTTTTTTATGTATTATAGAAGTATCAGATCGGGACTCGGTATCGGTAGATACTCAAAATCAAATGACTCGGACTCGGACTCGAGGGCAAAAAAACCTGATCGGGACATCCCTATCCTCTGTGTTATGCGTGTCTCTGTGTGAATGAATGTCACAGATGCGCACTTTTGTTTACTACAAGCACTTGCATTAGTAAACATGCTATTTTTACATGAACACATCGACTAGTTTGGCTTTTCCCAAACTATATTGCTATACTGAGATGAGTGAAATCGACTGAAATATGTTGAGATAAAATGTCTTTGTATAAGCAACGTATTAAACTGCAAATTAACATTTATATGCCCTATATTAATACATCATAAAAACTATATTTTAAAGATGTAATATGAGTGTTTAGACAAGATTTCATTGTCTAGTTTTGGATAGATTATAAAGTTTTTACTGTAAAATAGACTATTGCCACATCAATGAAGCTTTTGTTAGCCAATTTCTGCTCATATGTTAAATATATAATATGAGATGTTTTGTCAAATATAAAGTAGGTATATTAAATTATCAACTAAGATGTTATAGCGTTTGTTCCAATGTATATTCAAACTAATCCTTAACTTTGAAATCAGTAAAATAAACTTAATGCCTTTTACAAAGAAAGATTGCAATTGAAATATTATATTTACAAGATAGATGTAAACAAAATCTTAATATGTCAATATAAGTCTCCTCATTAAATTATTTATTGTTGTGTTTCATTAGTGACAAATTTGGGGAGAGGAAACATATTCCAAAACTTTCTGAAAATACAGTATGAGAATTAATAGCACAATTACTAGAAATGTGTACCTTAGATATTATACAATTTGCATGCATACAAAATTTGTGGGAAAAGACATTCTTTCAAGATGTTTCCAAATCTAACTTTGAACCAATTCTGTAGAATGGCCCATTATAGTCTATATTGAACAGGATTTGTTTCCAGGTATGACTGTGTACTCAAAATGTGCTTTTGACTTTTATTTATATTTAGATTATATTGTTAACTATATTCTAAATAAACTACTATATATCTTTTGTCCTCACATTCTTTAGTTCCCAAACATACCGTTGACATACCTGACTGAAAGGCTCATTATGCGGATCATTGTCTTGTCGGTTGTGAATCATGCCCCTACACATATTGCCTTTCTAAACAAAAAATGTCTTACAAAATTTAAATAAATGTATTGTTGTATGTGAATGATTAGTTAGGATGATTTTCACATAATTTTGAAGCAAAAACTACAGGTGACAGCATCCATTAGTCAAAAGTTTGTGGACACATATTTAGTATATGTTTTGTGGCCTTTTTTTTTCAGAGACTTAATATTTTAGTTTTTTCAATAACCATGCATAAATGTTATTCTCTCAAAAATACAAACATGTACATACATGTTGCTCACATATTATGGTAACCCTGTTTGTGCTAAATAGAGTCTAATAACACGTTTGCCATTAATATGTTTATAAGCAACTGAAAAAAGCACAAATGTCTGGGCATGTCATAGTGTTGCTTTCGTCAACGAAAAATATGGCTAAATATTGTCGTCAACGAACCTTTATCACATGACGAAAACGAGACAAAACGCAACGTGGTCATGTGACAATAACTATAAATAAATGTGTAATGCAATATTGTAGACAAATAAAAATGAGACAAAATGTGGGTTACAAAATAAAAACTATGCTAAAATGTCTCTTCATTTCCGTTGACCGAGACGAGATGAAATGTTATGACGTTATTTCGTCTCGTTTAGTCGCATTATTATGATTTTGCAGTATTTCTGTTTCCCGTGTCTCACTTCAGGGGCTGCATCAGGTCGCACTGCGCAGACGCAGGCGACATCACTTCCTCAAGCCCCACTCGCGGCATTATTTAGAATATGCAGCTGCGGTGATTTAGCGTAAATGACAACAAACAAAGTTAAATCTGATGCCCGTTTCACACATACTCCTGCGGTGCAGGAGCAGCACGCTATAGTGCTTTCACATGTGCTGCGTTTGCAGTGCATAACTGATCCGCGGCTGTACCACAAACACATACTCACTATTTTTATTTCAAATCCAGAAGTTATCAGCTACTTTTATTTTAAAAAAAGTTTTGTCAGCATTGCGATTCTCTTTGTACACATATACACTCTTTAATAGACGTAATTCACGTTTAAACACAATTTAAACAACGTATTGTTCAATGCATTACTTCTATATAGATTTATACATTAAGTTGCTAAAGCAAGTGGTAAAATATTTAACCATGTACTTATATTAAAATTGCAAACATTTTAAATTAAAACTTAAAATTGAATTTTTTTTATTTAATACAATAAATTTTGCATGTCAGAAAGAACTTGTTTTTCCACCTCCACGAATGAGATGAGTGTTACTTTTCTGTTCGCTATTTTTGCTATTTTTCCATAGTGGTACACTATATTGACTGGGTTAAATAGAATTGCATTATTAAAAAGAGACTAAAATACAATTTTCATTGACTAAAACTAGACTAAATGTCATCAGTTTTCGTTGACTAAAACTCGACGAAAATAGTCATGGATAATTCTAACTAAAATAAGACTAAAATGCTCAGACTTTTAGTCGACTGAAACTTGACTAGACTAAAAAGAGTATGAACGTGACTAAAACTAATAAAAACTAAAATGACAGCTTGACACAAAGACTAGACTAAAACTAAAATTAAAACAGGCCGCCAAAAACAACAATGTCAAAACATCTCAAGGGCCCCAAAAACATGTTGAGCCCCTAAGGGTTAATACAGTCCATTGCAAAGTAAATTGAACATAAAACATTTGACACTGTTTTCAATTGCAATCAGATGCTATTTTTAATAAAGGTTTATTTAAGAATTTAATTGGATCCTGCTTTATCTTCCCTTCTCCAGGTTTTTAAATTCTGCTGCAGAGGAAGCCTGTCAGTTTGTGAACGGAGTTCTGGGTGAAAATCTGTTACTCCTGAGAGAACTGAATCTGAGTGAATGTGAACTAGGACCCTCAGGATTGAAGAAACTTGCTGCTGTACTGAAGGATAAACACTGTAAACTCAACACACTGATGTAAGTTTTATTATCATTGCAATATTGTTTATTTATTTTATATATAATTGTGAACTTGCTCCTTATTGTATTATGTATATTTTGCAATGTCATCACCACCATAACCAGTTGTTGTCAATTCTTGGTAAATGTGTAGATAAAACTCCTAACTATATTTTCTCTTTATTTAGTCTGAATAACAGCAAAATCACAGATGAAGATTGTCGTGTTCTGACTGAAGCTTTAAATTCAAACCCGTCAAATCTGACAGAGCTGAATCTGAGTGGGACTGAACTGAGAGACTCAGGAATGAAGATCTTCTCTGCGCTGTTCAAGAATGAACAGTGTCAACTGAAAAAGCTGAAGTAAGTTATTTTTAAAAATATCATATTCGTGGATAAAAGTAGCGATTACTAAAGCTACTAGTCTGAAATGAAATCAAATGAAGACATACAAACGTTTAATTCAAACCCTTCAAACCTGAAAGAGTTGGAACTGAGAGAATAAACTAGGAAACTCTGGAGTAACAGAAATCTCCACTCTACTGGGAAATTCACAGTGCACACTGCAGATACTCAGGTTTGAATTTAAACATGGGTAGAAATCTTATGTCAGTGATGTCACTTACAGAAAAAAAAAAATAAATACATAGAAAAATTATTGTCAGACATGTGGCTTTTTAAGTACTGAGAATTATGAATATGATAATCCTGAAAAAGAAATCTTGTTTTTATTGAATTAGTTGATCAATTGCGTTTAGACTTTCAGACTGCAGTATCACAGAAGGAGGTTATAAAGCTCTGGCTTCAGCTCTGAGATCAAACCCTTCACACCTTATAGAGCTGGATCTCAGAGGAAATGATCCTGGACAATCAGGAGTGAAGGAGCTCGATGATTTACTACAGGATCAGAACTGTCAACTCAAGACACTGAGGTGAGACGTGATGAAAAAAAAAAAAAAAAAAGTACAGATTAGGGCTGCACCCTAGTAGTCAACGAGAAGAGGCTTAGTTGACCAAAATTGTTGTAGTTGGTAAGTTGCAAAGGACAAAAACCCCACAGGAAGTGGTAAGTCACGCAGTCCACGACAGATAGATCATTATTGGCTGGTCCTTGAGGTAATTATAGTTGGCCAGGAAATCCAAATGCTCGCCTATCATTCACCGACCGCAAATATGTCTCATCACATTTTTATCACATTAACTATTAGCAGCTTTATATTACAGCTCGCTCAAATGCTAACATAGAAAAAATGTGTGATATTATTTGGTGCATATTCATATGTTTGTGCGGAGTGTGGAAGTTGAATAGTAGTGGTCTGCATGACAGTTAACATGGAGGTGCTGGTGCAATCACTTGCATTTAACTTAAGATACTCTGTCATTTTTGGACTACAGGTAAGATTAATACATCATTCAAAACTGTATAGGGGCTTATTTTATTTGTGCACGCTCAAAAAAAAAAAAGTGCTTTTATAAAATAATTAAAACAAACAAGATGCGCTGTCTGCCGTCTCAGTCCCTGTGAACTTGAGTGTGTCAAAAAATAGAATGAAACTCAGTGTATACTTGCATCACAGACATATGAAATATATTTATAGAAAGCTTGAAATGTCTATTTTAAAATGAACCAATTCAACTGGAAAAAAATATTCTCAGATTATGTAATTTATACGCATATAGGTTTGTCCACTAATGCGGAGGTGACGAGTCAGGTGAAAACACATATCAATGAATTGGGCGGCAGTGGCTCAGTGGTTCATGTAGGTTGTCTACAAACCGATAGGTTGGTGGTTCAATCCCCGGTTCCACCTGACCAAGTGTCGAGGTGTCCATGAGCAAGACACCTAATCCCAGCTGCTCCCTTGCATGGCTGACACCGCCGTCGGTGTATGAATGACTGAGTGAATGGGTGAATGTGAGGCTATGTAAAGCGCTTTGGTGGCCATAGGTCTGTGAAAGCGCTATATAAATGCAGTCCATTTACCATTTCACCAATGAATGATTAGGCTGTCTCCTTGCTGTTTTTCACGACACATTCATAATCATTACTTTTGCCAGTGCGTTTTGGCAAGTTTTATGTTTTTGTGTGGCTATACATTATTATCACGGATCTCTGAGGGAAGACTGAAATGTAGAATGAGTGTTCAGGAATTTATTGACAAAACAGCAGACTAGACAAGATAGTGAGGAAGAGGAGGGGATAACAGTCCAAACACTAGGCAGGGAACAGGGCACGATGACAGGTAAGCAGGAAGAGCAACCACTGTAACTAGCTCAAGATGACTGTAGGCTGGAGAACAGTTCTGGCAGGGCAGAATAAGACCAGAGGATACCAGCGACCCCAAGTACAACGGCCAATGCACTCCAGTATCTCAGGCTCTACACCAGGCTTGCTGCTATGCAAGGAGAGTAAACTGCTAGGGAAGCTCTGGTTGCAGGACAGGACAGGATCTAAAGACACAGGGAAAATACAAGACAGACAGGACCGATGGCAGAACAAAAGCACTGCAAAATTAATTAACTTGCAAAAATAACACTATAGATTTAGCAACAAGAAAAGTACTAGGAAAGTACACAGAGGCACAATGTTTAACGAATCTGCAAAACATGAGGGAAAGAGCACACATTATAAAGGAAGCAGAGAACATGGGGAACAGGTGACAATATTCAGACAAGGAACAGGTGAACACACTCACACAAACGAGGAGCTGAGAACACGAGGAAAGGGTGAGCACACTCAGACAAACTAGATCTAATCAGTGACTAAACAAGAGGGTGTGGTAATTGGAAACGAGGAGGCAGGAACACAGGAGCACATGGCCAACACAAACAGACAGAGCACAACACAACACAAACAAAGACACATTAAACAAAGACGAGACGGCCAGAACTGCCAGAGGAGACCCCTGACAATTATAGGCTATAATTATTAAGGCTCATAATTATGTGTCGTATGGTTTATTAATTATTAGTCAACTATTTGCTTAAATTAAAGACTACCCCCCAGTTTCACAGACAAGGCTTAAGTTAGCCCTAGACTAAATTGCATGTTTGAGCTGTTTTAACTGAAAGCAACTTGCGCTGACATATCTTAAAATATGTCAGTGACATTATTTTGTCTCGAGCTGCACACCAGTAATGTTTTCTTTCTAGGATAACTTTTTAAAAGCTACTTAAATGCCCTAATTGAACTAAGGCCTAATCTTGACTTAGTCTAAGCCCTGTCTGTGAAACCAGGCCTACTAGTTGACTAGAAAAATCTTTAGTCGAGGGCATCCCTAGTGCAGATGAATTATTAATATAAATATTACTTGACTAAATGATCTGTTGCATCAAAGTAAATTCAAGACAATCAGATGCTATTTTCATGAGATCAAGTTTAGTTTTGAACTGAATTGAATCCTGCTTCATATTCCCCTTTTCAGGTTTTTGAGTCCTACTGCAGATGAAGCCTGTGAGTATGTGAGAGGAATTGTGGGTAAAAACCCGTTACTCCTGAGAGAACTGAATCTGAGTGAACGTAAACTAGGAGACACACGAGTGAATCAGATCGCTGCTCTACTGAAGGATAAACACTGTAAACTCAACACACTGATGTGAGTATTTTACATTTACTGTCATTGCTGTTCTTTAAAGGGTTTGCAGAATAAGAACCATTATTCTTTTTATTATTGTTGTTGTGGCAAAAATAAACTGAATAATGTTTCCTGTCTTTGTTTTGTTTCTCTTCAGGCTGAATAATAACAGTATTACAGCAGAAGGTTGTGCTGCTCTGACTTCAGCGTTTAATTCAAACCATTCAAACCTGATAGAGCTGGATCTGAGTAAGAATAAACTAGGAAACTCAGGAATGAAGAAGATCTGTCTTCTGTTGGCAAATACACAATGCAGTCTGGAAAAGCTGAAGTGTGTATTTATATCATTGCACATTTCTATATACATTTATAATGTTTGATTAGATAAAATGATGAAAATGAAGGCTCTAATTTGACTCTTTTCACCTCAGTTTTACTGTGAAAGCCTAATATTCTGCCTAACATCTCCTTTTGTGTGTAACTGAAGAAATTTTGAAACAATATGTGGTTGAATAAATCAATTATTTTGGACAGTTGATTCAATTAATACATGTATTATCAAGGTTTTGGTTAATGCATATATACTGTATAGATCATTTTGGAGAAAAGCACACAAGATTAGCATACATTTTTGTTAGTTTGTCAGAATTATTTGTAAAGCTCAGTACTTGTATGATAAATTATCTCTCAACAAAGAATGTATAATATTGTTTTGTTTTTTCAGACTTTCAGACTGCAGTATCACAGAAGAAGGTTATAAAGCTCTGGTTTCAACTCTGAGATCATACCCTTCACACCTGATAGAGCTGGATCTCAGAGGAAATGATCCTGGACAATCAGGAGTGAAGGAGCTCGATGATATATTACAGGATGTGCACTATAGATTGAAAACCATCAGGTGAAGAAATTTAATTGTACTTTAACTTTCTGCAACCATAATGCAATGCTACATCAGAAATCAGTTGCGAAGACGTCTTATTTTGACTCATTGTTTAATTAATCACATCACAAAATATGGAAGATTATGATTGTCTGGAACATTGTATTACATTGTCTTAACAGAACACAAAGATGTAATTCTTGTGTTTTTCTGAGAAGTACTTTCCACATGAATTCCGAATTGACTTTAAACAGTTACTGAACAATCTGCATAATGCTGCATTTTTAAATAGGCTACATTTATTTTTGTGTGTAGATTGCTTCCGACAGCACTTCACAAGCTAATGTTGCCATCTAGCGGCTGCGTGTGGAACACACTTAGCAAACTCAGCTTTATGGTCCACCGATGACCGATGCAAGCCGTACACAGTTTTCACGTGTTTGAACTTGTTGTTGTGTGAACTTTAGTATGATTTAAGTCAAGTCACCTTTATTTATGTAGCGCTTTTTACAATACAGATTGTTTCAAAGCAGCTTTACAGACATAACAGGAAAATAATGCAACAAAGTTTGTTTCCAGAAAAAAGTAGTGTCACAGTCCAGCTTAAGTAAGCTCAGTGATGATTCATTTTTGTTGTAAAAAAAAGGAAAAAAAAGTTATTAATTTAGTTTATTCAGGCTAGCGGTGGGTGCGTCAGACACAGTTACGGCACACACAGGAGATGAGAAGGGTGTGTATGGACTTATCTAACTCTGGGGAATACGGTGAATAAGCTAAAGTCCAAAAAAGTCGGCGTGTTCCTTTTAGCGCAAAGGAGCAACTGTGTCTAAAGTGCTGTGTCTAATGTTGCAACATTAAGTTCTTCTAATCTCTGGGATGCTGAGGAGATGAAACTGATCAGGAAGATTATTTATAAAGCAATCTTTAGTGTTAGAAGTGATAGTTCTACCATATTTGTAACACGGAGTCAGCTTTGCAGCCATGGCTAAATGTAGCATACACAAGACTAGATAATGATTTGAGTTGTCATCGCTCTGTTGCAGAATTTCGACGGGATCAACATTGATTCCATGTGACAATATTAGATCTAAAGTATGATTACGACAATGAGTGTATGGTACACCCAGTGCCAGATGGTTTAGTATGGCACACCCAAACCTCTCGCTATAGAGTGTTGCAGGGATGACATATTTTTGTAGGCCAACCCAGAAGTCAGCATCACTTTGGTTAACTTGACAAAAACCCAATAGGGTTTTTTTCTTTGGCTTTTGGATTAAATAAGGTCTGTGACTAACAAAAGCTTATGATTTTTCATCATAATCTTCACAGATTAAGAATTTTAATGCGTAAATACAATCTGCAGAAGTCAAATGATAAATGTAGGCTATAAACTAACCACACCATGGCCACACTACACGCATGACTTCAATGACACCATCACTAAGCTTTCTACAAGTCTAACAACTATAATAGTTTGCATGAGTGCAATTAACGAGGCTGTGAAAATGGACTAGTGAGTAGATTCGTTTACCTGTTCGGCTGATGATGTTTAATTTCCCTAACAATGGGTCTCATTCATGAAACACGAGCAGAACGAATTTTTTTGTAAATCGTGTGTAAAGTGGTTCTGTTGTAAATTTTTTCGATTCATTAAAATGTTTGTATTTTCCAAATGTTAGTTGGTACAAAAGAAATCTACACCTGCTTCCATCCACGTGTAAATAGTGCGTTTAACATCCGAACGTTTTGCTCATTAATAAGGCTGTATTTTAATTCACCTTAGTTGGGTACATATTTACACAGCATTTTAAAAAAATATATTATATATAGTAATTACATACGGTTTTTCTTTTTACTTTTATGAGAGCCAGTAATAGCATCTGCAAACGGAACACTTTAATCAAATAATTAATTGCTTTCAATAGGGCTGGGCAAACTAATAGCCCCTTAATTGTTACGGAAATTGTTTCCAATAAAATGGGCAAAATCAGGTATAACAAGAAACATTTACGATGGCTGATATAGCGCTTTGCTAGATTTGGCAGATAGAGCGCTGCGCAGGCGTATTTTCAGAGACCGCGCAGACTTTGGTGTCATAATATGATGCCCATATATAGTTGTCAGTCGGATTTAATGGGCGGGATTTATGGTAATTGAGAATGAGCGTGCACGCGTGTCCCATTTATGACTGATTGGAATTCATTAGCACACACACACATTTCACTATCACATCTGACGTTTACGAAGTATTTGTGAATCAGGAGAAGAGGTTTCGGGAAGGCCTCTTTACGCGCAAATCACTCACATATTTACTCGTATATTACGAATGTTTCATGAATGAGACCCAATCTCTGTAGTTCCATTTAGCCACTTGTTAGCAACTGTTTTTTACAAGACGAGTAAAAGCTTTAAAAAAATCACAAGAGGGTATTACTGATGTTATTTATATTGTAGAATTAAAACGTGAAAATATATTGAGGTTGTGTTTACCACAGATATTAATTTTAAGCATTTAATCAAAAACCCATTAAAACCCACAGGCAGGTAGGACACCCTATAATTTCATTCGGACCAAATGAAATTGCTCTGAAAATGTTAGTGTCTAAAAAGACTTCCAAAGAAGATAAATATAGAACACTTTAGAACACTTTAATTATTGATTGCTTTTAGGATGTGACGAGACTTTCGGCCAGTATAACAAAATGTTGAAAAACATTACCTATCCAAGCTTTCAGGATGTTCTACCCAAGCCATTAAACTGACGTAATCGGAGAAGAAACATCATTCCAAAGGGCAAGCAATTTTTTTTTTTCTGTGGATTAAATTGCACACATACATTTCTGACCACAAGTTTGGATTAAAGTAAACCCTTGTGCGATTGCTCTGTTAGTGCAGTTCATTTGATTAAGTGTGAACAATGCCATCTGTACCCTGGTGCACACCAAACAAGCGGACCGAGACGATGGAAAGGTGGGTCTCGGTCCACTTCAGGGACGGACTGACAATCTGTGCGTTCTGGAAAAGTCCAGAACGGCCGTCCAACCGAGGGCCGTCGGCACAAGAAAAAGTCTAAAGCAATATGAACAGCCAACAGCAGGGGCACTTACGATCACTTATATGCTACGTGTAAAAAAAAAAAAAAGTGCTACTGCACTTTTACATTTTCTTACATTATATTTGAATAGTTAAGTTATAGTAGCCTATAGCAGTGGTCTCCAACGTGGTGCCTGTAAGTTGCCCGCTAAACACACTCTATAAATAGCCCCAACTTGCCAATAGCGATCCACTGTAAATCGGGGCTCCAGACTTCGACTAAATGGAATAATTTTGCGACCTTTTCAACTAAACTTTTCAGTTTGCACTTTTGCCTCTACAAAATTACCCAACTCTCTTACGCTGTTATTTGCGTTGCGTATGAGAAAAATCAAATGGCAAACACTCAAAAAGCGAAACAAAACTTGTTTGATCTGAGCAGCGCAGAGCATTATCAGCTCGGCCCAAAAAACAGCGATCGCAGCCAAAGCTGATCTCGATCACGCGAACATTATTACACAGAGCTGCGCGATCCACCGAGAAGCATTTAAATTCAGCGCAGAATTCTCTATCTCTATTATAAACCCACAGATGACTATGTGATTTAAGCTTTTAAAAAGCTAGATGAAACAGCGCTAATATTCTCAACATATTGACGCAAAAAACAGGCGAAACATTGTTCCAAGAACAAACCGGTTAGAAGACAGTTCACTCCACGACTTATGAATTAACTTTAGTAAAACGAACTTTTTTGGCAGAAATGTGCCTGTATATATTCATATTAAAAATACTGTTATATTAATATAGTCATGTATGTATTAAATGTAATGCAGTAGGCTAATGTTTTTGTTAAGAAGTTATGGCAGTTTATTAATTTATTTTGTTTGTTTGGGCTGCTGTTTTGATAACGCATACAATAGGTTTATAGAAAATCAACAAAAAAATCAATAAATATTTTCATAATTTTTCAGGAATTGTTGATTTTTTTAAACACTTGTTAGTCTGAGCCAGCATATCAAGATATTTTATTATTTCGCATATGATGGTGTAAAGTAAGTAAAAAAGCACCATCATGTTATATGTATAATAAATATTTGAGTTTAACAAACAAAAATCCCTTGTATTATTTTATCCCTTGAGGTAGCCCTCGCACACAAAAAGGTTGGAGACCCCTGGTATATGGTAACTATATGTTTTATAATTACAAGTTTGTGTAATTTCGGGTTTCTGTAGCCTGCAGTGACATTTCTTTATTTGCATTTTATGGCATTGTACATTTTTTGTCTTTATTTGAAGGCTGAGGCTTCATTAATAAACACAACCCCAATAATCATCATTAGTTTGAGATGTTACTTGCTGTGAATACTTTGTCTGATAGGTGGCATAGTATCAGGACATCCTCGCTAGTGTCTGTCGCACAGGGGCGAATGGCCGGATGATGGGCCTATTTGGGAGAAAGTCCAGGGCTGTTTTTTAGCCCCAGTCCGTCCCTGGTCCACTTCCAAACTAACTGCAATTCGTATGTTACAGTACTGTACATGAAAACAACACGGACCAAAGATATCTAAACAAACCAAAAACAAGACATGATGTCACAAGATGCAACCCTAAAAAGTGCAGAATGCTCAAGAATTCCTGTTTTTCTCAACATAGTCGCAATGTTTTCCATTACAGTTAGGAACAGGTGTCTGAACCATGTCTCTTTGTAGCAGATCTTTGTGTGTATGATTTTGAGCATTTACACATTAATAACTTTTCATGGGTTTTTAGCTGTAAAAGTTCTAGTAAAAGTTTAGAGTAAAGCTAGTAAAAGTACTATCATATGTTTTTTGTCCCTCTCTTGTCCTTTAGGCCTTTATATTGGCTTGGAGGTGATGCTCATTATCACTTGCATCACCGGTCTTGCTGCATTCCACAGTATGCACAATCAGCAAGTGCATTTAGCCCAGCACACAGCATTGTTTTGCATGTCACAAAATATACATAATAAAAGCCATCTTGTTTTATATCTTTAGGTTTGGTCCTAAAATGATAGTGTGAACGTGAACCAGGACTAAATCTATCATTTTCTGTTTCTGGTCCCAACCAAAGAACCAAGAGAAATGAACTACAAGTGTGAATACATTCTGTTCGGCTGACAATGTTTAATTTCCTCAACAATCTCTGTAGTTCCATTTAGCCACTTGTTAGCAATTGCTTTTTACAAGATAATTAAAAGCTTTAAAAAAAATCTCAAGAGGGTATTACTGATGTTATTTATATTGTAGAATAAAACATGAAAATATCTTGAAATAATGTCTGTGGTAAACACAACCTCAAGCATTTAACCAAAAACTTCAGGACAATGGAACTGGGAGTGCTAAAATGCTAACTAGGTTCTATGTTCTACAATATATGTATGTAGTACAACAACAGAAACTGAAACCTCTAAAACATGCTTCTTCGGGCAGAATCCATTATAAAATGCTTGCAGTCTGTATTTCACACAGCACAATGCGTCTTGGGCTGCTCTGAAGCCAAATACACAGTTACAGTGATTTGCTGAAATCTGGACGCGAGTCACTATTGGCTGGGTTTTCTCTGCTTTAGCTCTGTTTTGGACTGACTGTTTGAATGCTTTTACTTAGTTGATTCTTGGACTAAAACATCTCCTGGAGTTTACTGATTAAAATGTTTTGTTTCTGTTGCTTTGTTTACGATCAGATCAATGTAATGTCCAAAAATGTGTCCAAAAAATTGTCTTCTATTTCCTGTAGGTTTTTGAAAAGTGCTGCTGCACAGGAAGCGTGTGAGTGTCTCACTAAAGTTCTGGGTAAAAGTCCATTAATACTGACAGAACTGGATCTGAGTGAAGATAAATTAGGAGATCTGGATGGAGAGAAGCTCTCTGCTCTTTTGATGGACTCTCATAGCAAAGTGGAGAAAATCAAGTGAGTCAACATGATTTATACATTATAACTTCTCTGTTAATTGATTGTAAATGACTGTCAGTCATGTGTCAGCAGCAGGGTTATTATAGTTTTGCATTTTTCATTAGTTTTTATTTTTATTTCGTTTTGACTTTTTGTTTTCAAATTCAGTTTAGTTTTAATTAGTCTTTAAAGTTTAGTTTAGTTTTTATTTTTTGAAAATGCTTAGTTTTAGTTTAGTTTTTATTAGTTTTAGTGTTAGTTTTGGTCTTTTTTTTTAATTTGGGTTATTTGTCAGGGGCAAGATTCAAAAAGGTCAGAAAAAGTATTGTGTAATAATAACTCAACAAAAACATCATACAATTTTAGAAAAAAAATTCACACCCCATTGAAATTCCTTTACCTCTTACAAAATCCACACGCCGTACCAAAAATCTACACATCTTCTATACAGAATTCACACCCTATACAAATACCACAGCTGTACAATTTTCACACCCTATACTAAATTTACCCTATACAGTCAATAGCCTACTCATCTGGATTGAAGCAGCAAACATTCAGTGTAAAAGTAAAAAAATGACATAACATTATTTAATATTTGAATCACAGCTTATATAGTGCTTTGACATCGACAACCACAACCAAAAAGTGCATTTTACCTCAAACTTGCGACTAGTTAACTTTCTAAAGAAGGCGCAATCGCTTCTCGGGTCGACATTAACACACTGACAGAATTATATTCAGAATTTAAATATAACTTTTAACCATAGGCGGAGTTTGACATTCGAGCCAGGGGGGGCAAAAAAAAAAAAAAAAAAAAAAATCATTGTAGCAGCTGGGACCTGCATGGCCTATCAATTGGGGAACTCAGCACTAGCACATATGGACAAAACAAACATGCTAAATAAACACATAAATTGTTAACCCGATAAAAAAACAGTAGGCTACAACAATACAATCATATTTGTAAACAGGCCGTAGAACTTTGCATAAACAGCCACTTGACTTCGCATCTTCGTTCGGACACAGTTAGGATCAATAAAATGTGGACCACTTTTGCACTGTTAAAATATTGTCTTTAACCAAAACGAAAAGATTTTTAAAGTGTTTCTTTCCTTTTTTCAAAACACATTGTTGGAAGCTTGTTTCTGCCACTGAATAATAAATAAATAATAGCGACTTTTTATCTCGAAATTCTGACTATTTTTCTCACAATTGCAGTCAGAATTGTGAGAAATAAAGTGGCAATTCAGAGAAATAAAGTAGCAATTGTGAGATATAAAGTCGCAATTGCGGGATATAAAGCAGCAATTCTGAGAAATTAAGTCTTAATTGCGTGTTATAAAGTCAGAATTGTGAGATATAAACTATTCTGAGGTAAAAAAAAAAAAAAAAAAAAAGTCCGTCTTTTTTTCCCCTTAGAATTGGACTTTATATCTCACAATTGTGAGAAACGATGTCAGAATTGCGAGATATAAACTCGCAATTGCATGTTATAAAGTCAGAATTGCATGATATAAAGTTGCAATTGCGAGAAAAAAAGTCAGAATTCTGACTTTATATCACGCAATTCTGACGGAATTGTGGCGGAAATACATTGTGGCAATGAGAGTGATTAAAAAACAAGATATATTTCGCATTTTGTTGTACTTCATAAAACATTTAAAACATTTTGAGACACGGGAAAAATGAACAGTCACTCAACACTCAATACTCTCCACTTTTGAAACATATTGAACAGCATATTGAAAGCAGTGTGTTGAGTTTCTCCAGCTTAAGCAGTTATTTGGAAGAGAAATAAAACTTACAGTTTTGGTGTAACGAGTCCGAGATAACTACAACGCTATTACATGCTATCTTTTTTTACTAAAGCAGTAGGCTATATGAAATCAGATGTATTACCTACCACCATTTAGTTGTTTTGTGTTATTTAAAATATGTATAATATATCTTTTTTTTTTTAAACAATGCAATTATAATTTTTTTTTGTTGAGAAAATGCAATTACGTTTCAGCCAACAGCTAAACAGCGCAAACTCCGCGCATGCTTTTAACTAAATACACACTTTTTAATGTGTGATTGTGTAAAGGTGTTCACTAGATAAAGATACCAACCTTTCGCGAACTTGCTTTCAATGTCGAATGAACACTGTGTGTGTGTGTGTGTATGGGCTCAAATTCCCACCAAATATATAGCGGTCACGTATAAAAAAATAATAAGCGTGAATCAAAAATTTAAAAACACATGTAAAAATATATTGCACAAACTGAAAAAAATAATGCAAAATGATCAGAATAGCAAACAACGTGTTCACGGATCAAAATATGATAAGCGTGAATCAAGAAATAACAAGCATGAATAAAAACTTTAAACACATTAAAAGTTATTTTGCACAAAACTTAAACTTATGGTCATGCTTTCTTTAAAAGTATGTTTTCCTTGGTTATATTACTCTGTGCTTTGTGCTCTCTTGCATTTTCTGCTCATATTTTACTCTTTTGTACGCTTGTGCTGTTTTTCTCTTCGCTCGTCTTTCTATGTTCTGCGTTTGCTTTCCCAAATGTTGCAGTTCGAGTTTCATGTAAATTAGGGCGGGCTTAAGCGTCACCATTGGTTCACTAGTTCTAGATTGACAGCTACTCCTCAAGCCAATCAATCGAAAAGGGGAGTTGACGTCACAGCAATGCGAGTCGTGGCTGCTGATGCTTACTTACACAGGGGAAGACGACCATCAACTCAGTTGGCAAAAAATTTTCCGTGGCAGGACACCTTTAAACTGCATGTGTGCCTGCAACTCAACCTGTTGCCGGTATATACGTATACCTGGCAATATGTTATCGTTAAATTCGTCAGCCTAACGACGACCTGTTACAGTTATTGCCTGTCTGATGATCCATCATTCACCTGTAATGCACTGGACCTGGCACCGCGAGCGTCGATCTTCTCTGAGCAGTAACTTGCCACCACCTACTGGCCGTTTTACTTTCATATTTAATCAATAATAAGGATGGGTAGGTCCTGGGTGCAGAGTTTAGCTCCTCCAACCCTAATCAAACACACCTGAACCAGCTAATCATCGTCTTTAGGATAATTAAGACAGGTGAGGTTTTTAATCGGAGTTGACGCTAAACTCTGCAGGACAGCGGCACTCTAGAAACAACGTTACCTATCCCTGATGGAGATGTTGCTGTATTCAAATTTGAAGCTATATTTAAAACATTAATCCTAAAGTAATATGCAATTATGTAGCTATGTAAGTAAACACAATAAGTTTGTAATAAATCACTGTATTAAATTCAACTTGTTTCTGTATATCTTCTCTGTAACACAATCATTTTCAATAATCTTTTGTCAAATTTGGCGAGGTTAATAAAAAAGGTAGGCAATGCGTAGCATCAAAGTCCTAAAGTCTTCAGACAATGGCCGTTTTTAACTTAGTTTTTGCAACGAATTGTAGCGTTTCATAATTGCAGGATGTTTCACTTACAGCAGTCTTAGCATATTGACATCATGAGCCAAGTAATATTGTTTAACACCAATTACCAGTGTGCACATTAACATTCTCATGTATCTCAAAAAAGATAAATTTAATTATTTGTGTCCAGAGTTCAGATAGCTTTACTGCTTGAAAGTCTTTGTAAAGTTAAATTGAACTGCCGTCTTCCCCTGTATAAGTAAGTGTAGCACTCCTGAAAAGGAGTAAGGATTAAAGAAAAATGAAACAAAAGAGAGCGCAGCAGTGCTTCTTTGTTGTTATATTTACTCAGAATGAAGTGCATCACGGCGCGCACCCCACTGAAGTGTGCGGTGACGTAATCACGCTGGTATGCCAAGCGAAAATAATTAATGTACATATAAATGTACATAACAAAGCACAAATAAGAAATTGAACAGTATATAAAAATGTATTAGAAAAATAACATTTTAGTATATTATAATGGAATTGAAGAAATTGTACAAACATAAACAGCTTGTACTCACTATATTACCATTACATAGCCACGAGTCGCATTGGTGTGACGTCAACTCCCCTTTTCGATTGATTGGCTAGAGGAGTAGCTGTCAATCTAGAACTAGTGAACCAATGGTGACGCTTAAGCCCGCCCTAATTTACATGAAACTCGAACTGCAACATTTGGGAAAGCAAACGCAGAACATAGAAAGACGAGCGAAGAGAAAACCAAGGAAAAATACTTTTTAAGAAAGCATGACCATGAGTTTAAGTTTTGTGCAAAATAACTTTTAATGCGTTTAAAGTTTTTATTCATGCCTGTTATTTCTTGATTCACGCTTATCATATTTTGATCCGTGACCACGTTGTTTGCTATTCTGATCATTTTGCATTATTTTTTTCAGTTTGTGCAATATATTTTTACATGTGTTTTTAAATTTTTGATTCACGCTTATTATTTTTTGATAAGTGACCGCTATATATTTGGCGGGAATTTGATCCCATATGTGTGTGCACGCGTGCATGTGACAGACGCATGAGTGACAGAGACGGAGGGAGAGCAGGGAAAGGAAATGCAGCTGAACGAATACGCTGCGTGTTTTAAATAGCGTTAAAAAATGAAAGACCTTGACGAAGATGAAAACTAAGGACATTTACTCTATAATTTTATTTTATTTGAGTTAGTTTTGCCAAACACACATTACAGTTTTAGTTATCGTTTTTTTGTAATGCCTCGTTTTTATTTTTATTTCAGTTAACGACAATGTTTTTTCCCACCTAGTTTTCGTTTTTTCGTTCGTTTTCGTTAACGATTATAACCTTGGTCAGCAGATATGAAGAGCTGTTGCCTGTTGGTATGGTGTGTGGTGAATATGTGATGAATAATAAATTATGGTGTTTCTGTGTTCAGGCTGAATAATTGTGAGCTGACAGAGAAAAGCTGTTCAGTTCTAGCTACTGTTCTCTCCTCTAAAACCATCCTGAAAGAGCTGAACCTGAACAACAGCCGTCTGCTGGACTCTGGAGTCAAAGAGATCTGTAAGGGACTGAAGAAGCCTGTGTGTGAACTAGAGATACTCAAGTGAGTACATTTCACCATCAGCTACACTCAAAACCACAGCAATCACAGGAATATGACACACTGGATGTTCTGTTCCCCATGTCCTTTCTCTTTTGTCAATTATTTTTTTGACAAACTTAAACTTCGAGATTTGATTGAATTTAATTTAGTATTTGTATTTAAAAAATATAAATATAAAATCTGCCAGATGTACAAATTTCAGTGTTGTTTGCTGGATTTAATTTACAATGCATTATTATTGTCCACAGAAAAGTGGTAAACAGGTTTATGTAAAAGAGATGCTTGTGCTTAACTTTTCTAGTAAGGCCTAAAGAAAATGTTATGGACAACTTGCACTAGTACTTTCCATGTTCTGCTCATTAAAGGCTCAAGCATTTCCTTTCAGTGCACTTATGTTACAGTCACTCATGAGGACAGATTTTTTACTGTTTAGGGATGTCAAACAACGAATAATGTTTTGACTTTATTAAGAATCATCGCCACCTTTCTCCCCTCTAGCGACAGCCCTGCCCTGAGGTGAAATATTTTCGTATGTTTACAAGCCACTGCTTCCTCAAATCAGCTTGGACTAAATTAAAACATGTTCCACTGAGTTGGGACAATTGTGTACAATTGTGTGGATCTGTATCTTAACTCTGAATTTACTGCATGGTGGCTGTGTGTAAAACAGTGATTCTGTTAATGCTATAAGGCATAGAATCATTGCAGGATTTTTAGCGTCTGATTTATTTGTTTAGGGCTGGAACACCATACATTTTGGTCAACTTCTCATGGTGGTCTTTTTCCTACAATTAATATTATGTATCTTCATTATTGATGTTGTTCAATTATTATTATCAGGCTCAGCAAGTGTGATCTAACAGAAGAAAGCTGTTCAGCTCTGGCTTCAGTTCTCAGTTCAGACTCCAGCATTCTGAAGGATCTTGACCTGAGTAATATTAATCTGCAGAATTCAGCAGTGAAGCTGCTCTCTGATGGACTGAGAAATAACTGTAAACTGGAGAAACTCAGGTGAGATGATGTGCAACACTGGGCCTTTAGTTTGTTTACATATTTAGTTATCAGTTTCTGACTGAAACTAAGTTTAGTTTGCATATTATTTATACAAATAACAAAATACAGAGTAACATGCTTATTTGAAAAAAAGTAACACTGATAGTTTGCCTTGAATTTAAAAAGTAATACATTATTTTATTCATTGCATGAAAAAGTAATCTGACTTACAAGTAAACTTTCATTTCTGGAATTTCTATAATTATGAATTAATAACGTTACTTTTTCATTCCTGTTCTAGACTTTCAGACTGCAGTATCACAGAAGAAGGTTATAAAGCTCTGGCTTCAGCTCTGAGATCAAACCCTTCACACCTGATAGAGCTGGATCTCAGAGGAAATGATCCTGGACAATCAGGAGTGAAGGAGCTCAGTGATTTTCTACAGGATCAGAAGTGTCAACTCAAGACACTGAGGTGAGACGTGATGAAATAATACAAAATAAATGACATACAGGTGAATTTTATGCCTCTTTTCCACCGTCTAGCCAAACTGTTCTCCTTGCTTAAGTTTGACTGACAGGCTATCTGACCAATCATAATCCGACATCCGCTGAATCCGCCATTTTGTACGACAAAGCAGTCATGAGAGTTAATAGATTAACATCCGTGGATTTGAACTTGAAAAACGGAGTGTACTGAAGGCTTTCCGCAGTTGAAACAACATTCCTTCTAATGTTCATTCATGTTTATTTGATGCTATAAAATAACTAGAAGAGATGATTCGTTTACGAGCAGCTTTAACTGAGGCGCTACATTGATCTGTCAGACACATTAAAGAGATACAAAACGGTATTTATTGTTTAAATTTCTTTAAAAATGACTAAATTTGAAAGATGAGACTTTGTTTTATATTAAAAAGTATCTGTCTCTGTCCTGTCTGTCGGCGCGTTGTCAGTGTCCTCTCTGCTCCGCAATGTATTTTTCACTGCGTGAGAACATGATGTGATGCCCATAGAGTACACAGAAACGTAATGTATTCTAGTAGGTTAGACCAGTGCGAGTGCGCATTTAGAGTTGTTTTATATATATTTATCTATATTTGGTCTATTAAAATGCATTTAGATTTCCCCAAAATTCAAGATAAGGGGTCAAAAATGCCGCTGTATGTCTGAATGAATCGGTTGAATTGCAATGACTCTCTCATTAACAGTGAATTGCTGCCACCTACTAGCTGTTTTAATTCACAATTTAAAGTATCTTTTCATTTTCATTAACAATTTCAAATATCATTATTCAGCGTTTTATGTTTAAAGGGCACCTATTATGCAAAATTCACTTTTACATGGTGTTTGAACATAAATGTGTGTTGGCAGTGTGTGTACACAACCACCCTATAATGATAAAAATCCACCCAGTGCTTTTTTAAAATCCCCATAAATCATAAGCACTGTCTCAGAACAAGCCGTTCTCAGATTCGGGGCAATGTGACGTCACTTTGCACAGGCCCCTCCCACGACTGTTGATTGACACTGCAGTTCGAGCATAGACCCGCCCTGAGTGAGCTGGACAGACACAGTCCACCAGTGTTTCGACGCTTGAGCAGCTGTAGACAAGAATGTCTCCTAAGCGATTGAGGTCTTTTGTTGTTGGATGTAAGAATGAACATAGCAGTCTTCATTTACTCTCGTTGTTACTCGAGGATGGATCAGTACTGTTTGTGATCCAGCTTAAGGTCTCCGGAGCGACAGGCCTAACGTTACTGATAACGGCAGAAATGAAAGTGAGAGCGGGCACTTTATGACAGCTCATCGAGTCGTTTTTCCAGTTTATAAAGCACCCACCGAAAAGGTGTATATATTTGTTTACTGTTGGTTGGTTGTAACGAGTGTTTTGTGTACTTCGCTGTGTATGTCGATGACAATGAAAGGGAGAGAGAGAGAGTTTATGGATAAGACTTTAAATAAATAAATAAATAAATGTCAACAAATCACTGTAAGAGCTACACAGTGCACATACTGTGTAGCTCTTACAGTGATTTGTTGACATTTATTTATTGAAGAGGAATAACCCCTTGAGATGAACCATCTCATTTTCGAGGGGGTGCTCGATTCCAGGTACAGAAATTGACATTGACCTTACAGCGGCAGTCAAATAAAACAAAACAAAAAACACATACACAGATGAAACAGAAAACACATAAACAAAAAAAAAACAAAACAAAAAAACAACAACTTACTTTACGATAATGGTAAGTGCAAAAGTATATAATACATAACTCATACAAACAAGACATTCACTCATCCAAGACTCTCCAAAGGTTGCTCACTCATCCCTCAACAGAGTTAACACATATAGGGCCCTATCTTGCACCCAGCGCAATTGACTTTGTACACCGACGCATGTATCATTCCTATTTTGCACCCGCGCAAAGCGCGCTTTTCCCTCCACAGAAGCACGTCGCTAAACTAGGGAATGAACTTGCGCTCCCTGGGCAGTTCAGCGCAAAAAAGGAGGCGTGTTCCGGCGCAAACGTTCCTTCATGCTATTTTGCAGGTTTAGAAAACAATTGCGCCACTAACCAGGAAAAAATAGTTTAAAGTCAGTGGCGCGTTGCGCATGTTATTCATATGCTATTTTAAGGGCGCATGCTTGGCCATAATCAATGTAGCGTGTGCACAACGCGCACTTTGATTCTCTCATCTACACAGAAGCAGCAGTTTTCATTTTTGCAAATCATACATTATTACGATAGATAGATAGATAGATAGATAGATAGATAGATAGATAGGATAGCCGTCTAGATAGGAATAGATAGATAGATAGGATAGATAGCCGTTATGATAGGAATCCGCTTTAGAACAAGCACGCCTGCTCTTAAAGGGAATGTGAGATGACGCTCTGATTGGTTTATTTCACGTTATGCCCAAACCACACCTATGAATAATGAAGCTCTTTAGACCAACCCATTTTAGATTTGCGCCTGGCACAAGAGTCATTTATCCCGCCGGGAAAATAGCAACAGTGCCAAGACCCGCCCACAAAGTTACTTGCGCTTTGCGCTTTGACACTTGCGTTTCAGATCGTTAAAATAGAGCCCATAATATGTATGTACCGAAACACACATCTAGACACCAGTAAACACTTATGCACATATAAATATAAAGAGTTAATGCACCATGCTTAAAATAGGTTTCATTTAATCCCAATTAAGGGTATCAACTCTATCAGTATCACCATCAATAATGCTCCAGCATCTGTCCTGACCTGTGCCCTCAAACCAGCAGAGATATATTATAAAAAATACAAACTAAAAATAAAAAAAATATTAAAAAGTAATTGCATGTATTCTGAAGATGTTGAGCTAGGGCATTTTTAAACATTGGAAAGGAAGTCAAAGAGCGAATTGAAATTGGAAGGTTATTCCACTCATACGGTGCTTTATGTTGAAATGCATATCTTCCTATTTATTTACCGATTTGAGGAATGAGAAAATAGATTTGGTTATTATGTCGCAAGTTATAAAATGAACTAAATGGAATTAGATATTGTTTAAGCATAGTCCATATAAATACATTTAAAAATAAATTGTAACCAATGAAAATGCCTTCTATCTGGTAGGGTCAGCCTACCAGCCTACCATTTTGTAATGTTGATGGTACATTTCACAATGGTGTGTTCTGTAGGGGCAGCGGAGGATAAATCTACACAGGCTATTGTAGGCAGTGTTGAGAGACTGAAGGCAGGAGGCTGTAGTATTTTGGTATATGATGTCAACATAATCCAAGATTGGCAATAAAAGTTGAGAAACAATTCTTTTTCTGACAGGAAAATTAAAACAGTTAATTGATTGGTATAAAATTCTAAGTGTGCAGTTTAGTTTATTAGTTATATTATGTACATGAGTACTAAAAGAAAGATCAGAGTCAAGCCAAAGGCCAAGATACTTGACCTGCCTAATAGGTTTTATGGAAGTTTGATCAAGAAATTTAATTTTTAGTGAATTTTCAGATGAAGGATTTGGCTTTTTTTGAAAAAGCATTGAATATGATTTTGATTTAAGTAGAAGCTTGTTGGACAATAGCCACCGCTGGACTGAATCAAAACCATTTTGTAATGTAGTGCTGATGTCATAAATATTAGGTTTGGAACAATAAATAACCTTATCATCAGCATAAAGTTGGATATTGCATTCAGTGCAGCTACGCGGAAGATCATTGATAAATATCGAAAAAAGTAAAGGCCCGAGAGAGGAACCTTGAGGAATTCCTCTGTCAATGCCAGTGAAATTAGATATGCAGCCCCCAAAGGACACACACTGGCGACGATTGTGTAGATAAGAATTGAACCAAAGCAAAGAAGAGGTAGACAGACCAACAGAATACAATTGGTCTAAGAGTAAATAATGATCAACTAAGTCAAAAGCTTTAGTAAGATCTAAAAATAATGCACCTATACACATACGATTATCAAAACTCGAAAACACATCATTGGTAAATTTAAGAAGTGCTGTAGTGGTAGAAAAATGTTTTCTGAATCCAGATTGGCATTGAGATAATAGGTTATTGTCAGCTAAAAAATTCGTTAATTGGAAAAAGATTATTTTCTCAAAAACTTTTACAACACTGTTGATAATTGAAATGGGTCTGTAGTTTTTAATATTTTCAGGATCGCCACCTTTGTGAAGTGGGATAACTTTGGCACATTTCCAGGCTAAAGGAAATTTACAAGAAGAGAACGACAAGTTGAAAAGTGAGGCCAATGGCACTGCTAGTACATGAGAACCAATTTTAATAACCTTATTCTCTATGCCATCTGGACCAGCACCACTGATAGAGGACAGTTCACTTATGGCCCTTTGCACATCAGCTGGGCTGACCTCTGTAAATGAAAAATAACTGCCTGGCTGGAAACAAGGGGCCAGATCAGGTTGAAAAGTAGAAGTCTGTACTTGTGGTGCTAGGGAAAAATGCAAACTAAAAGCATTAGCAATGGTAGCTGGATCATCTATACTTTCATTATTCAGGTTCAAATTAGTTGTAGCCCGCCCTGATTTCCCAAGTACATTATTAACCTGTTTCCAAAATCGTCGTGGGTTTTTAAAATCATTCATTAGACAATTTCTGAAATAATTTGATTTAGAGTTTCTCGTTTGCATAGTGCAAATGTTCCTTAATCGTTTGTATTCTTCCCAGTCAGCAGTGTATTTTGTACGGCGAAATTTGTACCAAGCCCTATCCCTCTGTTTAAAGTGATTAATAAGATCTCCATTTACCCACGGTAAATAACTACCTTTAACTTTAACAGTGGTCCAAGGAGCATGCTTGTTTATAACATTCTGAAGCTCAGTATATAGAAATTCCATGCATCGTCAATAGATGGAATTAGATTGAGCCTGTACCAGTTAATTTGTTGCAAATCATTAATAAATTGGTCACTATTGAAGAATTTGGTTTGCCTTATCTTGATAACTTTAGGAGGGAGACGTGGCTTCACAATTTTCCAAATACAATAAATCATGTGGTGATCGCTAAAGCAGTCTGGTGTCACAGTGTCTAGTTTGTGTTTCCCCGGGTGTCCACTAGAGGTCTCTTCCCCATACTGTCAACATTACTTCTGGAACTGCATTTCCCACAATCCCTGTCTGGACTCATCACTGTTCATTGCACTCAGCTGTTCCCCATCATGATTGTTAGTCTCTGTGTGTATAAATACCCTGCCTGTTAAGTGTTTGTCACAGAGTCGTTGTTATTTGTCACTCCACTTCTGGTCTGTGTTTCCTAGCCTGTTCTTGTTTTGTTTCTTGTTTCGAGTTTCTTTGTTATTGGACTCCTAATATGGATTTTGAACCCTGCATGGATGACTACAAATTGGATTGCCCTAACAATAAATATGCTGCTAATGGATCTTACCGTTTCCCGTGTGTGTTCCGTGACAGAACGACTCCGTCCACAAATAGATCCAGCAGTATGGACTTTCGTGGATCTTCCCCAACCACCGAGAGGGAAAGTAGGCAGCAGAGAGGGAGTTCGCAGGTTGAAGAGATTCCCCCCCGTATGAACATTTTTCAGTGCCTGGCATTGTGGGCCCGCCAGACTGAGGAGGCCATGGCGGTCAACAGCCCAGAGCTCCCTTCGCCGCTGGTCCTGTCCAGCCCGGAGCCTGCACCTTGCCATAAGAAACGGCGGAGGAGGAGGAAGACTTTCCGTCTCCCTAAAGTCCCGGAGATCGTCCCCGTACAGTCCGCTGTCATTCCGGAGGTCGTCCCCGTGCAGCCCGATGTCGTTCCGGAGGTCGCCCCCATGCAGCCCGCTGTCGTCCCGGAGGTCGTCCCCGTGCAGCCCGCTATCATCTCGGAGATCGTCTCGGAGCTGCCCACATCAGTCCTGCCACGGCAAAGAGGGCTGTCTTCCTCTTTTATGCAGTGGCAGTACTACATGCATGGAGGAGACACAGCATGTCTGCCGATCCAGAGACTGTTCAGGTCCTGTCTGCAGATCCAGAGACTGTTCAGGTCGCGTCTGCCGATCCAGAGTCTGTTCAGGTCCCGTCTGCCGATCCAGAGACTGTTCAGGTCCCGTCTGCCGATCCAGAGTCTGTTCAGGTCGCGTCTGTTGATCCAGAGACTGTTCAGGTCGCGTCTGTTGATCCAGAGACTGTTCAGGTCGCGTCTGTTGATCCAGAGACTGTTCAGGTCGCGTCTGCCGATCCAGAGACTGCTCAGGTCCCGTCTGCCGATCCAGAGACTGCTCAGGTCCCGTCTGCCGATCCAGAGACTGCTTATGTCCCGTCTGCCGATCCAGAGACTGCTTATGTCCCGTCTGCCGATCCAGAGACTGCTTATGTCCCGTCTGCCGATCCAGAGACTGCTTATGTCCCGTCTGCCGATCCAGAGACTGTTCAGGTCACGTCTGCTGAGCCAGTGTCTCCGGACAAGATGGCCACCGCCGAGCCGGTGTTTCCGGACAAGATAGGGTCGTCCCGAGGGGTCGTCTCCGCCCTGGCCGCCCGAGGGGTCGTCTCCGCCCTGGCCGCCCAATGGACTGTCTGCTCCGCCCTGGCCGCCCGAGGGAAAGTCTCCGCCCTGGCCGCCCGATGGACCTTCTGCTCCGCCCTGGCCGCCTGAAGGGTCGTCTTCGCCATGGCCGCCCGAAGGGTCGTCTCCGCCCTGGCCGTCCGATTGACTGTTTGCTCCGCCCTGGCCACCTGAGGGAAAGTCTCCGCCCTGGCCGACCCGATGGACTGTCTGCTACTTGAGCCCTGAGAGATTTAAGGGAAGACTGCAACGCATTTGCAGCTGTTTGCAGGTTGTCAAGTTTTGGGTCAAAATATGTGAACATTCTCCTGGCAAATGTACGATCACTGGACAACAAAATGGATCACATATGACTGCTGAGGTCAAGGGGATGACCATTTAGCAGACTGAGATTTGAGGAGCTTCACTGATGCTGTGTCGGCCATCTTTCAGTTTTGACAAAATGATTTTCTGGAGTAAAACTAAAGCTTCATCTTTTGTGTGATGTACAGTAAACTTCATTGAACTCAGTATATTTTGGTCATCATTCGGACGGGGTTTGCTACAGCAGGCTTGTATTAATAGTGGATAAAAGCAGATGACAAATTAGTTATAACCGTATAAAAGTAATAAATAATATATACCTGTTCTATCTCCATACAGCAAATAATCTCTGGCTCTGTGGGCATTATTGTCCGACCCGGGTTGAAATGAACAGCGTTACTGAGAGTTTCTGTTCTGATATTATCAGATGAGAGATTGGCCTGGCTCTGAGCGCGAGCTCGTGAGGCTCCGCCCCCTGGGCCGGCAGCAGCAGTTCATTTGCATTTAAAGGGATACACACTAAAATGGTGCATTTTTCTGAGCCTCAAAAAATGACAATTTAAACATGCTGTAAAAAATGATATGTTGGGTATTTTGAGCTAAAACTTCACATTCATACTTTGCTCGTGACATCACAAATACTGCCTGGCGGGCAAGAACGTCGTTCTCCAGCAACGAAACCCAGTAAGCTAATCAAGGATCTTGCCAGGACGTCACCAGTTTTACTATACAAAAGTTGGTGTTTTGAGGTGTAAACGACATGCCAGATAACGTTAGTTGTTGTGCGCGATTGGATGCACTAACCGCAGATGAGATAAGCAACCTTCACAGTATACACAGATCATTCCATCACTCCATCAAAGGTAATTTCAACATTTGTTTGAATACAATGGGTGTATGAATGATCATGTAATCGTGTCTTTAAGTTACCCTGTAGTTTCGTCAATCAACACCACGAGCTGGTTCGGCGAGTCAGCTGTTTGTGTTATGAGTCTAAGCTAGACTAACTGTACGTTCACACCGCCGCCGGTGAGAGCGGCAAAATTCATTGAAAATGAATGACTTCCGGGCACTTTGACGCTCTCGCCGGTGGCGGTGTGAACGCACAGTAACAGCTGTCGTCTTTTGCTAACAACAACAAAAGTGTTTGATATGTTGTTTTGAGGTTTGTGATATCTATGGTCTTCAATGAGAACCAGAGATGACTCAACAGTAGAGCTAGATTATTTACGGAGGAATTATTACTGCGCGATTATCTTAAAAAACCTTGTCTGCTTTACACAATTTAGCTAACTTGGAGTTAATCCTAGTCCATAGTTATGCAGTTAGCTCGCTAACAGACTTGATAGCTACTAGAAAGAACTGGAACTACAGGACACTACGTTGAAAATACCCGTTTTTTGCCTGCCAGGTATCCATGGTAGTCACGTGACTGCAAAGTATGAATACACACTCTGGGGACATCAGAGACTTATTTTACATCTTGTGAAAAGGGGCATAATAGGTGCCCTTTAAAACATCAAAATATTATTTATGCATTTGTAACTGCAGGTTAAATGTATTCATGTCCCACTGAGTTTTATTAAAGGGCACCTATTATGCCCTCTGTATTGATGATATCAAAACAGAAACTATCAGTAGCAGTGTTCATTTCGACCCGGAGTCGCACAATAATGCCCACAGGGCCAGAGAATATTTGCTGTATGGATATTTAACAGGTATAGTTTAGTTTAATTACGGTTATAACTTACTTGTCATCTGCTTTTATCCACTATTAATACAAGCCTGCTGTAGCAAACCCCGTCCGAATGATGACCAAAATATACTGAGTTCAATGAAGTTTAATGTACATCACACAAAAGATGAAGCGTTAGTTTTACTCCAGAAAATCACTGTAAGAGCTGAATAAACACAGTATAAGAAGTGCACATTAAAGTCTTATCCATAAACTCTCTCTCTCTCCCTTTCATTATAATGGAACATACACAGCGAAGTACACAAAAACACTTGTTACAACTAACAGTAAACAAATATATACACACCTTTTCAGTGGGCGCGTAATAAACTGGTAAAATTTATATCTGTAAAACGACTCGATATGCTGTCATAAAGTGCGTGATCTCACTTAAATATCTGCCGTGGTCAGTAACGTTAGGCCTGTCGCTCCGAGACCTTAAGCTGGATCACAAACAGTACAGATCCATCCTCGAGTAACAATGAGAGTAAATGAAGACTGCTATGTTCATTCTTACATCCAACAACAAAAGACCTCAATCGCTTAGGAGACATTCTTGTCTACAGCTGCTCAAGCGTCGAAACACTGGTGGACTGTGTCTGTCCAGCTCACTCAGGGCGGGTCTATGCTCGAACTGCAGTGTCAATCAACAGTCGTGGGCGGGGCCTGTGCAAAGTGACGTCACATTGCCCAGAATCTGAGAACGGCTTGTTCTGAGACGGTGCTTATAATTTATGGGGATTTTAAAAAAAGCACTGTGTGGATTTTCATCATTATAGGGTGGTTGTGAACACACATTTATGTTCAAACACCATGTAAATGTGAATTTTACATAATAGGTGCCCTTTAAACAGTCTGTGTAAATGCATCTAAATGTCACTTCAGATGCAGCTTCTGTGTTTCCTCTGCATTGCAAAGATTAATTTTGTTGATACTGATTTAATTTTCTTGGTAACAGCCATTTTGTCTTATTATTCTATTTGACTTCATTGATTAAATGTAAGAATTTAATGCAAAATAGGATGCACACATTTAATTTAGGGCTGTCAAAAGATTAATCGCGATTAATCGCATCCAAAATAAAAGTTTGTGTTTACATAATATATGTGTGTGTACTGTGTATAATTATTTTGTATATATAAATACACACACATGCATGTATATATTTAAGAAATATTTGCATACATATACTGTATATATATTCATATATAATTTATATTATATATAAATATATTTTTTTTATATATAAATTACACATTTTTCTTAAATATACACTCACCTAAAGGATTATTAGGAACACCTGTTCAATTTCTCATTAATGCAATTATCTAATCAACCAATCACATGGCAGTTGCTTCAATGCATTTAGGGGTGTGGTCCTGGTCAAGACAATCTCCTGAACTCCAAACTGAATGTCAGAATGGGAAAGAAAGGTGATTTAAGCAATTTTGAGCGTGGCATGGTTGTTGGTGCCAGACGGGCCGGTCTGAGTATTTCACAATCTACTCAGTTACTGTGATTTTCACGCACAACCATTTCTAGGGTTTACAAAGAATGGTGTGAAAAGGGAAAAACATCCAGTATGCGGCAGTCCTGTGGGCGAAAATGCCTTTTTGATGCTAGAGGTCAGAGGAGAATGGGCTGACTGATTCAAGCTGATAGAAGAGCAACTTTGACTGAAATAACCACTCGTTACAACCGAGGTATGCAGGCTGGTGGTGGTGGTGTAATGGTGTGGGGGATGTTTTCTTGGCACACTTTAGGCCCCTTAGTGCCAATTGGGCATCGTTTAAATGCCACGGCCTACCTGAGCATTGTTTCTGACCATGTCCATCCCTTTATGACCACCATGTACCCATCCTCTGATGGCTACTTCCAGCAGGATAATGCACCATGTCACAAAGCTCGAATCATTTCAAATTGGTTTCTTGAACATGACAATGAGTTCACTGTACTAAAATGGCCCCCACAGTCACCAGATCTCAACCCAATAGAGCATCTTTGGGATGTGGTGGAACGGGAGCTTCGTGCCCTGTATGTGCATCCCACAAATCTCCATCAACTGCAAGATGCTATCCTATCAATATGGGCCAACATTTCTAAAGAATGCTTTTAGCACCTTGTTGAATCAATGCCATGTAGAATTAAGGCAGTTCTGAAGGCGAAAGGGGGTCAAACACAGTATTATGGTGTTCCTAATAATCCTTTAGGTGAGTGTATACAAGCATGTGTGTGTATTGATATATACAAAATAATTATACACAGTACACACACATATATTATGTAAACAATTTTTTTTTATATTGGATGCGATTAATCGCGATGAATCTTTTGACAGCCCTAATTTAATTAGGTTAGATAAAAATGCTTCATAAAGCTAAAATGCCCATAAAAGGTAAACATCTATTTAAACATATTTGAAAAGTGATTTCTGTCACTGCTATCAAAAAAATCCCAGAAAATATTGAGATTGACACATTTTTTTGTCAGTATCACACACCCTGAGCGACAAGCTTCAATCCATAGTGATTTTGATATATATATTTATAATACTGTAAGTTAGTGAATCTGCAGAGCGCAGGGTTAATTAAAATTAACATGAGCTAGAAAATAGTGAAACATGATTGATAAGTGTAAATGGAATCGTTTTGATAAATCAAGATATCCGATCAGTAAAAACACAAGAAGTGACCAGATGTAAACGGGCCCAAATTTTCATCTGGATCAGATTCAGAATGATGATCAAAACATAGATTCCCGCAATCCATCCAGCATTAATATTCAGTACACACTTGTACAATAGTACAGTATAGTTTTACAATACACACTGTTTGTCAAAATGCCTGACTTGGCAAGTATCCAGGTAAATCTAGTCGGTACATCTAGTTGTAAAATCAGATGTAAATCATCAATATATTGAATCCGTGCATTAGGTGACAACTTTTAATATAGCCTACCTGCTGCTCTCTGTGTCCGTAATGTTAACCAAACACAATTAACTGACTGAAAAACTTTTGTAGCAATATTTAATTCATGCAGACTATGCTGTTTTTTTAATTTTATGATTTGATTAAATTTTTGTAGTATTTCTTTTCCTTATTTTTTACATGTAGTATTTCCTACCTGAAAAAAAAATTCTCTGTTCTGTTGTGTTTGTGTCATTGCTCATGATTTGCTTTAGATTTTACACTGATTGTTTACTTAATTGCTTAAGAAGTTTTTACTTACATTTTGCTAGTTTTGCTGTGTTATTTAAATGCATGTTCTTTAAGAAAGTGGGCCAACTCTCTTTGACTATGAAAACCCTTCTGTTACTGTAGATGTGTTTTTTGGCAGAAAAAAACCCTGAGGAGACCTTCTTGTCTTTTCTTTTCTTTTTTCTCTTCTCTTCAGGCTGAATAATAACAGTATTACAGCAGAAGGTTGTGCTGCTCTGACTTCAGCGTTTAATTCAAACCCTTCAAATCTGATAGAGCTGGATCTGAGTCGAAATAAACTAGGAAACTCTGGAATAAAGAAGATCTGTCCGCTGTTGGAAAATACACAATGCAGATTAGAGAAACTGAAGTGTGTATTAATTTATCTTCATTTCTGCATGATAACATAGATTTATAAATGTCCATTTGATTAGATTAACTGAAAAAATCCATTTCGGTTAATCATTTTAATTTCAGTCTGAAAACTTTAAATATTTTATGAAACATTTAGAAATGCAAATGAAGCAGGTGTTGTCAGTAAGGCATTGGTTGCAGTACTTAACATGTATATGTTTTTGTATGCATGTATATGTATAGTCTTTCAGGCTGCAGCATCACTGAAGAAGGATATAAAAGTTTGACCTCATCTCTGAAATCAAACTCAAGCCTGATAGAGCTGGATCTCAGAGGAAATGATCCTGGACGATCAGGAGTGGAGGAGCTCAACGATTTACTGCGGCTTGAAAGCTGTAAATTAAAAAACATCAGGTGAGAAACGCCTTTGATTTTTCAAAATAAGCCACAGACATAGAGTCAGAGGTGTGCAGCTCAGTAGATGTGACAAATGGCCAATGCAGAATTAGAATGGCATAAAAAGGAATTTACTGAATTGCAATTCAGCAAAACTGGAAATATTTACCAAAACTATGACTTTAACACTTTCTACACGTTGCCATATTTTATTGCTTTACTGGATCCATAAGGAGGATGGGAGCTGCAAAAGGCATGACATTCTAACAACATTATTTAAACTATTTTCTTTCTTTTTTTAAATTATTTTTACTAAATTTGGTTTTTTCTTTTATCCTTTTTTCTTTTCTTTTCAATTATCAAATCTAAATGTTCTACTTCCTGTAGGTTTTTGAAAAGTGCTGCTGCACAGGAAGCGTGTGAGTATCTCACTAAAGTTCTGTGTAAAAGTCCATTAATACTGACAGAACTGGATCTGAGTGAAGATAAATTAAAAGATCTGAATGGAGAGAAGCTCTCTGCTCTTTTGATGGACTCTCATAGCAAAGTGGAGAAAATCAAGTGAGTCATCATGATTTATACATTATAGCTTCTGTTTATTCATTATACAAGACTGTCAGGCACTTGTGTGAGCAGATATGAAGAGCTGTTGATCTGATGTGTGTTAAATATGTACTGAATAATAAATTATGGTGTTTCTGTGTTTAGGCTGAATAATTGTGATCAGACAGAGAAAAGCTGTTCAGTTCTAGCTACTGTTCTCTCCTCTAAAACCACACTGAAAGAGCTGAGCCTGAACAACAGCCGTCTGCTGAACTCTGGAGTCATAGAGATCTGTAAAGGACTGAAGAAATCAAAACTGAAGATTCTTAAGTGAGTACATTTCACCATTAGATACACTCAACACCACAGCAATCAGGGATATTATATATTTACTGAATCTGCTTGCCTCCTGAAGTGCAAAAAAATGGAAGAATAATCATTGTTGAGTCCAATACTCATTATTAACTATTAGCTTTGAGTTTTGCCTCAACTTCTAATTACTTCTTATTAATAGTTAGTAAGGTAGTTGTAGTAGCATTTCAGTTTAGATATGGGTAGGATTATGGGATGTAGAATGAGATCATGCAGAATAATATGTGCTTTATAAGTACTAATAAACAGACAATATCCTAGTAATTTGCAACTAGTAATTAGCTATTAGTTAATAATGAGAACTGGATACTAAACGACGTGTTACCATTTTTTCCGTAACAGTGGTGTTATCTCTAACAAAAACTAAAATGAAAACTTTACTGTTACTGGTAAGAAAAAATTACACAATTGACCCTTCGCAAAGCCCTGCCCTCCTTAGTTACTGTTGCTACGCCTGTCAAGCTTTTGCGCCTGGCACGTCTATTACATTATGAATGCACCGGTGTCAGACATTCCCAAGGAGATAATTAGGCCTAGTCATTTTTGGTGAACAGGTGAAAATCTGAGAGAGCAAGATAAAAGGGACTGCAGTATGCATTCAAGGGATATATCCACGACATAATATGCAACCGATTAGAGAATAATTTCATCAAAATTGAAGCTAAAGCCTATACTGTAGGTCCCAGCGCAAGCAGCCGACGCCTAATACACTGACCATTCAAATAGTAAACGCACAAATTGAGGAACAGCTATTCATGCACAGCAGGGTGAGTGAAATTTGAAAATATTCTAATATTTATAAATCAAACAGCTTATCCATAAGTATTGTGGAATATACACAAGACATTAGCCTGACCACTTTACAATGATAACATTGTCCCGCTTAGGCCTATATTTTTAGCGCGCCAGGCTACTGCTCACACGCCGTGGATCACATAAGTGACTAACGTTACTGTTATGAACTTAAGTTTGCATACCAACCTTTTCCTTGGAGATCTCCGGCAAGCCCCCTGATGTTCCCTCCTTTTACTAACTACCTTTTACTTTTACTACAACTAACACCGGGAGAGTCGCGATCGGATTGGGGTAACGTTACTAGTTTGGCCGTCGATTAACAAAATGCTGAAATATATTTTGAAGTAGCCTAAGATATGTCAGTGATCCTCCGTCTTGCCTTTAATCACACTGCTTGATCCACGAGCTGGACAATAACTTTATTCTAGAGCTGCTATAAAACCAAAACACTTTACTTTAAATTTCCTATTATCAATGTAAAGCTGATTTGGAACAATCTACATTGTTAAAAGCGCTATATAAATGAAGATGACGCCCGGCACTTCTCCCCTTGGGTTTTAGGTTTCGGGAAGGGAACAAAATCCACCACCCCATCCAAACTTTTAGGATACCGGGTGGTATCAGATTTGCACAATCCATACGCACAAGTTACGCTTCGGGATGTTTCCCTCTCTTGAAAGCTTGCCAGACCTCCCGCGCCTAGTTACGGTTGCTAAGCCACGATTGGCCTGTGGCAGTTTTCGGGCGTGGCTTAGCGAAGGGTCAATTGGGAAAAAACTAAAATAACTCAATTAAACTGAAAAATATTTTGTGACTTTAAAAGTAGACACAAAAATGCCACAAATTAAGTTTAAAGTTAAGTAAAATTTTGTATAGTTTAGTTTTTATAACCAATATATGATAACAAACATGAATACACAAAAGTGTGTTTAAAGGTACAATATGTAAGAATTTTAAGTATCTAAATATCCAAAAACCACTTGCACAGTGATATTTCTTTCAATTGTGTGCTTACATTATCCTAAATGTTTCCAAGAATTTGTAAATTCAAAGAAATTCACAATTTTAAATAGTACCCGTCCCTTGTAACTCGTCGCCTGTCAATGACGTAATATCCGTGTTATCCATGGTTACCGCTCGTACTGCCATAGTAACCATGGCGACAAACGTGGACAACTGTGTTACATCTCGCTCACGCTGTTGTTGTTTCAAACATTATGGACCATGGCAAGCAGACTTTGGGACAAAAGGAGAACTAAAATTAAGATCAATATCAGTGTGGCGTTTTCGAGATGCCGAGAGCTAGCGTCCACGACTAACTTAGACTTGACAGAGCTAAATGAGTCATGACTTGATAGGAATGCAGCTCTTGCATGTACTTTACTTTATTAGACAGCTGAGCAAATGTACATAAAACGAATCAATGTCATATACAGTGCTATGCATAAGTTTAGACACCCATGCTAAAGTTGACTAAAAAGAGAAATAAAAAATCATCTTTTGGAAATTGAACTTAATGCCTTAATTAAAAAAAATTGGAAAAATCCAACCTTTAAGGACACCAATTTTCTTTGTGAATGAATAATGTATCGTAAATAAATAAATGTTCTTCCTTAAAATACAGGGTGCATAAGTCTGGATGCATCACATAGCCTTCACCAGTCGCTACAATACCTAGAGATTGGCATGGTTTTATTTCAGTTAGCCTAATAGCTGGTTTGATTTGCATTGAGAGATGATCTTATGGAAAGTACTCCATGCCAATCGCTAGGTATGGTGAAGGCTATGTGATGATGTGGGCCTATTTTAATTACAGAGGCCAAGGGAACTTTATCAGGATGCATAGTATCCTGGATCCATGAAGTAACTGGCCTTTAAAAATAAAAATCTGCCTGCCTCTATGGGAATTTAACATAGGGGTGTCCAGACTTATGCACCATGTATTTTAAGGAAGAACATTTATTTATTTACGATACATTATTCATTCACAAAGAAAATTGGTGTCCTTAAAGGTTGGATTTTTCCTAATTTTTTTAATTAAGGCATTAAGTTCAATTTCCAAAAGATGATTTTTTATTCCTCTTTTTAGTCAACTTTAGCATGGGTGTCTAAACTTATGCATAGCACTGTAGCTCAACATGATGAAATGTTAGAATATGAGCAGTATGTTATTATAATTCTTGATTTCTCTTTAAACTCACTTACAACGAACATTTTCTATTTTTCCTCACCTCATAGTTACAACGCGGACTGTTGAGCAGACGCGTCTCAAGCCTATTAGTGATCCAACGTCGGATACTCTTATAGGTTACTCCTGTGGATCACGGCTGAACGCGTCTTCTCCACACTCACTTACAAACAAACATTTTTTTCGCCTATCGTGCGTCTACTCTACACCTGTACCACTAAAAAGACGGATTATATCCAAGACTTCAGTCATAAATTAGTATTAATATTGATAGCATCACTGGTAGCGTCGTTGCTAACTTAACTTACTGTCCATCTGTTAAAATGGCGAATATATCAGATGTAAGTAGTCTACCTTTTGGTGCAGGTGAGGACACATTTGAGCTACACGCGTTGCAGTCTGAGCTGGAAGCTGTTGAGAAACAGATCCACGACCTTTTAGTGAGAAAAGCCGAGCTGATAGACCGGCGGTTAGCTCTTGAAACATCACGCGCCGATGCACACAAATCAGTGATCAACGTTACTAACCCGCTGACTCCGACCTCGTCTACTCCGTGCGTTACTCAGCATCGGTCACGAGCGTCGAGGCCGCGATCAGCCATGGTCTCGTTTACGCCGGCTCCAACATGCCACCACGAAGCCTGGATATTTCCGCAGCGGAAGACGCGAGTCAGGTCTAGACCAAGAAAACTCTCTCCGACCCTCCCGGTTTTCGAGATATCCACACAAAACCGCTTCTCCCCTCTTCGCGAAACAGAACGCGATGCTGTGATCATCGGTGATTCCATCGTTCGACACGTACAAGCTACGTTAAATAAAAGTAAGGTGCATAGTCACTGCTTTCCTGGTGCTCGTGTTTCTGAAATCGCTGCTCACGTTCCCGAGATTCTGAACGAGCGCGTCGGAACTGTGGTCCTGCACGCGGGAGGGGCCGACATCAGGCTGCGACAGACAGAGGTTCTGAAGAAAGACTTCAGGAATCTGATCGATACGGTACGCAGCACATCGCCTGATATAACGATCATTGTGTCAGGACCGCTTCCCACGTACCGACTAGGTCATGAAAAGTTTAGTAGATTATTCGCGCTAAATGAATGGTTAATGTCATGGTGCAATGAGCAGAAACTGCTCTTTGTAAATAATTGGAATCTGTTTTGGGAGCGTCCTAGGCTTTACCGTGCCGATGGCTTACACCCAAGCAGATTCGGATCGGATCTTCTGTCAGATAACATCTCCAAAATGTTAAATACCTTTTGACTAGTAACCAAAAGTTCAAATCATAGTCTCTGCTGCACCAAATTAACTGATATAAATAGTGTAGAACATTGCATAGAAACTGTGTCTATTCCTCGTTTAGTGAGATCAAATAATAAATCTACTGCAGGATCTAGAAAAAATCTAATTGTTATTAAACCAGAAAATGTTGCTATTAGTAAACAAAAACAATTTCTAAAGCTAGGTCTTCTAAACATTAGATCACTCACACCTAAGGCAGTTATTGTAAATGAAATAGTCACGGATAATAGCTTCGATGTCCTTTGCCTTACTGAAACTTGGCTTAAACCTAATGATTATTTCGGTCTAAATGAGTCTACTCCATCAGGATACTCCTATAAGCACGAACCCCGTCTGATTGGTCGTGGCGGCGGTGTTGCAGCGGTCTATAGAGATATTCTCAATGTTACTCAGAAAACGGGTTATAAGTTTATTTCGTTTGAAATACTTGTACTAAATGTTACGCTCTTAGATGTTAGAAAAAAATCCATATTATCTCTAGCCTTGGCTACCGTATATAGACCGCCTGGGCCTTACGCTGATTTCCTAAAAGAGTTTGCAGATTTTCTCTCAGATCTATTGGTCAATGTAGATAAAGCATTAATTGTTGGAGATTTTAACATACACGTAGATAATCCAAATGATGCGTTAGGGGCTGCGTTTATAGATTTATTAAATTCCTTTGGGGTCAAACAAAACGTCACCGGACCAACTCATCGTCTTAATCACACACTCGATTTAATTATATCATATGGAACCGATCCAACCGATATAGATATCATTCCACAAAGTGATGATGTCACTGACCATTACTTGGTAACTTGCATATTACGTACTGCTGTAATATGTCATGCGGCGCCGCGTTTTCGACCAGGCAGAACAATCCTTCCATCCACCATAGATAATTTCTCGAGTTGCTTGTCTGATCTGTCTCAGCTGCTGCCTGAACCCAAACAAACAGATGAACTAGAAGAACTAACTAGCACTATGAGCACCATTCTCTCTAGAACATTGGATGTTGTTGCACCCGTTAGATTAAAAAAGGTCACAGAGAAAATTAAAGCACCATGGTACAATAATACTACGCATGTTCTAAAGAGAGAAACCCGTAATTTAGAGCGTAAATGGAAACAAACTAATTTAGAGGTCTTTAGAATCGCGTGGAAAGACAGTATGTCACGTTATAAAAAGGCCCTAAAAGCGGCCAGGGCTGAGCATCTCCGCAAACTAATAGAAAACAACCAAAACAATCCTAGGTTTTTATTTAACACCGTGGCTAGACTAACAAATAAACAGACGTCACCCGAACAAAATATCCCGTTACAGTTTAGTAGTAATGATTTCATGAACTTCTTCACTGAGAAAATAGAAAACATCAGAACCACAATTGTAAACGTTCAATCCTCAATCGCACCTTATAATTCAGCCTCAATTTTCCCCCCGCAAGAACAATTACAGTGCTTTACAACTATAGAACAAAAAGAGTTAAATAAACTTATCACTTCATCTAAAACAACAACATGTTTATTAGATCCTATACCAACTAAACTACTGAAAGAAGTGTTACCTGTAGTAGAAGAGCCTCTCCTCAATATTATTAACTCGTCTTTATCTTTAGGTCATGTTCCAAGAACATTTAAACTGGCAGTGATAAAACCTCTCATTAAGAAACCACAATTAGACCCGCATAATCTAGCAAATTATAGACCCATTTCAAATCTACCTTTTATGTCTAAAATACTAGAAAAAGTTGTGTCCGCTCAACTGGGCTCTTTCTTGCAAGAAAATGATATCTATGAAAAGTTTCAGTCAGGATTCAGGCCGCATCATAGCACTGAAACTGCGCTCGTTAAAATCACAAATGATTTACTTTTAGCTTCTGACCAAGGCTGTATCTCAATACTAGTTTTACTTGATCTTAGTGCTGCATTCGATACTATAGATCATACAATACTCTTAGATCGACTACAAAATTATACTGGTGTTCAAGGACAAGCATTAAGCTGGTTTAGATCATACTTATCAGACCGCTACCATTTTGTCTATTTAAATGGAGAAAAATCGATCATAATTCCAGTAAACTATGGAGTGCCGCAGGGATCTGTGTTGGGCCCTCTATTATTCTCAATATATATGCTGCCACTTGGAAATATTATAAGGAAACATGGAATTAGTTTCCATTGTTATGCTGATGACACTCAAATATATATTTCATCACGGCCGGATGAAAACGCTAAATTATCCAAATTGACAGAGTGTGTTAAAGATATAAAAGATTGGATGACGCGTAATTTTCTATTATTAAATCCAGACAAGACAGAGGTAATACTTATCGGTTCAAAAAACCGCCCACAGAACCTCTCACAATACAACTTTGACATCGTAGGATGTCCTGTTACTTTATCCTCTACAGTAAAAGACCTGGGTGTTATACTCGATTGTAACCTGTCTTTTGAAAATCATATTTCGTATGTTACAAAAACAGCCTTTTTCCACCTTAGAAACATTGCTAAGCTACGTAATATGCTATCAGTTTCTGATGCAGAAAAGTTAGTTCATGCATTCATGACCTCAAGACTAGATTACTGTAATGCTTTATTAGCCGGTTGTCCTGCATCCTCAATAAACAAGCTACAGTTAGTCCAAAATGCAGCCGCTAGAGTTCTTACTAGATCAAGAAAATATGATCATATAACACCGATTTTATCATCACTACATTGGTTACCTATAAAGTTCCGTATTAATTACAAGGTATTGCTACTGACTTATAAAGCCCTAAACGGCTTAGCTCCAGTCTATTTAACGGATCTTCTATCACCCTATAATCCATCGCGCTCTTTAAGATCAATAAATTCAAGGCTTTTGGTCATACCTAGGATATCCAGATCCACCAAAGGAGGGAGAGCATTTTCACATTTGGCTCCAAAACTCTGGAATAGTCTTCCTGATACTGTTCGTTGCTCGGACTCACTCTCCCAGTTTAAAACTAGATTAAAGACGCATCTTTTCAGCCAGGCATTCATATAATATTGTTAATCTCACAGTTTCAAACTACAATCCGGCCTCTAGTTCATAAATGCCAGAGGAGAACTGGCCCCCGACTGAGCCTGGGTTCTCCCAAGGTTTTTTTTTTTTTCTCCATTAGGTCACCTGATGGAGTTTTAGGACACCATTAGGCCGCTTGATGGAGTTTTTTCGGTTCCTTGCCACTGTTGCCTTTGGCTTGCTCAGTTGGGGATATTTTGGGGATATTTAATTTTATTCTATCAATCAATAAATTCCACTAGAAACAAACTTTGTTGTATTATTTTATTTTAATACTGTGAAGTTGCTTTGATACAATCTGTATTGTGAAAAGCGCTATACAAATATACTTGATTTGATTTGATTTGATTTATTCTAATGTTGATCTAGCTTACTGCTAGTCTCATACAGACAAACTAACACATAGAATAACATTATAACTTTCAACACACTCAAATGCAGTTTAATGTGATAGTGCGTTACCGCGCTGCGCTGCGTTACCTTACAAGTTTAATTCGTCAAATAAACTGACCTATTCAGCACTTGGGGGTAGCTTGGTAGAATGAAATGTCCTCATTCCTTTATATCCGCGGGACTTACGTGTGGCTCTGATATCTGTCTCTCATTAGCAATCACGCCCTTCATACCACAGTCATGTTAAAAAACATGAATATATTCTCTTATCCATAAACATTATTAGATCCATCGGCATGACTACAAGTTCCATGATTCTGCTTATTCACTGCGTCATCAACCTACGCCTTTGTTATTGTAAGAGGTTAGTGACCCCTAGCGGTGAAAAAAATTACATATTGTAGCTTTTATGTGGTACAGATCATAGACTGTAAAAAAAGATGGACGACGCCCCTTCGCTCTCTTCCATTGATGAGAACTGAAGCCGCCAGTGTCCCGATATGGCGCTGACATATTGGAACTTGAGTCTGCGCAGTAGCGATCTCGGGACCAGACCTGCGCAGTAGTGAGCAGGAAGTAAAGCCGCGAAATCAACGCTCCGCCCTCACTCTCGCAGAATGCACTCAGGGAGAGTAGATTCTGCACACTTTTTTAAAAATTGATTGCAGTACGACAAGAGGCTTGTTAAAATAAAGTAAATACTATCTCCTCAGTCCTCCGAAGATCCCGAAAAAAATGTCCGTTGGTGCTTCAGTGACTACTTCGCTCGAGAACCTGTCAATCACAGCTGTCAATCATGACGTTACACCACCACATCACGTAACTAACTAAAAAACAACTTATTTTTGAAACAGACACTTGAACTTACATCAGCGTGATAAAAACGACAGCAAATGAAAGAAACCACCTTTAGAAAAAAGATATTTGAAGTGTAATTTAATTGTTTAGTTGGTCTCACGTCCCGTTGAATAACACGGGGAGGCGGGGCTTATGACCTATAGACCAACGCTACTTTTGCGTCATCGAAGGGCAACGCCCCTTTTTGGGGGAAGACAAACGGATTCCCCTGAGAACAGAACTCGCTCGCTCTAGACCTGCAAAGTTTCTTGATAGCAAAAATGGCACAAACATACACTCTCTTTGCCGGCCGAGGACCGTGAGCGGTATTTAAAGAAGCTACTGGATAGGGAGTTACAGAGGTGTCCCTTTGAAATGGTCGAAAACTGGATTAATGACCCCACGCAGTGGCCAAATATGGACTATTCAGACATCTACCACTAAGTTATCTCGTGGAATCACCAAGTAAGTAACGTTAGCCTATTTTTTTGTCATTAACACACTCACAGTATGACAAACTATACGATGAGGCCATGTCAAGAGGAGTCGGTGGTTTACTTGGATCATATTTCACTTGATTTAAGCTATTGACAGTTTTGTTGTCGACTAGCTATACTAGTAAGAAACCCTCAAACACTGTAATCAGAACAATCATGTCAGAGGCTAAAAACATAAATAGTCCGTACCTTAAGTGGGGTAGAGACAATGAAAAACATGCCCCATACATATTTTGCCGTACACTGTAACGTTAAACCTTTTTACAACTTTCAAAGTCCTAGCACTTTCTAGACACAAGCAGAAACCAGCCAAGTCCACTTTAGTCCTAGCCTGCCACTATTTCAACAATAAAATCAGTTAACAGCCAAGGTAGCGTGCCTAGTGAGAGCTAACGTTAATCACGTAGCTGCTAGCAGCTTCGTCTTTCTAACTAGTAAGTTATAGCTAGTCGACAACAAAACTATGTCAATAGCTTAAATCAAGTGAAATATGATCCAAGTAAACCAGCGACTCCTCTTGACATGGCCTCATCGTCTAGTTTGTCATACTGTGAGTGTGTTAATGACAAAAAAAAAAAATAGGCTACTTACTTGGTGATTCCACGAGATAGTGGTAGATGTCTGAATAGTCCAAAGAGAGTGTATGTTTGTGCGATTTTTGCTATCAAGAAACTTTGCAGGTCTAGAGCGAGCGAGTTCTGTTCTCAGGGGAATCCGTTTGTTTTCCCCCAAAAAGGGGCGTTGCCCTTCGATGACGCAAAAGTAGCGTTGGTCTATACTAGGACCAGTCACCGGGGGGCGATCGAGACGTTTTGGCTTCACTTTTCAGGGCTTGTGCGGCACGCTTGGTACAGATCCTTCGTAATGATGTAGATATAGGTTAAATGCAACTTTATGTTATCAACCTGTTTCTCTTATTTTCTATACCCCTAATAAAATAACTATGGATGTCAATAAGGAAGAAAAATGTATATAAATTATATAGGTACAGTTGGGGAAATAATTATTTGATCCCCTGCTGATTTTGTCCACTTACAAAGAAATGAAGGGTCTATTATTTTTATGGTAGGTTTATTTTAACGGATAGAGACCAAAAATCCAGAAGAAACACATTATATAAAGGTTATAAATTGATTTGCATTTCAGTAAGTGAAATAAGTATTTGATCCCCAAGCAAAACATGACTTAGTACTTGGTGGAGAAACCTTTGTTGGCAAGCACAGAGGTAAGACGTTTCTTGTAGTTGGTCATCAGGTTTGCACACATCTCAGGAGGGATTCTGGTCCACTCCTCTTTACAGATGCTCTCAAAATCCTTTAAGTTTCTCGGCTGTCGCTTAGCAACTCAATGGTTCGGGTTCCTCCACAGATTTTCTATACGATTAGGGTCTGTAGACTGGCTAGGCCCCTCCAAGACCTTAATGTGCTTCTTCTTGAGCCACTCCTTTGTTGCCTTGGCGGTATGTTTTGGGTCATTGTCATGCTGGAAAACCCATCCACGACCCATCTTCAGTGTTCTGGCTGAAGGACGGTACATGGCCCTGTCCATCGGCCCCTCAATACAGTTAAGTCGTCCTGTACCCTTACCACAGAAACAGCCCAAAAGTATGATGTTTCCACCTTCGTTCTTGACTGTAGGGATGGTGTTCTTGGGGTCATAGTCAGCATTTCTCTTCCTCCAAACACGGCGAGTTGAGTTGATGCCAAAGAGCTCAATTTTGGTCTCATCTGACCACAGCACTTTCTCCCAAGCCTTCTCTAAATCATTAGATGTTTATTGGCAAACTTCAGATGGGCTTGAATATGTGCCTTCTTGAGAAGGGGGACCTTGCGGGCGCTGAAGGATTTCAATCCGTTGCCAATGGTTACCAATGGTTTGCTTGGTAATTGTAGTCCCAACTGCCTTGAGATCATTAACAAGCTCTTCCCGTGTAGTTCTGGGCTGATCCCTCACCTTTCTCATGATCATCCTTACCTCATGAGGCGAGATCTTGCATGGGGCTACAGACCGAGGGCGATTGATTTTTCATTTTGTATTTCTTCCATTTCCGAATAATCACACCAACAAAAGTCTCCTTCTCACCAAGCTTCTTGCTGATGGTCTTGTAGCCCATTCCAGGCTTGTACAGATCTACAATCTGGTCCCTGACATTTGACAGCTCTTTGGTCTTGCCCATGGTGGTGGAGAGGTTGGAATGGAAGATACAGATTCTGTGGACAGGTGTCCACTGCGCTAGTAGTACTTTCTTAAAGTGACAGGACTAATCTGTGTTTCACATGGGCACATAACCAATTTGTGGAAGGCAGAATTCTTGCTGGTTGGTTGGAGATCAAATACTTATTTCACTCGATAAAATGCTAATCAATTTACAACCTTTATATAATGTGTTTTTCTGGATTTTTGCTCAATATTCTGTCTCTACCCGTTAAAATAAACCTACCATAAAAATTATAGACCCTTCATTTCTTTGTAAGTGGGCGAACTTACAAAATCAGCAGGGGATCAAATAATTATTTCCCCCACTGTAAATGTGTCAACTGTGTTACATGTAACAGCCTTAATAATATTTCATTATCTGTTAATATATTAACCATAAAGTGCTAAAACGAAATGTACTGGGAAGTGGGAAGTAGATGTGCAAGTGTACGGTAATGAACATGCACATAATTGTTGTTGTGGGCTCTTCAAAATGTTTGCAACTTTATTAAAGAGAGTTTCTGTATTATAAATTTAGATTTTTAGAATACATTTTTAGAATTACCTGGTTAAAATGTGCTGCATTAAAGAGGCATGCTCACTCTGATGTAAACATCCCCAACACGGAGGAGAAGCATAAATGAATGAAGAAGATGGGCTGAATGAATTAGCAAATTCACTCTCTGACAGTGGATTGCGCTGAGCAGCACCTCCGTAAACAAAACTCTGCTTTTTGTTTGACATCTTCCTGACACAGAGAAGTCAAACAGTATTTAAATGTTTTAAATGTTTAATATTGTCACATGTATACTGGGAAGAAAACTTCAAAACTCAAACTAAAACAGACAATTTGTAATTATTGTATTTGATGAACATTTCGGTAACACTTTATAATAACTGCACGCTATTAATCATTAGTTAAGCATTAGTAAACAGTTAATTCATCATTTATAAAGCATTAATAGACAATAAGCAGTTTATAAATACAGTTATAAATGCTTTATTCTTGAATTATAAGCATATCTATAATGTGTTTAATAATTGTATTTTCATACTTTATTAATGAACAATTTATCATTTCTAAATGAAGTATTGCATTATTTACAAACCAGTTATTTAGGAGTTGTCAGTGCTTCATAAGATCACTTAGAAAGTGTAAGTAAATGATTAATAAACTGTTTAAATACATATTATTATTCAGACATATAGTAATAGTTACTTAGTGTGTTAATAAATGCTTTAGGGAGTTATAAAGCAGTTAGTAGTGGTCTGTTAACTATGTTTGTGAGCTCATCTAAAGTGAGGACTAGTTATGCCTCGTAAAGCATTTACAAAGATGTTAAATACTTTTATCTTCTGTATCACTGTGTTGTGTTTGTTTCCTTTTTCTGTTTAGAAGATCAATGAGTCTTTAAATCTCCTTTATAAATGCTTTACAAAGCATAACTAGTCCTCACTTTAGATGAACTCAGAAATAGTTAACTGACCACTACTAAATGCTTTATAACTACCTGTATTTACTACATTTACTTACACTTTCTAAGTGATCTTATTAATCAATGACAACACCTAGTTTGTAAATAATGGTAAATAATGTAACTGGTTTGTAAATAATGCAATACTTCATTTAGAAATGATAAATTGATCATTAATAAAGTATGACAATACAATTATTAAACATATTACAGATATGCTTATAAATCAAGAATAAAGCATTTATAACTGTATTTATAAACTGCTTATTAATGTCTATTAATGCTTTATAAATGATGAATTAACAGTTTAGTAATGCTTAACTAATGATTAATAGCGTGCAGTTATTATAAAGTGTTACCAACATTTCTACGTGCACTGATCATTCTGATTCAGTTTAAGTTATAATTCATCTGATAATTTAATTTGAAACACAATGTTACATTTAATTCAAGTTTCATGTTTTGTAGACTTTCAGACTGCAGTATCACAGAAGAAGGTTATAAAGCTCTGGCTTCAGCTCTGAAATCAAACTCACACCTGATAGAGCTGGATCTCAGAGGAAATGATCCTGGACAATCAGGAGTGAAGGAGCTCTATGATGGACAACAGAGTTTGTGGAATCAGCTGAAAAGACTGAGGTGAGTGTTATTAAGACAATAAAATGCAATAGTTTTTAGCTAGAAGAGAATTAAACCATCAAAAAGAAATTTATAAAAGCTTTGAAATGACTAAAGGACCTTTAAAATATTAGAAAAAGAAATCTTTATATGGCAGGTAATATCAATGTACTTCCTCTATCTTCAGCAGTGGTGTAGTCGGGCCATACGCACATATACAATATATACTTTTTGCCGAGGACTGTTTTCGTATTACGACTTCTAAGGATTAATATTTGCATGTAAAAGTCCATAAGCTGTTGTAATTTTAGCTGCCCTTTTAACTGTGTGTCCAAAACCATGGTTTTGCTACAAAAACTATAGTTTAACTATGGTATTGTTGTGGTTTTACAAATGGTAATCAATACCCCAAAAAACAGTTAATTTTCGTAAGGGAAACTGTCTCAGACTCCCGTCAGTTCCACGTGATGCTTTGAGTGCACCTCTCTCTCTCTCTGCATTAAAAACAACATATAATATGGTGGTGAGTGAAGACACTCTGATGCATTGCCAGGTAAAATGAATAAAAAAAGAAAAAAAATATTAGGAAAAGCAGAATAAAAAGCACACCCCAAGTGGTACTGCGGTCATGATGCAAAACGTCTCGGTTACGTTTGTAACCCTCGTTCCCTGAAGGAGGGAACGGAAACATCACTTTGGTGACCGACGAATAGGAATCTCACTAGAGAGGCCAATCTACTTTGAGTGTAACTAAAATGAGCCTATGCACATTGGCATGCGTTTATTGAAATCAGCTGCTCTGCCTCGCAGCGGGGGTATATAATGAGCAACAGGTGCATCACATCTTCAGGTTATCGCACTGGAAAACGAAGCCGCATCCTTCCCGGAAGGAGTTATGTGGTGATATACATATGGAAGTTACTAGGGTGACTACAACCTCGTAAGAGATGGGTTCTCCCAAGGGAAAGACACAGGCTTACGTTTAGGAGCAACCGTGGAAAAGTACACATATGAGATCCCCTCAGGGTCACACATATGGCATCCAGCCTAGACCCGGTTCTCAAGTTTACAGCAGAATATAGGCCTGGCGCCGGACACTCCACCATGTCCGGCTGCCATGGGTGACGGGACTCAACAGGGTCTGCCCATAGGGACTCTCTGGAGCAATTTTGGGGCAGCATGCCAACACTGAGCATAGAGTACCTCTCGGTACTTCTACCCGTTTGAGGTGAGAACACAGGAGGATACCGGCTCTACACGTAGACTATACAATCTAGCGAACGTGTTGAGTGTCGCCCAGCCCGCAGCACTACAAATATCTGTCAGCGAGGCGCCATGTGCCAGTGCCCAGGAGGATGCAACACTTCTTGTAGAGTGAGCTTGCATCCTGAGCGAGCAAGGCATGCCTTGTGCTTGGTAAGCCAAGGTGATGGCATCAACTATCCAGTGGGCCATCCTCTGCTTGGAGACAGCCTTTCCCTTCTGCTGGCCAGACCAAGAGCTGGTCTGAGGTCCGAAGGCTTTATGTTCTGTCCACGCACAGTCACATAGCGTGGACGGGACAGAGCAAAGCCAGGGCTGGGTCTGTCTCCTCCAGGAGTCGTTATTTTCAGAAATATCCGCAGCCCATCGGTTTAGAATCACTGATATAGTGTATTTTCACACTTAATGTAATTCTAAAGCAATATTTTAATTATAGTCATATAGAACTGTAATGCAGACAACAAACCTAATGCGGAACTACTTCAGCCATGCAGTAGGCTACTTGAGAAATAATCTGTCGATCAATTTTTAGAATGCACTGTATTTTTTTTTATAATTATTTATTTTAATTAAACATATGTTACCAGTGAACAACATGAAAACACTTTTTTAATGGTGGTTGAGGCAGGGTACAGAATATTAAACCACTTTTTTTGTTAGGACTACAAGACTGGTCTTCAAGTTTTTGGGTCCTGCTGCAGATGAAGCCTGTCAGTATGTGAAAGGAATAGTGCGTGAAAACCCGTTACTCCTGAGAGAGCTGAATCTGAGTGAACGTGAACTAGGAGACACACGAGTGAATCAGATCGCTGCTCTACTGAAGGATAAACACTGTAAACTCAACACACTGACGTGAGTATTGTTCATATGTTATTGTAGATGTTAAGTATGTTATTGAAATCAGGTGACCAAAACACTGTAATATTCAGTGATCATTTAATGTGGGAATCAAGTACTTTGTGTTTGTAAATTCTCCCTCTTCTGTTCTTCATTTTAGGCTGCGTAAGTGTGGTCTAACAGTGAAAAGCTGTTCAGCTCTCGCTACAGTCCTGAGATCAAACTCCAGTCTGAAAGAGCTTGACATCAGCAACAATAATCTGCAGGATTCAGGAGTGAAGAAACTCCAGAACGGATTAGAAAATACAAACTGTACACTGGAGAGACTCAGGTGAGTTCAATGAACTATTGTTTGTTTTAAATATTAAAGTTAAGTTACTGTAGTGAATTAAAGAAACAGGAAAAAAACATGCCTCTGTCAAATTATTTTCTTTACTTATAAGAGAAAAGGCATTTGATGATTTTTATGTTATAATTGTATTATTAAAGTAATATTAATTGTATACATTTTTATTTTTTAAATCTCTTTTCTCTAGACTTTCAGACTGCAGTATCACAGAAGAAGGTTATAAAGCTCTGGCTTCAGCTCTGAGATCAAACCCTTCACACCTGATAGAGCTGGATCTCAGAGGAAATGATCCTGGACAATCAGGAGTGAAGGAGCTCAGTGATTTACTACAGGATCAGAAGTATCAACTCAAGACACTGAGGTGAGACGTGATGCAATAATATAACATAAATTATTTGCGGGTGAATTATTCATAGAATCATTATTTTACTAATACAAAATGAACCATTTCACACACATTTTCTTATGTTATTTTTCCTTAGATCAAGTTTAAGAATTTATTTGAATTCCTCATCTTCTTATCTGCAGGTTTTTGAGTCCTGAGACAGATGAAGCCTGTCAGTATGTGAAAAGAATTGTGGGTAAAAACCCGTTACTCCTGAGAGAGCTGAATCTGAGTAAACGTGAACTAGGAGACACACGAGTGAATCAGATCGCTGCTCTACTGCAGGATAAACACTGTAAACTCAACACACTGATGTGAGTATATTACATTGTTTTATACTTTACAAAATAAAATGTATATTACATTTTAAAGTCTAATAAAAGACTGTCATTGTTCTTTAAAGTTTTTGAGGATTGAGATTAGTTGATCTATCAAATAAATGTATCCTTCTGTTACTGTATTGTGAATTGTGGCTGAAATAAATTTAAAGAATGTTTTCTCTCTTTGTTTTCTCTCTCTTCAGGCTGAATAATAACAGTATTACAGCAGAAGGTGGTGCTGCTCTGACTTCAGCGTTTAATTCAAACCCTTCAAACCTGATAGAGCTGGATCTGAGTGAGAATAAACTAGGAAACTCTGGAATAAAGATGATCTGTGTTCTGTTGGAAAATCCTGAATGCATATTGGAGAAAATTAAGTGTGTATTTTCATTTATCTACATTTCTGCGTGAATGTACTTTTTGTGTGTGTAAATGTCCATTTAATTGAAATTAGCCTTTTTGTACATTGCTATGAAATATGAAGTACATTGAAATATTCAAATTATGTTATTTTATATGGCAGATGTTATATTGAGACATCTTTTGCTTATCGGTGGGGTCAGATTTTTGCTAATATTGAAATAAAAATATTGGTAAATTTTCACACCAAATTTTCAAATTGCCAAGCATTTGGCAATGCTTTTTATAATAATAATTATAATTATTAGTTTTTTTATGATTTAAATAAAGTCATCTCACTTTATACACGTTTTGCTTAGTGTAGATCATTAAGTGCTTAACAGCTTCTTTCATACACAGACTTTCTATTATAAATAAATGTCCTTTCTGTAGACTTTCAGACTGCAGTATCACAGAAGAAGGTTATAAAGCTCTGGCTTCAGCTCTGAGATCAAACCCTTCACACCTGATAGAGCTGGATCTCAGAGGAAATGATCCTGGACAATCAGGAGTGAAGGAGCTCAGTGATTTACTACAGGATGAACGCTATACATTAAAGACCATCAGGTGATAAACGAGACAATTATCATAACTATGATTTTAACCAGATATTACACAACAATATATATTAATACTACACTGGACTAGAGGTGCAAAATATATCAGTGGCCGAGATATTATTGCCTGATCACTGGGACAACAGAAGTATTTCCATTAATAAGTTTTGTTATATTTGTGTTCAGCATATAATTTCTGATAATGATTCAGTGTATTTGTCTGGCGGTGTCATGTGTGTTTGGACAAATTATCATATCACATTATCATTTTCTGTTAGTATTAGTTTTGGGCATGTTTTAGTTTTGATCAGCTACTGTAATTATAGATATTCTGTTTATGTGTAAAGAAGTAATAAGTGAAAACAATGAAAATACATTTCTGTATTTTCTCTCACTGGTGTTTGCTCATACATGAAAATGGCATATTGTTTGTTTGTGTTTGCATGTTTATGTATATTTTATGGTTATTACATCCTGTAAATTTCATTTTGGTTTAATTCATTGATACAAATGCTTGTAGTAAATCATTCTACTCTGTTTAGTGACTCATTCAGGATGAAGCTGCAAAAGGCATAAAATTGGAATATTATCTGATTTGTAATTCTACTTCCTGTAGGTTTTTGAAAAGTGCTGCTGCACAGGAAGCGTGTGAGTATCTCACTAAAGTTCTGTGTAAAAGTCCATTATTACTGACAGAACTGGATCTGAGTGAAGATAAATTAGGAGATCTAGATGAAGCGAAGCTCTCTGCTCTTTTGATGGACTCTCATAGTAAAGTGGAGAAAATGAAGTGAGTCAACAATTTATACATTATAACTTCTGTTTATTCATTATAAAAGACTGTCAGTCACTTGTGTGAGCAGATATGAAGAGCTGTTGATCTGATGTGTGTTAAATATGTGCTGAATAATAAATTATGGTGTTTCTGTGTTCAGGCTGAATAATTGTGAGCAGACAGAGAAAAGCTGTTCAGTTCTAGCTACTGTTCTCTCCTCTAAAACCATCCTGAAAGAGCTGAACCTGAACAACAGCCGTCTGCTGGACTCTGGAGTCAAAGAGATCTGTAAGGGACTGAAGAATCCTGTGTGTAAACTAGAGATACTCAAGTGAGTACATTTCACCATCAGCTTTCAACACCACAACACTTGCTTATCGGTTTTATTTGAGTCCACTCACCTTCAGAAGTGAGGAAAAATCTAAGAACAGTTTTTTAATTTTGTTTTGTAGTAATAAAATTGGAACAAATAAATAGCAAACGGTGGCACAATACAATAGAATGAAAAGACAAGTGAAACAAACACGGCTTTATGTGTTTCAGGTGCTAATGCTTACAACTAAAGTTACAAAAGTTATTGAGTCAAGAGCAGTGAGGGCTTTTTTCTCTTTGTCTTTTGTTCTTTGATTAAAATGATAGCAGCAGGTTTATTAGGCTGATGTCACTTAAAGGGGTGGTTGACTATGATTTCACTTTTCTAACTTTAGTTAGTGTGTAATGTTGCTGTTTGAGCATAAACAACATCTGCAAAGTTACAACACTCAAAGTTCAAATCAAAGGGAGATATTTGCTTTTACAGAAATCGCTTTTTTAAGGACTACAACAAACGGCTGGTAGAGACTACACACATTCCTCCCGGGTTAGTGACATCATCAACCCTAGAATTTACATAAACCCGCCCCCGGGAACGTGATTTATAGATTATCATTACAGAATATGCTAATCAATGACAAGAAGATAGTTAACTCCACATCAGCAATATAAATTCATCAACTTACCAGAAATTATTCTAATAATTCAGAAATGCCCTGTTGCTTCTACATGTTGTCACTTCTTCTTGAGTCTTTCCATCATTGTCTGACTCTGGGTTGATTATAAAAGGCTAAAGGTTTTAGAAATTTTCAGTGCATGTCTGTGTGAGGTAATCGAAGCTGCTAAGAACGAGCTGTTGTACCTCTGCCCTCTATGCCGGGAGCAGCAGCAGCAGAGTGTGCACATACACACTCTGGGGATATCAGAAAATTATTTTACATCTTGTGAAAAGGGCTTTATACCACCCCTTTAAGACTGAATACTAATCCAATATACTGTTACACAACATGCCCTTTTTCTCAACTATTTACAGTTCACAGGGCTTAAAGTACTCCGGTCCGGCGCAGGCAAAATTTAATTATCAGGCTGCAAATTACAGTCGGAGGCACTTTCGGCGCGGACGCGCTTGTAAAAAAACGAGCGCGTCGCTTCCATTATGAGCGCGCATACCGCGCGGCTACATTTGAAATAACGAACTTGAGCGCGCAAAAGACGCGATATGTGCCCTTGAATAACACACCGGTCCCCTTCAACCTACCACCTTGATTCAAGAGTCAGCGCGCACAGCTGTCACAGCCAATGGGAGCATGATATTAGGTTGTCTTAGCCAATTGCTAGAGAGGAGGGCGGGTCTTGTGCAGGAACCAGTTCGCAGTTAGCTTCAGAGCTGCCAACTCTCACGCATTCACCGTGAGACACACGCAATTGACACTTCACACGCTCTCACGACACATCCATTTTCTCACGCACAGAAAAATCGCGAAGCAAAGAGGACACGGAGACCGACAGACTAGACAGAGCAGGTTACTTATGATATAAAAAAATCTCAGCTCTCAGATTCTGTCACTTTTATTACGAAACTCAAACAATAAATACCGTTTTGGCGCTTGTAAATGTGACGCGACCACTGATCTATGTAGAATGACATTATATAGATCAGTGGACACGACAGATCCCTAGCGGCAGGTGAACCGATCATCTCTAGCTAGTAAATAAACACGAATGAACAATGTTGAAAGAGTACAACTTACCGAAATGTATATTCCTCATACATAATATCGACCAATCAATCAAACAAAGGGGTCAATAAAACAGCTGGAGAACAATTATGTCACATAACATTTACCTCAGGAAAGCCATTTGATGACCATAATATAGGCTATAGCACGTTAGTTGGCTAGAAAAAAAAGAGCTATAGAGAGTATTTTGCTAAATATGTGTACTATATTACATATGTATTATATTTTTACTTATATCATTAAATAAAGTTGTTATTATAATAAAAAAAACGCATTATATATCTCTGTATGTTTACAGCATTAGGTGAGTTGTTTTTGGTGATTGATAGCATATAGTTGATAATAATATAGGCCTACCTAATGTACTGACGGTAACAATGTAGCGCTGTTGAGGCTCGCGCAGTTTTTTATAACATATTATAGTTAAGAAACAAATATATAGCCTCGAGGCTACACGCGACCAGAGAGCTGTTTGCCTGAATGCCATCAAGATTGAAACCGAGACTGATTTCATAACAGTTCAATAAACAAATAGTTAAAATTAAGTCACTTACATTTTAGACGCAATGACTGTTTTTGACTGTTTTTGTTTCAGCAGCGAAAATAGTTCCAAACAAAGATCACCGCAGAACCATCGCGCATGGGATGCAACACTTGTTGCATTACTGAATGATTCAGCATTTTGAAAGAATCGGTTGAGTCAAAGATTCAATTACCCATTCATAAACTGCCTCATTCTGAATAAATCAGCCGTTTAAACGAATCGTTTGAATGAATGACTCGATGACTCGCTCATTAACACGGTCGCCTGCCGCCTCCTGCTGGCGGTTTAGTTTCATAAAGTATCATTCTTTCCAACATTCCTTATTTGTATATTCAAAAATATTTAAAATAATCTAATTTAATACAGTTATAATTTTTCAATGTAAATTATTTAATTTGATTGGTAACAGCCTAGTGTCTTATTATTTTAATTGAATATATTGATCAAATTTAAGAATTTGAAATGAAAGATGGATCATACATTTAATAAAATTATGGGGAAAAATGCCCTTTATAAAAGGTACAAAAAAGTAGTGTATTCAAACAGTAATGTAATGAAAGATTGAAACAACAATGAAATTAAACAATTTAAGTTTGAAGGGAGTAAAGCCTCTGTTTAGGCTATTAAGGAATTATGTAATTTTGCCAAAAGAAGAACTTTTATTTTAAATAAATGTTCATTTTAAATCAGCCTACTTCAGTGTGATATGTTGCCATATTATCATGCTTAACACTGAGAATTTGAATAATTGTAATGTGATGATCAGATGCAGATATCTAAATCAAAGAATATAGGCGGTTTGCGGGTGGATTATCTATTTTTAACAGTGGATTTGGGTGACTCAAAGTGCACCAGATTAATGAATTTATCTTTAAAATGTACAAAATTTTCTTACGGGGGGGCAAGCCCCCGTACCCCCCTAGAGGTATCAAGCTATACCCACAAAAACTATGTGGGAAACACAATAAGCTATATGATGATCTACAAAAAATAACATTTTTATTACCTTATTATTAAAATTCATTAATAGGATTTTACCACATCCGCCTCATTTTGAGCCAGGAAAAACCCTGAGTTATGTTAAGTGTTTCCCGCATGAGGTACTCACGTGCGCATGAAACTACGATGGTACCTCATCGTTTGTTGTTGGACACAACAAATGTGTCCCCACATTAAGTCCTTGAATTTGAGGGTATTGGACCTGGAAAGTCCTTGAAAGGTCCTTGAATTTGAAGTCAACCAAGGTGTGGGAACCCTGCTAGGCTAAACATTGTAACATGTTGTCACTAATAAAATTCAGCCTAATAAAATTCAGTTTAGTTACTAAAATGTTTCGACAATCACAATACACTTATTGTGATGCAATAATTTTTTTTACATCCCCCCCCCAATCCCCCCAACATCCCCCCCACCCCACCCCACCCCACCCCACCCCACCATCTCTCACCCCCCCCCCCCCCGCCGCCATAAATCTCACTCCAAGCAAAACTCAAAAGTTGGCAGCTATGTAGTCTCGCGTAGCCAGACCTTCAGACTGACGGCTGAAGGTCTGGAATTCATAGCAGCTTTCTTTGGCCAAGGCCCGCCCATAAGGCCGTTTGACCGACATGTCAAACAACCAATTACAGTTCGTTTCGTTCAGCGTCACGTTTCGGGGCGTGGAAATGTCCCCACAACAACAGACCGGCGTGCAACAAGTCAGTCAGCACAGAAAATCAAAGAAGGAGAAGAAAACAAGCAGTAAGTCATTGATCTGTTCGTGCACGCATACTTTTGAGAATCCTACGTTTAGCTGATCTTGATAAATGCGCATTGTCACTCATGTAAACACAACAGTTTTTCTTCCGCAATCACACGTCTGCGCTTTGATTCCCGGCGGACCGAAAATAAACGCGACACTCGCGCCCCCGGAAATCCGATAAAATTCAACCAATCAGATGACGACTTCGACATTCCTGAAGTGTTTCCAGTTAAGTGTACCATATGCATCAGACGTTTAGCCAACGTTCCGTGGGCGTGACGTCTGAGGCTGAGACTAGCAGCTATGTAGCTTGTACACACGCTATATGGAGAATGGAGTTGTTATTTTCTTGACACAGTAAGCCTAGTACTGCAAAAGTTTCAGTTATTTTGGCACAATAGTAGTTAATGCGTTGAAAATATGACTGTGCTGTTGCTCATAGAATTGGTTAATAGAAAAAACAGGCTTGGTAAAAGTCCTGGTTGAGCCACAGAAAGTTCAGGCTCAGGATTTTTTTTCACTTTAAGCCCTGAGTTCAAAACTGACTGTATTTACAGCAGTGTTCATTTTAGTTCTAGTGTTCATTCTAAGTTTTCGTGTTTTCTAGACTCTCAAACTGCAGTATCACAGAAGAAGGTTATAAAGCTCTGGCTTCAGCTCTGAGATCAAACCCTTCACACCTGATAGAGCTGGATCTCAGAGGAAATGATCCTGGACAATCAGGAGTGGAACACCTCATTAATGTACAAAAGTATAGTTGCCATTCACTGAAAACACTGAGGTGAGTGTTTTCTACAAATTAAACGGCAATAGTTTTAAGATTTTATCTGAAAGTGAATTAAATCATGAAACTATATTTCTGCACTTACTTGCAACAATATTCTTTTACCACATCTGTGCCGTGCACACTTGTGAAATATCAATGTACTGTCTTTGTTTCTAGGATATTACAAAGTCCTGCTGCAGATGAAGCCTGTCAGTATGTGAGAGGAATTGTGGATACAAATCCGTTATTCCTGAGTAAGCTGAATCTGAGCGGACGTAAACTAGGAGACACACGAGTGAATCAGATCGCTGCTCTACTGCAGGACAAACACTGTGAAATCAACACACTGATGTGAGTATTGTTTTTTATTGTAAATTATTATTTTTTATGTATAATTTTATTTATTTTTATTTTGTCCGATCTCTATTCCGGACCTGCGAAAAACAGCTTGTTTAAAACATGCACAATTTGTTTGCCTGTTAACACAGGCAGACGCTGAATACAGACGGATAGAAATTGTAGTTTGTATGGTTAATATTAATGTAATTGTCAGCGCACTAAGGTTTAAAAAAAAGAAGAAAAAAAGTATTTCTGCCCATCTGGCCCTTAACCTAAAATTAGTTTGAAACCCTTCTTTAAGGGCTTTTGCACCCGGGTAGTTATAGGAACTCAGTTATAGGAACTGGTCACCAGGGCGGTCCCCTGAGAATAAATATTCCCCTGGGGTAATATAGCATGCACACCACCAGCTGGAACTCAGTGATGTAAGCTTGCCGTAAGTAAACTGTTTACACATCTTTTAAAAATATTCAGTGTCTGTGTTTCTCATGTATTCAGCCAGTCAGCGTACACTTACGTCACTATAGTACCTATAGTGCTGGTTTAGACCCTACTCTGAAGTAGGAGCTCATTTAGTTCCCCTTAAAAGGAGTTCCTATAACTAAAATCATTCCTAGTTTCTGCAATGCAAACACACCAAAAAGCAAGTACTTCTGCCAATCCACCTTTTTCCTGAATTGTTCCTTCCATTTTTTTCTAGTCAAATTAGCGTACTTTCCGAGCTGATAATGTAACATTAAACCCTATTAAATCTGTTTAAAAAAGCACATGGCTGCATGGCGCCATCATTTTACAGTGTCGCAATGACCCTCTTTTGTCAGCACCTCACCCGTCAAAGTTTAATGAGTGTTTATACCATGGTCTGGGTGAATACTCGATTCTGATTGGCTGCAGGGTGTCTGTTAAAAAGTGATAGAGGACACCTAGTAAAAGAGATCTGGTGAAACTGACTGTTTACCGTTCGAAATTAATAAATAAATGCGCTGGCTACATCAGCTGCAACAGGCAGTAAACTGAAGGGTTCTACGAGCTGAGCGGACTATATCCGAAACCAAGTTATTGTTAGTAAAAACTTTAGATTTCGATTGTAAAACTAATTAAAATATGAACTAATGTTTTAAAAATGTGTTATTTGGCAAGTGACCATGGTATAAGCGGGTTAATGCCCTTCGAGGTGTCCACTGTCAGGTATTAATGGACTTCGCTGCGCGTCGGACGGTTCACGCCTCGCCGTCGTCCATTAATACCTGACAGTGGACACCTCGAAGGGCATTAACCCTTACATAAATGACACCAAGCTGCCGAAGTTAGCTTCATTGAAAACAGATGGGCACTCATAGAATGGGTTCCTATTGTAAGACTTGAGAAATTAGAAAATGCCGGCAGTCTGTTTGAGGAACAACCACTCCCTGAGAAGACAAAGGACCTTTCTGGAAATTAACATTTGAACTCTCTCTTGTGAAATTAGCATCACCATTCGAGACGCAAGTCTCAACTAGGCATCATCCTAATCTACATCTCTTTCCCTTGACCCCCCATTCCCCCGTTCCTTTTCTCTCTCATGCTGAGATCACCTGAAATTCACCCAAAAATCTATATGGTTTAATGTGAACAATTATCAGTAATTGTTCATAACAGTCTTGGACATAACAGTCGTCATTTACTCCCATTGTTACTCAAGGATGGATCAGTACCAACTGTTCATGATCCATCTTACAGTCTCCGGAGTGATAGGCCTAATGTACTGATCACGGCAGTAATGGAAGGGAGAGGGTGCACTTTATGACAGCTCATCGAGTCGTTTTACGGTTATAAAGTTTACCAGTTTATTAAGCACCCACTGAAAAGGTGTATATATTTGTTTACTGTTAGTTGTAACAAGTGTTTTGTGTACTTTGCTGTGTTTCTTGATGATAATGAAACGGAGAGAGAGAGAGTTTATGGATAAGACTTTAATGCGCACTTCTTATACTGTGTTCATTCAGCTCTTACAGTGATTTTCTGGAGTAAAACTGTGGTCCGCTACAACAGGCTTGTATTAATAGTGGATAAAAGCAGATGACAAATACATTATAACTGTTATTAAACTAAACTATACCTGTTCTATATCTATACAGCATATATTCTCTGGCTGTGTGGGCATTATTGTCCGACTCCGGGTCGAAATGAACAGCGTTACTGAGAGTTTCTGTTTTGATAAAATCATTCCGTGAGAGATGATATTGTCCTGACACTGCTCCGCCCCCTGTGCCGGCAGCAGAAGCTCATTTGCATTTAAAGGGACACACCCAAAAAGTGACAATTTAAACATGCTGTAAAAATGATCTGTGGGGTATTTTGAGCTAAAACTTCTCATACACACTCTGGGGACATCAGAGACTTATTTTACATCTTGTGAAAAGGGGCATAATAAGTGCCCTTTAAGATGTTTTGTGAATCCGGCCCCAGATCTCTCTTATTAAAAATGTATGGCTCATCATGAAAAGGAGAATCAGAGAACAACAACCATGGACTGTTTAGTAGCTGAAGTCTTGTAACAAGCGAGATTAGGCAAAAATTCCTCTTGCAAAACTGTAATTCCCAAACAGTTAAAAAGTTTATTTAAAAGAAAAGATGATGTTACACAGTGGTAAACATGCCTCAGTCCCAACTCTTTTAGAGTGTGATGCAGACGTCACATTTTTTATTTCAAAACACAATTAAATTGGTCAGTAAAAACATCGGAAATATTTTCTGTGTACTTAAAGGTCAGTTAAATAAAGGTTAAAGAAAAGTAACAAATCACAGACTGTCGATTTTATTGCATTTTACAAAATGTACCAACTTCTCTGGAAATGTGTTTGTAAATTCTCCCTCTTCTGTTCATCATTTTAGGCTGCGTAAGTGTGGTCTAACAGAGGAAAGCTGTTCAGCTCTCGCTACAGTCCTGAGATCAAACTCCAGTCTGAAAGAGCTTGACATCAGCAACAATAATCTGCAGGATTCAGGAGTGAAGAAACTCCAGAATGGATTAGAAAATACAAACTGTACACTGGAGAGACTCAGGTGAGTTCAATAAACCATTGTTTGATTCCACTTAACTTGAATGTTTTTTATAGTAGTTTATGTTTTAACAGCAGTGTTGGGGAAGCTACTCTGAATCTGTAGTTTGACAAGCTACAAGCTGCTCAAAAGTTAAAGTAAAGTTACATTCAAGCTAAGTAAAATATTTGGGGGGTTTATTTGGTTTAACATGTTGTAATGCAATTATGGTTTCAATGAGTGGGGTGAATTCAGGTTAACTGGGACAATTTTTCCCAGTCATTTCAATGGCAAAAAGTGTCCCAATCGTTTGATTTTGTAAACTATCCAAAACACACAAAAAATATAGCCTATATCTCAAACTTCCTGTCAAAGTGCAGAATTGCTAATGTAACATCAATACAAGAACAAAATGAATGCAAACTGGATACACAGGAGTAATCAAAAAATGCAGGTTGAACTCACAGCACATGCGATAGGCTATTTACTGAAAAGAGCCGCTCTGAGACACAAATCATAAACTGCTCGCGCTTTGCTTGAAATCCCACCGCAACCATCCTTTGCCAAGTAATAAGTGCACTACTATAGTATATTGCAATTTTATTTCAGTTCGATTTGTGATCTTTTAGGTTCATTACAAAACTAACGGGACAGATTAATCTATGGTGGTTCATTATTGTGATTTAGAGTGCAATAAAGCAGGATAAGTAGTACATTTAAAAAGCTATTATTCACCTTCCATATGCACTTTAAGTCTTTAATGTAGACTGCATTTTAATATTTGGTTTGCATAAATTACAGCCGATTCATGTGAAATACCCATTCCTGTACATCCTTTACATAATCCTCAGACAATCTCCTGATGGTGGACAGACTGTAAAGTAGGGTATCTGCACAATTTTTAAAGTCAAATTTAAGGCTTTTTAAGACCTGAAGAAATCTAAATTAATACCATGCATTAGGGATGTGCAATATTGACAAAATATGTTGCGATATTTTCAAAGTTTTGTTGATAATAATTAGATGATATTTTACTGATTGTGTTTTTGTACTGGTACCCTGGCTGGTTTAGGCCTGTTGTTCACAGTAGACTCACAAAGATATTCATATTTTTTATATTCTATGCAGTGGTCAGTTTACAGTAGTGACCAAAATTAATTTTATGTCAAATTCTAACATTCAAATTAAATTATATTAGAATAACACAGTACCAATGTCAAACTAAATCATTAAATTAAAATCCATCCTTGAAGTGCAGAGGTGACACAGAAGCGGCATCAAAACTGGCATTAGCCTACTATATTTATACTTCATTTACAATTGCATAAATAAAGCTATTCAATATTTAAATATGAAATGATTTATAATTTTAATTAAAGGATACTTTAAATCTGAAACTAAAACCACCAGTAGGTGACGGCAAGTCACTGTCTTGTCATTATTAATTAATTCAGAAAAACAAGTGATTGTTCATTGAATCTGTAAAATGAATCGGTAAAATTATTAGTTCAAAACGCGGATTTCAGTAAAAAAAAAATCGCTGTCTGTTGGACCACGGCTTCATTATGAAATTCTCGTCGGCGATATAAAGTGAAAATTGACAATATTGTGTCCAAAAAGTAACTCACAATGTTAACATTATTGTTAATTTAACTGCTGTATAAAATAAATAGCACATTTGCAGTTGTGCACAGAAAATGGCACTCTTGCTCATGTGATATTCTAACATAACAACATAATATGATATAAATATAAGACAGAAACTCATTTGGGGACATGTATAACTGCACTGACACAAAGCAAGTTTATCTAGTAAGAAGACGCTTCGTTGCATCAATGCATTACAGGCTCATGATTCATCAGAATGCAAAATGGAGTGTAGCTTTCAGTCACATGCTTGTGAAAGCAAGCATGAGAGACAACGCGATGTCAGCTCGCACTCGCAGTGTCTCGTACATAGTTAAAACAATGATTACAGTATCATCATAGTTCATAGACAATATCGCACACTCCTAAGCACATAATTAATGAACTTACAACTGAACTGACACTTACTAGTTTTCTTCTCTCCTCTCGCGTGCAGGAGACAGACGTAGGCTAAAATGCTGCCGTAAGTGACGCGAATTGTCACGTGAACAAGCAAATCCACAAAGATAGAATTAAAAAAATAATACGTAGGCCTACGCTAATTAGATCGTTTTAATTTCGAAAGCATTTAGATAAGTCTAAGTCAAAGTGTCATCTAAAATGTAAGACCTTTTGTAAGTAAAAATAAGACGACTTTTTATGGCCTTAAATTTAAAAAATCTAATTTAAGACCTTTTAAGACTTTTTAAGGATCCGCGGGGACCCTGGCATGATGTAACAACAGATGGTGGTAATGAGCAAATTTAGTTTATCTAGTAAGAAGACGCTTCGTTGCAATAATGCATTACAATACAGGCTCATGATTCATCAGAATGCAAAATGGAGTGTAGCTTTCAGTCGCGCTACACAGCTACTTGGAAAAAGCAAAGAGAGGCGAAACTCAATAGAGCTGGTAAGTCCCGCCCCTTCCGTAAAACCCCGCTGGACCTCAAAGTTGAAAAACCGTCAATGCAAGTGAATGGGAGAAAATAATTATTTTCTGGTCCCGTTTGAATTGTGCCATGAATGTGAACATATGTTGTCTGTGAATTTTTTATATAACTCTTCATGTTACGAGTTTGACAGTATATGGTATGATTCTTCAGCTAGCAGTTGTGGAAAAGACATAACGAAAAAAGACTACATGTCGCCTATGTGACGTCACCCCATAAAGTTGACTTACCCGTGGTTTTCGCCAACCTCAACGATTTTGTCCTCTCCCTGAAAGAAGGCGGTGAAGTGCACCAAAGGCACAGCCATGTTTAGCGGGATCCGTGAGCTAGTCCGTGTGCTAGTGGTGTTGACGTTTCAAACGCGTCGAGAGTTGTAGTCCACAAAGTGCTCTCACACAAAGTCTAACCGTATCAAACTTCTACCCGCTAAATTGTAGCATTCTTTACACGAAAAGTTATATAAAAAATTCACAGACAACATATGTTCACATTCATGGCACAATTCAAACGGGACCAGAAAATAATTATTTTCTCCCATTCACTTGCATTGACGGTTTTTCAACTTTGAGGTCCAGCGGGGTTTTGCGGAAGGGGCGGGACTTACCAGCTCTATAGAACGCTCCATAGCAACAGTTGCCCCCATGACGTGACGGCGCGGCCGCCATTATGGACTGAAAACTGAAGGAAAACGCCGAAAAATAATGGGAGTCAATGGCACTGAAAAACTTAACATAACAAAAACTTAACATAACTTAATTTTTTCTGGCCGTCATATCTAAATATGAAAACAATTTAAAATACATTAATGAGGATGACCGACGTTAAATGACGTTAAATGACAGAAAATATACGTCTATGTGTTGGTTATGCATGGCCTAATTACCCTTAGGAAAATAGTATTTTGGGACAAAATATTACTATAGAAGTACTATAGCGGCTCTAGGATATTATAGAGGTATTACTGAACATAACATACTTCTATGATGTTCTGTTATACCTCTATAATATTTTTAAGCTGCTATAGTATTTATATAGTAGTCTTATCGTACTTCTGTAGTATGTGCCAAATTACTATAGTATTCCTATAAGATTACTATAATATTTTGTCCCAAAAATACTATAAGATTCCTATAGTACTTTTTCGTAAGGGTATGTCCTCCACCGAATCGGCTTCATTAGCCTACCACTCAGGCGCGGATTTATGGGTGGGCCTGGGTGGGCACGTGCCCACCCAGATTGACCGGTGGCCCAACCAATCAGATTAATAAAAACAATTTGAATTTTTAATTTTAATAATAATAATAATGAATTAATAAATAATTTCATTTTAATAGTTTCCTGAGGACATTTATGTACAATAGCTACGAAAAATAGCTACAAAAGAAAAATATTATGTCGGCATATCACGTGGCAGTCCAGTGATGCTATCACGCAACACCACTCTCAGTGCGCGCACTGACTTAACGTTGTGATAGTCTATTGCGACTCGCGTGACAGACAGATGAACTTCAGGTTTAAAGCAGCCGGGAGGGCTGACTGACATGAGTACAAGGTAGTTAAATTCACTACCTAAGTACCGATCTGCTATAGTTGACATATTTATCAGGCGTGCGTGTTACATAGGCGTAATTTGCGAGTGGGGCGGGTGGGACATGTCCCCACCACTTTTAAAAACATCTCGCGGCACGAATGTACCAATTCTACAAATAAATTAAACATCTCCAGTTAACCAGCAGAGCATTCATTTCGTTCGTTTGTTAAATAAGAGACGATCTAGCGCTGAAATGTGTTTTTTAAATCAAGTGATCAAAGTGCTCGTTGCCGCTGCGATCAGTGGCGCGGATACAGTGTTCTCTCGTGTGGCTCGCGCGCGCTTCAATCCGTTGCGGATACTCTCTATTCGTTCTGGTGAAATCATAATACACACGTCTCCCTCCTTGATATACAACCACTGATGAACATAATAAGTTTTGATGGAAAAAAAAAAAAAAAACCTACGATGGTGTGGACTAGATCCCACAACCTCTGACACTGTTGGCGAAAGTTCTACCACTGGACCATTTAGATGTATGATGTTCAAATAGGCGAATCTATGTATTTTAGTCACACAAAAATTCTATTAATATACAGCATATATTAGGCTACATCTCATTAAACGACAAATGTAGCATAAGCTTAAAAAACCGAGGCCCCCCGTATATTCACCAGGCCCACCTATTAATGACATTCTGTATCCGCCACTGCTACCACTTACGGTTTGCAAAGATACAATTATAAAATTACTGCAAACCTTTAATCTATCAATATTTATGTTCTATTATGCATTTTCCTTGTTATATGAATAACAGAAATTCATGAAATAATATATAGGCAGACACACAGTAATAAGATATTTATTCAAATGTTGATTTTGAAATTAGTGAACATCACCATATATATGATTTGGAAAAATAAATAAATAAATAACATTATAAATGAACATTTCTAAAGAATTTTCTTTTACATAGAATATCACAAAAATATTAACAACTTGTTTTTTCAACATCTTCAGTGAAAGTGCACACAGTGAACGTTTCAATGGCAAGAAAAAAAACAATCTATGAATGTCCTATTACAGGCGGAAAGGTACAAAAAAGATGTGCAATCTAGCAAGTGCACACATGAACTATAAACACCTACTAAAATGGATTTTGCCATTGACTGGCGCTAACGATTTCAGCAGCTTTCAGTCCATAATGGCGGACGCGCCTCCGCAGCGCCATCTACAGACTGTTACCCATAACACAACAGAGTTTCACCTCTTGGGCTTCTATACTCTTTGGAAAAAGTAGCTAGCTACTGGAAAAGCTACAATGTTTTAAAGTAACTGCTACTGTCCAGATACTAAAAAATGTAGTTAATATTAGTGGTATCGTGACTTGTACTGTAGCTAACTACTCCCCATCACTGTTGAACAGTATGAAATATGTTTAATTATATTAATCGTAAAATAACAATAACTTGATGAATTTTATAAATTCCCTTTTTTCTAGACTTTCAGACTGCAGTATCACAGAAGAAGGTTATAAAGCTCTGGCTTCAGCTCTGAGGTCAAACCCTTCACACCTGATAGAGCTGGATCTCAGAGGAAATGATCCTGGACAATCAGGAGTGAAGGAGCTCAGTGATTTACTACAGGATCAGAAGTGTTCACTGAAAACACTGAGGTGAGACGTGATCAAATAACACACAATAAATATGCATGCTAAATATTCATACAAAATATTCCTTCAGTAATACAATAAGCTCCACAGGTTTTGCAGTGGGGGTTACTGAGTTTTGTTTAGATACCGTCTACGCACACCTTGGCAATAGAATCGCCATTGGCTAGTCAATTTTTTTGTTTACTCATCAGACTGATATAATATATATATATATGATTCCATCAAATCTGCTTGTCTTTGTAAAATGCCACAGCTTTTTAAATATCTGAACGTACATCAGTCAATCAAGCATTATATAATGATAATCAAGCACAATTTAATGATAGAACTTTGATAATTAGACTTAAAACTTGGTAACCATGTATGCATGCATATTTGCTGGTGGTGGTGCTTATGTGGACAATCCTTACGCTGGCTGCACATCCATTGAGCTGAATTGAACTAATACAGACGGAGAGCAAAACTATCAAGTGCTCAGATATATTTTCAATTGCTGAACACTCTGACTATTCCAAACTCATACTTTGCCTCTAACACACACTGAGTAAAATCTAAGAGTTGATTAGCCAATTTGATTAGCTTGTGATAGACATTATTTAGTGCCCAGAGTGAAAATTTACTTGCAGATGCGAGTGATTTACTCGCATTGTAGAGGATTGAATTGTACTGATGGTATTCAGTAGTATGGTATTAAATGTTTCTGAAACTGTAGTTTAATGCCATCAAGCCCAGGTTCACTGCATTACTGTATCTCTCTACAGCAGTTCTGTGAGTCTCCAGATGTTCACAAACATGCAGTTTCACAAGCCAGTTTTCTCTGTGCTGATGTTTCTCACATATTGCTTAAAGCCATAAAGACATTTAAATTTCATCTTCCCTTCTGCAGGTTTTTGAGTCCTACTGCAGAGGAAGCCTGTAAATATTTGACAGAACTTGTGGGTAAAAACCCGTTACTCCAGAGAGAACTGAACCTGAGTGGACACAAACTAGAAGACACAGGAGTGAATCAGATCGCCTCTCTACTGCAGGATAAACACTATGAACTCAACACACTGATGTAAGTATTTTGTTTTAGTGACATAAAATGTTACATTACATTTAATATTATTTTTACTGTAGTGCCTGGAGAAGTATATTTAAGCTGCATTTAAGCTGGAAAATTTAAGCTGCATTTGATTTGACAGAAGATATGAATGGAAAGTTAAATGCAGAATGATGTCATCAACATTATTGATCCGATTTGGTGGTAGAGAGAGAGTAAAAATGTAGCACCCAAATGATGACATTGACACGGAAGAACCCCTTTCGAAGTTGATCTGAAATTGTGTAAACTTTTTTGCATTTTGAAAAAACATTCAGTGTTTTTTTGGTCGCGCCCCTTTAAACCTTTTAAAAAATCTTGCGCCTAACCTGCAAATTCAAAACCTGCAATGAAAAACACCTGGAATAGTTTCACTTTGCAATGTCATATAACAGTAAGAGAGAATAATAGATCAGAACTTAACTTTTAATTTAAATAAACAAAAACATTTATATATTTCAGTGATGCTTTGGATGAACAATATACAATATTTTGGTCCATTCAAATCCCCAATATATAACAGCTTTTGACAGCGCCTCTCAAGCTCAGCTTCTTGTGCGTCTCACCAGAACACACACAGCAGAGGAGTGACGCGTTCACAATCGCAGCCTGTGATTCGGTCTAAGAGGTGCTTTTCTGTGGCGAGCAACTTCTATGTTGGGCTTGTTCCAACGGTGACAGGTCAACAGTCTGAAGAAGAACGATTCAGTGTAGTTGCCGTTCGATTGACATTTCTGAAATGGAAAATGCTGATAGAGAGAATTACAAATATTTACAAATCTTAGTTTGATCATCATAGCTCTGATTGTCTTTTCTCTTTATGTCTTCAGTCTGTGTGGATGCAGTATTACAGAGAATCAGTGTCACACCCTGACTTCGGCTCTATTTCCAAACCTTTCACACCTGAGAGAGCTGGACCTCAGTGGGAATCAACTAAAGTCAGGAGCAAAGCACTTATCTGGTGTACTGAGAGATTCACGCTGTAAGCTGGAGAGATTGAGGTGAGGAACATTCACATTCAAGAATCAAACTGCTTAAAATTGCTTGAACACTAAGATATATACTTGTAAAAAATATTCTCTTTAGTATTTACGGATCTGGTGAAATAAATGACAGGGATGTACATAAACCTTATTTAAACATACAAAAATAGCTTATAATCAAATAAATCAAATAATGAATTTGATTATCGATTAGTCGCATCTGCGCACTGTGCACAAAAATCATCCGCCTGTCACAGTAGGGAATAACACGTTTATTTGGATAAAACGCATATGGAAAACTGCAGCTGCTGTGCGAAAGGTGCATGAGTCACAACCCAACTGAAACATGAGAATGCTTTATGTCAAGCGCTCTTGCATGAGGATTTACTGGATCTTGCCTTGTGCAGGAGATGCTTGGAAGAACATGGCACTGATGAAGGGTTGAACCCGAAAACATTTTGCTGCACATTGCACTTTTAGTTTTCTGACTAAATAAAAAGAGTAATGCAAGTGTAGAAATTACAAAAGTTTGGTAATTTCCCTACTGTAAAGTAAAAAATATATATTTACTTAAGAAATATACATTTTCATTTATTTTACAGTGCATTTGATTTACATTATATTAGCTATTACTGTCACATGAATAATAATTCTTATTAAATAAATGAATAATAAATAATAATATGATACAATCCCATGTCCAGAAAAGTTGTCATATTTTGTAAAATGTGATCAAATCAAGAATCTGTGATTCAACTCTCTTTAACCTTGATTTAACTAACAAAAGTATTTTCACTGACAAACTTAATTGTATTTTGTAAATATAAATAAATGTTGATTTTGATGGCTGCAACACACTCCAAAAAAGCTGGACAGAGGATATTAGGAAGGTAGTTATTATCTTTTTTTCAGTGTAGATGTTGCAGTGTACAGCCCTGAATGATGATCTCTCTTCCTCTGAATGTCTGTTTTGTTTTATTTGTTTACGAAGAGGATGTGACTTTACAGAATAATTTATCATCTTATCTTCTATCTTATTTTCTTGCTCTTTCTTTCTCATAATGTAGGTTAAGAGGCTGTGATATGACAGATGAAGGCTGTTCTGCTGTGACTTCAGCTCTGAACTCAAACCCATCACACCTGAGAGAGCTGGACCTCAGTGGGAATAAACTAGGAGACTCTGGACTGAAAAACCTCAGTGATCTACTGAAGAACCCACAATGCAAACTGGAAAATCTACGGTTAGTATCATTATACTTTACAGCAGTTACAGTGTGATTAAAGTTGACTGTTTAGTTAAAGACAACAGAGCTTAGGTTACATTGTTTATACTGCAGCATTTCACCTGAACTACAACTGCATTTTCCTATTGGTCACACTTAGATTTAGGTGCCTAACTAACAAGTAATATTGCATTCAATTTAATTTGATTCAATAAAAATTTCAGTGGACGTGTTGTTCTTCAGAAATTTTATGCTGCTCACATCTGCTGTTATAACAGTTTCCAGCGTACAGAACTAGTGTGACAGTGTTAAAAATAGCCCATGGGAACTATATTTTCATGTCCTGTTTTCTGTTTTAGTCTTCTGGTCAGTTTTCTAGTTTGGTAATTGGCTCTGCTTTCTTTCGTTCCCTGCCTGTTAGTGTCCTAGGTTACAGGTTAATTAGTCTTCAGTTCAGGTGTGTTCATTCGTTAGGGGCCGTTCACATATCGCGTCTTTTGCGAGCTCAAGTTAGTTATTTCAAATGTAGACGCGCGACAAGAATAATAGAAGCGCACTCGTTTTTCCAGGCGCAGCGAGATGAAATTCTCAACTTTTCAGAATGCCTCAAACACACCGCAGGTCATGTGACAAGAACCAACCGATCAGCCTTTGCCTTTCCGTAACAACATCGAAAGCTCAGCCGAACAGCTGATCAGAGCTGTACAGGGCGGGTTTTTATTTCTCAACTCCATGAATACATCTAGTAGTAGAGCTAATGCAAGGGCTAAAAATCAGTTTATCCTGATCTTTGCTGAAACTTCCTCGTCATCATGGAGAGCGCTAGCCTGGGTGCCAGCCCGAACCCCGCCCACAACATTTTTTGGTCGGGAAGTTCGGTCTGGACTCGATCCGTTGAGGAGTAATTATGCCCTGCTCCCAAAAGGCCGAGCCAATCAAATTGCCAGGGCGGGCTGATAGAGAGAATTACAAATATTTACAATTCTTAGTTTGATCATCATAGCTCTGATTGTCTTTTCTCTTTGTGTCTTCAGTCTGTGTGGATGCAGTATTACAGAGAAACAGTGTCACACCCTGACTTCGGCTCTACTTCCAAACCTTTCACACCTGAGAGAGCTGGACCTCAGTGGGAATCAACTAAAGTAAGGAGCAAAGCACTTATCTGCTGTACTGAGAGATTCACGCTGTGAGCTGGAGAGATTGAGGTGAGGAACATTCACATTCAAGAATCAAACTGCTTAAATTAGCTTGAACACTAAGCTATATACTTGTAAAAAATATTCTCTTTAGTATTTAGTGATCTGGTGAAATAAATGACAGGGATGTACATAAACCTTATTTTAACATACAAAAATTGCTTATAATCAAATAAATCAAATAATGAATTTGATTATCGATTAGTCATGTCTGCGTACTGTGAACAAATATCATCCGCCTGTCACAGTAGAGAATAACCCGTTTATTTGGATAAAACGCATATGGAAAACTGCAGCTGCTGTGCGAAAGGTGCATGAGTCACAACCCAACTGAAACATGAGAATGCTTTATGTCAAGCGCTCTTGCATGAGGATTTACTGGATCTTGCCTTGTGCAGGAGATGCTTGGAAGCACATGGCACTGATGAAGGGTTGAACCCGAAAACATTTTGCTGCACATTGCACTTTTAGTTTTCTGACTAAATAAAAGTAATGCAAGTGAAGAAATTAAAAAAGTTTGGTAATTTCCCTACTGTAAAGTAAAAAATATATATTTACTTAAGAAATATACATTTTCATTTATTTTACAGTGCATTTGATTTACATTATATTAGCTATTACTGTCACATGAATAATAATTCTTATTAAATAAATGAATAATAAATAATAATATGATACAATCCCATGTCCAGAAAAGTTGTCATATTTTGTAAAATGTGATCAAATCAAGAATCTGTGATTCAACTCTCTTTAACCTTTATTTAACTAACAAAAGTATTTTCACTGACAAACTTAATTGTATTTTGTAAATATAAACAAATGTTGATTTTGATGGCTGCAACACACTCCAAAAAAGCTGGACAGAGGATATTAGGAAGGTAGTTATTATCTTTTTTTCAGTGTAGATGCTGCAGTGTACAGCCCTGAATGATGATCTCTCTTCCTCTGAATGTCTGTTTTGTTTTATTTGTTTACGAAGAGGATGTGACTTTACAGAATAATTTATCATCTTATCTTCTATCTTATTTTCTTGCTCTTTCTTTCTCATAACGCAGGTTAAGAAGCTGTGAGATGACAGATGAAGCTTGTTCTGCAGTGTCTTCAGCTCTGAACTCAAACCCATCACACCTGAGAGAGCTGGACCTCAGTGGGAATAAACTAGGAGACTCTGGAGTGAGAAACCTCAGTGATCTACTGAAGAACCCACAATGCAAACTGGAAAATCTACGGTTAGTATCATTATACTTTACAGCAGTTACAGTGTGATTAAAGTTTACTGTTTAGTTAAAGACAACAGAGCTTAGGTTACATTGTTTATACTGCAGCATTTCACCTGAACTGCAACTGCATTTTCCTATTGGTCACACTTACTTTTAGGTGCCTAACTAACAAGTAATATTGCATTCAATTTAATTTGATTCAATAAAAATTTCAGTGGACGTGTTGTTCTTCAGAAATTTTATGCTGCTCACATCTGCTGTTATAACAGTTTCCAGCGTACAGAACTAGTGTGACAGTGTTAAAAATAGCCCATGGGAACTATATTTTCATGTCCTGTTTTCTGCTTTAGTCTTCTGGTCTTTGCCTTTCCGTAACAACATCGAAAGCTCAGCCGAACAGCTGATCAGAGCTGTACAGGGCGGGTTTTTATTTCTCAACTCCATGAATACATCTAGTAGTAGAGCTAATGCAAGGGCTAAAAATCAGTTTATCCTGATCTTTGCTGAAACTTCCTCGTCATCATGGAGAGCGCTAGCCTGGGTGCCAGCCCGAACCCCGCCCACAACTTTTTTTGGTCAGGAAGTTCGGTCTGGACTCGATCCGTTGAGGAGTAATTATGCCCGGCTCCCAAAAGGCCGAGCCAATCAAATTGCCAGGGCGGGCTTTAATCGATGATGGACAGATGATCTGCGGTTACGTAATCACCCACGTCACCAAAGAGCGCTTGGGTTGAATTAGTTTACAACAAAGACGACTGCAGCTGGAGAATTGAGATTTCACGAGTTCACACAAATAAGTCAGATATGCATATATGACGTGCTGTCCGAGGAGAGGGCTGTGGGCTCGGTAGCCATACCATAAAAGTCCACAGAAGATCACTTTAATCCACAAATAGGGAAGCGAAATAACACAAGGAAACGCAATAGCAAAAGAACTTTACACAACTAACACCAGACAACCAGGGATTACCAAACTGAAAGTATAATTACGGAGACTATTAAATCATACTTTTAGTTTGGTAATCTGTGGTGTTAAAGTGATCTTCTGTGGACTTTTGCTCCCTGTGCCATTTTGAGTGAGTTTTCCCTGAAGAACTGCGAGACAAACTGCTTTTCCACCATCGGCCCGAACAATTCTAAGAACAGTAAGAACAGTTCCAGTTGTTTTTCCACTTGAGCCTGGTAAAGCACGACACGATTACAAACCGTTCTCGGTCTGGAATTATATCAGCACGGTTAGTTTACCTGGGAAATATACTGTTAGTATCATTATACTTTAAAGCAGTTACAGTGTGATTTAAAGTTCACTATTTAGTTATTTTAGGACAACAGGACCAGTCACATTGTTTATAGCACTGTGTCTTTTGGTATTTCCTTGTCTAAAGAAAATACTGTAAGTACTGTGAGCTAATGGACTGATGTTCAGTAGAAAGTTTCAAATGCTGAAATCTGACAAACTGCAAAATGAGACCAAAGTGAGAACAGACTAAAAACTGATTATAGATTATTCTGATGGAGTTAAATGATTTTTACAGCACTTAGGCCTATGGTACTTTTTACAAAAATCTACTTTTATAAAAGGGATTGTTCATATTCTGGATGTTAACCTATGAAGTTAGCCATGTTTTTTTTATATAAAATCTAATATTAGTAGTTAGAATATAAATAAATAAAAACTCAATTTCAAGTGGCTTTATCTCTTCCAAAAAGCAAGTAAATGTTCACTGTTGTGACTGGCAAGCTTCACACCGTAACCACGCTTTCCTCCAAACACAGTATGCACGCACATTTAAGACTAATCAACTGGAAAAGCAACAAAAACAAACACAAATCTACATATGGATTGCTTTTTTAAAAGACAGTGACATTACAACACTGGCTACACATTGTATCAAAAATTCAGAGATCATACGGTCATGAAAAACCTGAAAAGGTTTTGGAAAATAAATAAACCAAGAAAGTTTTAGAAAAGTACGGAGCCCCTGAAGGGACCTTTGCAAAAATAAAAAATATACAGACTATCGCGTGCGTACGAGAAACTTTTGTGTGCGCATGAGAAAACTATCGTGTGTTCATGTGTTACAATTTTTTTTACAATTTTAAAAAGCCAAAGGCGGCAGAGTTAGGGTGAAGAGTTACATTCAACTGATTTTAAGGCATAAAGAAATTATTTTCATAGGACAAAAAATGTTTCAGTATGTCATTTTGATTATCAAAGCTGGGATTTAAGGGATAAAGTTATTGGCTACAAGAGAACTTAATATGCTGGCTTGATGTTTATTACAAACAAACTTAAAGATTGTAAATATATGTACATTATATGTTGACATTTAATGTACATTTATTTACAATGTCAGAAAGAGCTTTATTGCCAAGTATGTTTGCACACACAAGGAATTTGCATTGGTGACAGAGAAAGCTTTCAGTTCACAGAGACAACAGCAGGACACAAATAGTAAAATACAAGATAAATAATAAAGATATGTGAAAGACACGCATATGTATATACTGTACATAACAAAATAAACGAATAGACCATCTGTGTGTACAGGTGTGCAATATGCAACAGAAGATTGTAATTTACACTGAGTGTAACTAGATGTACCGCATGGCGGTACAAAATATGACCGCCGCTCAGGCCTGCACTGGCTTTCCACAAAAATAAATGACGTGGAGCAATTTGGCTGTATTGCGTGTTTATGTATATAAGTTGTATATTTTAAAAGACTGTCTGGAGTATTCCTGTGGATCATGGATAATTTAGAGTTTTGTAATTATTTGCCATTACTATTTAAGTTTTATATCAAAAGTTATTAGTTTAGACACTTAACATCCATAATGTGAAAACGTCACATCCATAACAGTGGTTTTCCCTACATAATGTATTACAAAAATGAGTTTCAAAAACACACTTATTGTGTTCAAGCAAGTCTTTTTCATGCTACATCGGCAGTTTGTTTAATAATTCACAGACAATTTCTACAAACCTCTACCAAACGGTTGAGGTGCCTGTTGATGGTAAAAGTCTGTTATCTGACTTTGGCATGGGTTTGTTGTGTTTTACTGAAATAAAAAACATTTTTTCCCCAAAAAAGTGGTTTTATCTTGTAGCCCTGGTCCCAGAGTTTAAAAAAAACAATGTTAACAAAATTAAACTCATTCCCACTGTACCTAGAACACTTAAGTAAATGTCCCATTGAAATTAATGGGATTTTATGGATTTAGGTGAAGAAAGTGTACACATAATACATTTTGGTCTGTACCATGAAGAGAAAACTGATTCAACTATATAAACTATATATTTTCTGAAAGCGTAGACTCTCAGGATGTGATCTAACATGGCATGAAACATGTCCCACCCACGTCATTAGTATACTGCCCAAGCATAACACATTGGGTATTGGTAAATCGGGTATATGGCTGATACCTAAAAAAAGTAGTAGTATGTGCATGTCTGTCTGTGTGTGTGTGTATGTGTGTGTGTTTGTGTATGTGTGTGTCTGTGTGTGTGTGTGTGTGTGTGTGTGTGTGTGTGTCTGTGCGTGTATGTATGCGTGCGTACATGTGTGTGCGCGTGTGTGTTTGTGTGTGTGTGTGTGTGCATGTGGATTTGTATGTGTGTGTATGGGTGTGTGTCTGTGCGTGTGGATGTCAGTGTGTGTGCATGCTTGCGTTTGTTTGTATTCCTGCATGTGTGTGTGTGTGACAGTATCATCCTAAACCAGCAACCCTTCGCTCAACACCACCATCTACAGGCCGATGAGTGTACAGTCACTAAATGTGCACATAAATGAATTTATTTTATACCCCCCCATGGATGAAATTCTACGAAACTTAGCATACCCCCAGAGGATGTCAAGTTAATCATACACATGAAATATGGTGCAGTTCTGAACATCTCAACTGAAGATAGGGGCGATTAAAGCAGAATAATATTGCATTTTCATTTTTTATGGGAGGGGCGCAAATCACAAATGAGTGATTATGGGCTAGGTTGATGTGGGCCCTTAAGAGCAACATACCATAAAAATTTCTTCATCCTCGGTGCCACGGTTCAGGTAGTTATTTAGGAAAAACTGCATTTTTTGGGTTTGGGGGGGCCCAGCGCGGGGGGGGAGTGGCCCCCGGGGACCAAACGAAATTTTTCCGTAAAAGTCTAGTGGGGCTACATGCCCACCAAATTTCATGTTTCCCGGTGTTTCGGTGTCCCTGGTATCGTTGACGAAAAATTCAGTAGATGACGAAAAAAAAATAAAAAAATAAATTTGACAATCCCCATAATAATAACATTGTTATTAGTTACGAACTAATTACAAATGCTGTAATTATTAAATATTCTCTTTAGGGAGATGACGATGAAAAATAAATTACATCAAACTAATTAAATTTCCCACAAAATATCCTGTTGTCTCAAATTATAAATCATTATAAGCTTACTTAAATTGGGTAAGGTTTTTCTTTTTTTTAACCAAAAATCTTCTGTACGTAAAATTTGTATTTGTGATGGTAAACTACACAACAATGACTTTAATTTGTGATTTATTCATTATTTTCTTCATTTTTCTCACGTTAAAAATCAGAAAATAGTCTATTTAATTATATTTCTAATAAATTTGTTGATTCAGTTTTTCAATCGGTTTTATATTGAACCCTAAACTCCTCTCATGGTTTATGGTTCTGTAATTAAGTTTCCATGTTTTTTGTTGATGTATTATAATGTATGACACTTACTCATGGTGAATTTACATATATTTGAGCCATTGTTGTTTCTCTTTGTCCTCAGTCTGTGTGGATGCAGTATCACAGTGAATCAGTGCAGTCTCCTGACTGAAGGAATGTGTCACAATCTCTCACACCTGAGAGAGCTGGACTTCAGTGGGAATCAAATAGAAAACAAAGGACTGGAGATCTTGTGTGAAGTACTGAAGGATTCACAGTGTAAACTGGAGATATTGAGGTCAGTATCGTTCACATACTAGAATAAAAATGCTTAAAATCACTTCTACATAAAACAAATTAACCAAATCATTTTCACTCAATATCTCATGAAGAGTCTGAGTTTACATTTATTTTCTCAAAAATAATTTTTCTTAGTGATGTGTTTTGTGATCTGATGAAAGCAGGGTCTTAAATTGACACCCACTATAGATGCAAAGTCCTGGGTTAACTTCACTGGTATAGTGGCAGGAAAAAATATTTCTTGTCACGGAAGTCAGTAAAAAAAAAACGTTAACAACTGCGAGTTTAATCAAAAACAAAATTACAAAAATATACAAAATTCTGTTGGCTCCTGTAGCCTATCCTATGATTTCAGTTGTTAAACCTTTAACTTGTGTTACCTTAAACGTTTAAACACGAGTTTTATCCTAGCCTGGCAAGCCAGACCTACATCAAGATGTTAGGTCTGGCAACTCATCATTGGCACGGCTCAATCCGAGGGGCGGGATAAACGGTTGTCTCTCAAAATCCCCATGTACGCAATAGGACAGCGCTACAACCAATCAGAGCAACGAAGAAGGCTAGTTGGTATATTAAACTTTTGCCGTATCCAGTCGGCAAAACTCTGAACACTTCTTCCTTTTTTTTTTAAATGACTTAAGTGCCGTTCTGTGCTCTTTTCTCAAAGAAAAGCTTAACTAAGTCCTCCATAGTCGCGGCCAAAGCCGATTCGAAAGACTGTTCTCCAGCAGCAGAAGCCATTCTATGTTTTCAAGTAGCAGGAAACCGTCGCAGCTGTTGTCATTGTTAAGCCCGCCCCGCCTACTCTATACACGATGTGATTGGCCTGACCTGAGTTTGGTTTTTCCAGCTCGAAAGTCACCGGAGAGTTGCTAGACCACACTGGCTGCAAAATACATTTTGCTGCCACTAGGGTGCATCTAGATTTCTAGGCTAGTTTTATCCATAAATGACAGACCAAATGGTAAGAAAACTGTTTCTCCCTTTTTTCTATGCACGGACTTCAAATTCAATCTTCCGCCCACAAGTGGTCGTAAACATTAAAGAAACAGAACAGAAATTATACATCAGAAAACATAGTAAATAATACACACACACACATATATACATACATATATAAAATAAACACAGGAAATATCAGAATTGCCTCTCAAAGAAAGATACAAATATGATACCTTAGTTAGTGCTTGCAAAATCAACACTCCAAGCAAGCAATACTAATATACAAATTATTGAAATATTAAATTGACTCTTACACCCAACCAAGTACCAAGACATGTGAAGCAGGTTTGAAACATTTTCCAATCAACTTCTTTATTCTGCAGCACTGAGGAATGCTGGGCTGAGGAGACACCAATTAAATGATAGCCTTGAATAGTTAGTGTAGCTTTGATGAGCAAATCAAGCAACTGTGAATTCTCCTGTCAGATTTGATATTGATGTAATATTCATGTTGGTGAATTTCTCTGCCACTGGAAGTCTCTCATCACATGGTTTCTATTGAGATGACTGATGTTTCCTGCCTAATTGAGTTAAAAGTTAAAAATAATAATTCTTCTGTCTGTTTGTCTCTTTCTAGTCTAAACGACTGTGGCATTACAGATGTTTCTACTTTAACTCAGTCTTTGACAAACACAAAAGCACTCCAGTTTTTAAAAGAGCTTGATCTGAGTAAAAATAACATCGGATCCTCCAAGCAGCAGAAGCTCATCGACGTGATGCAAAGCTCAAGCTGTAACCTGAGGTGAGTAAACATCCTTTAGTTGCAGTAACACTAACAAACATAGGAATGCAAATTTAAATGTATTATATTTAAAATACAAATACAGGGTTTTGCCCGCACTAAAAATATATTTAGGCTTCCATCTAAATAAATGTTTGTCCCGCCAAAGCTTTATTTGGTCATCTAATGTGATATCTGAACTGATGCACTTGTGACAATGACATGGAGCATGCTATTTATAAGCTTAAGGTGATTAAAACATTGTGAATAAAAATGCCTTATTTATTTGATCAAATATCTACAGTAACTTCACATTCTTTCCATTTGTGTCTAATGCCCTTTCAAAGAAACACTCCAGTGAACTTAGTTGGATTATCGCTCCTCTGGCAGCAGGTGCATAAGGGCTAGCATGTTATCTTAGCATACCGTAAAAACACAATAATTCATCACATTAATATCATGTTTTTCTTCAATATAATGTCAGTCGAATTTTTAAAATAACTCCCTTCTGTGATCTGATGTGGCATCTTACTACAGAATGATGGGAAAAATACATTCATTTAGAGTATTTTATAAAATAATAAAGTTTATACTGTCTTTTCCTGTGTCCTTAAAAATACTAAACTGTAATACTACTTTTTTTTTTTTGTCATGAAAATGTTTCCGGCATTTAGAATTTTCCTAAAAACCTACTTTTTTGAACAACTAGGCCGTTGCTCCGATTTTACCGAAAATTAAACCAGATCATCTGCAGACCATTCCGACAAAAAGATAACTCGCAAAGAATTTTATGGAGCACGTGCGAAAATAGACATAAGGCTGTATCTCCACAAGCTTTATTGTATTCAGACCAAACTTGGTACATGCCATCACAATCATGACCTGAGGTTACATGTAGAGCCCTGCATTTCAGCCCGAGCCCGACGGGCCCCGACTTTTTTACGCCCCTAGGGCCGGGCTTCGGGCCAATTTTCACGTCATAGTTAAAATGCGGGCCGGGCCTCGGGCCTTTTTTGGGTTATCCTGCTTTTTATATTTTTAGACATTAATTTTAAAAAATATGAGAAGTTGACGTTGACGATAGAAAAACAAACATAGAAAGAAATTTCGTAACCTCATAACTTATGGCGTTATTTTCCTGTCAAATGTCGAGAGCGCATTATTGTGAAAGTAGGCTACATTAATATAATGCGCGAGCGCGAATCTCTCTGCTCGCACATGGAATATAATGTGCCGAGCGCGAATCTCTCTGCTCGCACACGGAATATAATGTGCCGAGCGCGAATCTCTCTGCTCGCACACGGAATATAATGTGCCGAGCGCGAATCTCTCTGCTCGCGCGCGGGAACTGGACGTGCCCTGCACTTAAAACGTGTTTTAAATACTGGCCATTATAGCCATCAGCTAATCTTATAGTTACACTGACATAAGACTGACATGACAGTCTGTCTCACGCACACAGAAGGTTTCCCATCAGCGCGACTCACGATTCACCTCATGTGCAAATAATGGAGAATATTAAGAGAAAAATCGCGTGCGTGAGAAAATTTTGTGATAGAAGAAAGGAGGATTGGGTTAAAACCTTCCACTGTGGATGCTTAGCTATTCTTTTTCTCCACGATGCTCTGTTAGAGACTGTTCTAACTTTTCGTTTGATTGGACTATTTTCGTTTAACTGTTGGAAACCTCTGATGTTTTTCGTTTGATTGGACTTTGTTTTCGTTTAACTGTTGGAAACCACTGGAAAAAAAGAATGGCCATGTTCTGTGGTGCATTTTTGAGGTAAGATAATCTGCAAGTTTGTTTTTAATTTATTTAATTTAATTTGTTTATAGGCTATTGCTCATTTCGTTTGCAAGCGCTGTTGCGAGCAGCCTGAGCCTGCCTCAGTATTAAAAAAAAAAAATACTCACTGTGGTTTAATAAATAAATATTTATTAAACTAACTGTCTGTGTGATATGCTTGAAGTTTTTTATATCTATTGATTATTGTAGACAAGTAAGTATTATAGCGTTGATTTGAGAGGCTCAATTGATCAAACATTTTTTTCTTGCTGTCGGCTCGGTTTGCTTGGTCGTCATTTAAAAATAAAAATGCTCCAAACATTTGTCTAAATTAACCTAATAAAGAAATGAAAAGAAACATGAATTTACATAACTAACAAAGAAACATAACTAACAAAACTGAGCTAATTTAATGGCTGCAAAAAGTGCAAATAGGGCAGGCTGCCGCTGTGTAATGAAAAAAAAAAAAAAAAAAAAAACGGGCTCGGGTCGGACTCGGGCTGATAATTCTGATGAGCTGTCGGACACGGGTCGGGCTAGGGCCTGAGCGTCTCGGGCCAGGGCCGGGCTCGGGCCTAAATTTGAGGCCCGTGCAGGGCTCTAGTTACATGCTGCATTTTGGCACAGTGCCACCTACTGGTGCAGAGATATGAAAAATTGCTATTTTTGCAATAACTTCTGAACGGTTTTGGTCTCAAATTGGTCTCGTTAGATTCGGGACGGCATGCCGAGTCGAATGATATCCACTTTTCCCATATCGGCCATTTTGAATTTTGTACTACGGGGGATGGAATACAGTAAGAAAAAAAAAACGAAAAAAAAAAAAACATATGCTTATGGAGAATCCCCATAAACCACATATTGAAGTGTGTGTTTTTGTTTGTTCAGGTAAACCCCACGATATTGGGAAAATAAATTACCCATAAAGATAGAAATAATTTTTGGTCCCCATGAGGAAACAAGGTCATAAATCATACAGAATATTTTTTGAAAAACAAAAATGCTAAATAAATTTTGTGATGGGTAGGTTTAGGGGTAGGGTTAGTGTAAGGGGAGAGAATATACAGTTTTACAGAATAAAAACAATTATGCCAATTGAATGTTCCCATAAAACATGGAATCCCAATGTGTGTGTGTGTGTGTGTGTGTGTGTGTGTGTGTGTGCATGGATGACAGTGTTCATCAGCTACCACAGAAGACCATGTTTGACCTAGGAAAAACCCTGAAATATTGTTTAGAAATGTTTGTATTAAATTTTGCTTAGGTGAAAGTGTGTATGCCAAATTATGTAAAATCAGTAACTAATCTGTTTACAGGAATCTAATGTTAGTTTCAGTCTATTACACTTTGTACTTAATTGAAATATAGTAATTAATTTGCAACTTGTTCCACTCAACACTGATTATTTTCTCTTCTAATTCCTCCTCACAGCCTCACAGAAGAAGGCAGGGTTAAAAAATTCTTCAAAGGCATTGGTGAATGGTTTGGTTTGTCTAAACCCGCGGATGAACCTGTGAAATCAACAGCACAAGAAAAACCACCATCGCATGAAGGATCCTCAGAAGGTTCTTGCTATAATACTGTAATAAATGAATACTGTGTGTGTATGATGGTAATTTTAGAAAGATGCGGATAAAAGGCAATTCATAAATAGTAACACTGCAAAACCCACAGCTATTACGAAGCTTTTTATACCTGTATTGTATAGTACATTTAAACAGCTTTAAATAGCATTGCTTTAACAAATGTACAGTTTATTATACTAGCTCTGTATTAAAAAAATGATCAGGCTTAGAAATTAAATAATGCAGCATTAATAGAAACATACATACACATTGTGAGTTATGTTGACTGGTTATTTGACGATTTAGTGTTCATACAAGATGTTTTGCTTTTTTACAGGTAAAATGGAGGGAGATAAGCCTGATCTCAGCTCAGTGGGAGATAAGCCTGAATGTGGGTCTTCAGTATAAGACCTTCATCATAATGATGTTGGGATTAAACTCCTCAATAATGAAGCAATTAAAACATTGCTTATTGTAATTGTCAAATTTAGCAATTAAATGATATGAACAAAGTCAAACTAAAAATGACATCATTGTGTGATACATATGCAAAGATTTTAATGTCAAATCTGTCATATGTATTTTTATATTATTTATTTAACTTTCATCTGGGTTTTTTTATATTTCACTTACATTTTAAATACAGAATATCTACTTTTATTGATACATTTTTGTTTGTATGAAACTGTCTCTCTGCTTTTACTGACATACGGATAACGCCTGTTATCACCCATAATCCACATTTTAAGTTGTAGCTTTTGCATTCCCCAGTCTAGATATTCTATCCAATGCTTTTTGATCAGTAATTATAATTTTCTCATTTGCCATTGTATTGTATATTTACACAATATAATAAAACACAAGTTGTTATAGAATATGCAAATATTCTATTATAATTATGCCTTTTTGTATATGAAGCACTTATGTATTGTAGTCAACCATAATTGTAACCTTATATAATGGAAGTGTTATATCAAGAAAGGCACTTGTAATAATCATTGTAATATATGAAGAAAATGATTTATGAAGAAAAACTGTAAATTGTTGTTGTAAAATGATTTATTGAGAAAGTGGTTTATAAAGAAAAACATACCACACTTAGTGTTTTAAGCATTTATTAAAAAGCATAGTGAGGAACAAAACCAGCATTAGAAAGAGCTTTGCTATTTTTGTTTTGTTTAAAATGTATTATTTTGTAAATAAATGTATTCCTTAATTGGAGTGTAACTGGTATTAAGATGCAACAGCAGATGCAGAGATTATGCAGTTTCTCGAGCTCACCACTAGAGGTCAACACAATAGCATGTGAAGAATAAGTTTTATATAATAATAAATCAACAGTAGCCTACAAATAGAAATAGCACCAATTTTTTTTTTAGTTTTTGGTAGTGAACATTTACCAACAAGTATTGGAGAAATGTTCTACTTTCCTTTATGAAAGACATAAATTAACAAATTGTGATATATTTTGTAAAGGGAAAGTGCAGTTAAGACTTATAGACTAAAGAATTCAATCAATCAAAGAAAATTTTACTTTAAATAAATTTATTCAAGCGCAGAAGTCAGATCAACTCTTTATGGCAAAAGAGATTATCCTACATTTGCAAACACACAACTCAAGAGTTTCTTTCAGCAAGTCTGTCTTTTCCCAAAACAGAAGAGACACAAAAAGACTTAAACACTAGAAGTTTGAACAATATTTTTATTTCTTCTTTTTCATCATTCTTGGTAAATATCAATTAACTTTAGTTATAAGCTTATTGTAATGTGTGACCGTGCAGCAAGGAACTTCATCATTTCTAGTAGGAGTAAGAGAGTCAGAAACAACTCAAACCATGCACACACACTCTATTCTACATTTATTTTAATCACTCACTACTATTACTCCATAAAAATAAATTTAAATAAAAATGATACAAAATACAATAATCCTAATAAAGCATAATTATTTGAATAATATTGGGTCTTGAACATGAACTCAGTGTTTCATTATTGTCTTGTTGCATATTCATATAGAAGTCACAGATTTTATTGCTCAATGTTTTATTGCTCATGTTTGGTGAGGACACAGTATAGTATTTGCATGTTCTGGATCTGATGATGAATACTGAGATATCAAACATTTTGTTTCTGTATGACTGAGTTAAGAAGATAACATTCCCACATGGAGGGCAGCGATATATGAAGGACTAAAAATGACAGAACGAAAAATAAATAAATAAATAAATAAAAGTAGAAATAAATAAATAAATGCAGAAATAATAGTGAAAATAAATACATTTTGGTATTATAAACGGCTATTTCTGTATTTTTACATGTATTTATTTATTTATTTATGCATTTTTATATGTATTTATTTATGTATTTATACATTTATTTATATATTTATGTATTTATATATTTATTTATTTATATATTTATATATGTATTTATTTATACATTTATTTATTCCTACATTTATTTATTTCTGTATTTCCACATTTCTACATTTATTTATTTCCGTATTTCCACATTTCTACATTTATTTATTTCTGTATTTCCACATTTCTACATTTATTTTTCCCTGCGCATGTATGCTAATTGACCAATGGCTAAGCCACGCCCCCTCCACTCACTCGGAAACAGTCAACATTCGGTAACAGGCGCTATGGCAGCTGTCACAGTAGGAGACATTTCACAGGAGGCAATTGATGATTTTTTGGAGACAGAAAGATTATATATCATCTCGATGTCACCAAAAGGGCCTTAAATATGCATTGGAGGGTTATATTAATAAATTTATAGTTGAGAAGGTCGATAAGCTTCAGCTCCAGAACAAAGATTTACAGTTCACAGTGTAAACGTTATAGTTTGGTGCTATTTCGCTTCAAACGCTCGCTTTATACGCGCGTCCTATTCGCTTTGGATTCAAAATGTTCAAGCGTCGAACTAGACGCGGATACGCGCGAATTTGACGCTCTATTCGCGTTTGGTGTGAGCGCAGAATAATGAACAGGCTGCGATGTCAAGATTGCATTGCTGGAATGTGTGTGTGTGTGTGTGTGTGTTTGTGTGTCTGTGTGTGTGTGTGTGTGTGTGTGTCAGAGAGCGGGCGCGATCGAACAGTGGAAACATAAAAACATACTCCATTTTGTTCATACAGGACATCATTAAAACTGCAAAGTGTTTAGCCTACTTATATTTGTGTAAAACACAACATTGTGCTTTTGTCAAACTATAAACTCTTGTCAAACTGTAACCTACTGTGGTGTAATCTATATTACATGTTACCACTAGAGGGCAACACTGGCATGTATGATGTCTGAGTACTGCATGAGGAGACAATACAGAGGCGAGTGAGAAGCACATTGTTATTGTTGCAGCCTGTTAATAAAGCGGCTCGGTGAACACTCGAGGTAGCAGTCTTTATTTGTAAAAGAACTCAACACAACATGGTGTCAGAAGTGGCTGTGCCTTGAGAAAGAAGTCAGCTTTGCGCCCGGCTAGGATTATGAGTGAGGAAGACCAAGCGAGAGGAGCCTCAGCAGCCGGGGCAGCCGCAGCGGCAGGTCCAGTAATGGCAGCGGCAACCTTCACCATCAAACCACCGGAGCCGTTTGATTTTGCAAAGCCCCAAGAGTGGGAAAGGTGGAGTAGACGGTTCGAGCGTTTTAGACTGGCAAGTAACCTGAATAGCTCTTCGGAAGCAAACCAAGTCAATACTCTGGTTTATTGCATGGGAGATGAGGCTGACGACGTGCTAAGAGGGCTCGAGCTAACAGCCATGCAGCGCCAGCAATACAATGCAGTCAAAACAGCTTTCGACAGACATTTTGTCCCAAGAAAGAACGTGATTTACGAGAGGGCAAAATTCAACAAGAGAGTGCAACAGCCATCAGAACCTGTGGACACATTTATTACAGCTCTTTATGCACTAGCAGAAAATTGTGAGTACGGTGCTCTTCATGATGATCTTTTGAGAGATAGGCTTGTAGTGGGTCTTAAAGATTCGTCTCTGTCAGAAAGAATGCAGCTTGACAAAGATCTTACCCTAGCTAAAGCTATCACAATGGCAAGACAATCTGAAGAAATAAAGAGACAGCAAACTGACCTGAGAGGTGAAGTTATCGTCAGCAAAACAGCTATGGATGCAGTACAAGTTAGAAAAGCCAAGCTGAACAAGTTCAAAACCAAAGAGCAAAAACAGTTTAAGTCCCCGAAGTTTCAGCAGACCAAACATGACAGTAAAGCATGTTCCAAGTGTGGCAAAGCACCCGCGCACGCTGCAGTACAATGCCCAGCAAAAAATGCAGAATGCCATAACTGTGGAAAACGCGGACACTATGGTAGAGTCTGTAAGTCCAGCACATCTGTGAATGAGGTTGCGGACGGTGCGGCTGGACTTTTTCTGGGTGAGGTGGATTCTGGAGAAGAACCATGGCTGGCGGACATAAACGTGGGCGGACATAAGGTGACCTTCAAGTTAGACTCCGGAGCAGATGTGTCCGCTATTTCCGAACAAACATTTCTGAGCTTCAAACTCAAAGACAAAACATTGGACAAGGCAGAAAAACCACTCTATGGACCGGGTGGGGCTGCGTTAACTGTTTTGGGGTCTACCACAGAGACTATTGTGTATGGTGACAGGAGCACTACTGAGAAGATCTATGTAGTCCAAAACCTGCACGTGGCACTGCTGAGTAGAACAGCTTCGGTGAGACTGAAGCTTATCGCCAGAGTTGATACTATAAACGAAGAGACAGTGAATAAAGCATACCCCAAGTTATGCGAAGGACTTGGGCGGGTACAAAAGCCATACACCATAAAACTAAAACCCGATGCCAAGCCCTTTTCGCTCAAAGTGCCAAGGCGCGTGCCACTGCCGCTCATGGGCAAAGTTAAAGAAGAGCTGGCCAGAATGGAAGGGTTGGGAGTTATTAGTCGTGTGGACGAGCCGACCGACTGGTGCTGTGGCATGGTTGTAGCTCCCAAAAAGGACAAAGAGAAGGTCCGTATCTGTGTGGACATGACACCTTTAAATGAGTCCGTGTGTCGTGAAAGATACATACTTCCTTCTGTAGACCAAACACTAGGTATGCTCACAGGTGCTCAGTATTTTTCTAAACTTGACGCAAATATGGGCTTTTGGCAAATACCACTATCCAAAGAGTCGGCACTCCTCACCACCTTCATTACGCCATTCGGCAGGTACCACTTCAACCGTTTGCCATTTGGTATCTCCAGCGCGCCTGAACATTTTCAAAACATGATGGTGACGGAGGTTACAGCAGATCTCGAGGGAGTCGTCTGTCACATGGACGATATCCTGGTCTGGGGATCGACCATAGAGGAGCATGACACAAGACTGCATGCTGTCCTGCAGCGGGCAGAGAAAGCCGGCGTTACATTGAACATGTCAAAATGTGAGTTTAACAAAAGAAAAGTCAAATTCCTCGGATTCATCGTCTCAGCAGATGGAATGAGTCCTGATCCAGACAAAACCCAAGCTGTTCAGGACATGAAGGAGCCAAGCAACGTGAGTGAGCTCAGGAGCTTTCTCGGTATGGTGACCCAACTGGGGAAGTTTATTCCAAACCTTTCTGAAAAGGATAAACCACTGAGAGACTTACTTTCAACCAAGAACATGTGGTACTGGGGGCACGATCAGCAAAAGGCGTTTCACAACCTTAAACAAGAACTGTCTTCTCCTCCTGTGTTACAGCTCTACAACCCGAATAAGCCACAGAAAATCTCCGCGGATGCCTCTTCATTTGGCCTGGGGGCAGTCATGCTGCAGAAAGAGGGAGATGTGTGGTCACCAGTTGCTTATGCTTCCCGATCATTAACACCTACAGAGCAGCGCTACGCTCAGGTGGAAAAAGAAGCGCTGGCTCTTACGTGGGCCTGTGAGAGGTTTAATGACTTTATCCTAGGCCTTCACTTTGAACTCGAAACTGACCACAAGCCTCTAGTGAGTCTTCTGGGAGGACAAGCTTTGGATGCGCTTCCGCCGCGGATACAGAGATTCCGTATGCGCTTAATGAGGTACTCATACACAATAAAGCACATCCCTGGCAAAAGTCTCACCACAGCTGACACACTCTCACGCTTACCGCTTACAAACAGTGTTACTGGCGCTGATACAGATCTTATGGAGGACACTAATATTTACCTTGAATCTGTGCTAGAGGGTCTTCCTACAAGCAGTAAATACCTGGCAGATCTTCAAGAGCAGCTGATGTCTGACAGCGTCTGTTCTCAAGTCATAAGGTACTGTGCAGAAGGCTGGCCGGATCGTAACCAGCTACAAGGAGCGGTGAAGCACTACTGGCCTGAGAGAGCTGTTCTGAGTGTGCACAACGGACTACTACTTAGGGGCACAAGGTTAGTTATTCCTGCTAACATGAGAAACTCAGTTTTGGACAAAATACACGAGGGTCACCAGGGTGTGGTTAAGTGCAGAGAGCGTGCCCGTCAGGCAGTGTGGTGGCCAGGTTTAAGCAACCAGATCAGTGAACTTGTCCTCAAATGCAGACAGTGCATACAGGAAAGAGTCAATGTAAGAGAGCCTTTAATGCCCACAGATTTACCCGAAAGACCATGGCAGAAGTTAGGTGCTGACTTGTTCGCTCTGAAAGATAAAAACTACCTGTTACTAGTGGACTACTTCTCTAGGTATATAGAGATTGCTCAGCTCAGCCCAACTCGCTCTGCCAATGTCATTGTGCATTTGAAATCAATATTTGCACGTCATGGAATACCAGAGATACTGATCACGGATAACGGCCCGCAGTTTGCATGTCAGGAAATGAAAGACTTCGCAAGTGAATACTGTTTTGAGCATGTGACCAGTAGTCCCAGGTACCCCCAAAGCAACGGCGAGGCGGAGAGAGCTGTCCAAACAGTTAAAAATCTCCTCAAGAAAGCTAGTGATCCGTACAGAGCTCTATTAGCCTATAGGACCACAGCGCTGGCAAATGGCTACAGCCCTGCACAGCTACTCATGGGGCGTCGACTCCGTACCACCCTGCCGATGCTACCAGAGGCCTTACAGCCATGTGTGCCAAATCTTCGACAACTTCGTCATGTGGAGAGGGAGAGAAGGATGAGACAAACCGAATGTTTCAACAAAAGACACAGAACAAGAGATCTGGATAAACTGATACCTGGAAACCCTGTTTGGATTGCAGATGCAAAAGCACCAGGCACAGTGACATCTGTCCACCCAACTCCACGGTCCTATGTCATCAGTGGACCGCAGGGAACAATCAGAAGGAACCGCAGTCATCTTGTGCCTTTGCCGATATCAGAGACTCATACTGAATCACAACTGACCCAGTCTAATGAAAGAAACACTCCTGCAGAGATACTTTCTGAGCCACGAGCACAACAAACATCAGATGTTGTTCGAACCAGGTCTGGTAGAGAAGTGGTAAAACCAAAAAGACTGGATCTGTAAAAGAATGCATTAACATTCTGTTATGCTTTGAATAAGTTCTGAATATGCCTTAATCTAATAAGATTTTTGCATAGAAAATGTTCTAATGTCTGCAATAACTGTTTGATAAGGGAAAAGAAAATGTTATGAATATTGTTAAAGTGTTTATGCCCAGAAATATACAGCTAGCTACCCAATGTGACATGTAAAAAAAATGCTAATGGTTTGAGTTACAGCTAAGAGTAGTTAACCTACCTTCAGTAAGGGGGATGTGGTGTAATCTATATTACATGTTACCACTAGAGGGCAACACTGGCATGTATGATGTCTGAGTACTGCATGAGGAGACAATACAGAGGCGAGTGAGAAGCACATTGTTATTGTTGCAGCCTGTTAATAAAGCGGCTCGGTGAACACTCGAGGTAGCAGTCTTTATTTGTAAAAGAACTCAACACAACACCTACAACTGTCACCCAACCAAAATCACACACACACGCTGTTTAAAGCCAAAATGACAAGAAAAAACAAAAACGAATGAAAACTGATAACCGCAATGCATTGCAATGGACGAGGAAGCAAGCAGAGAATGTCCGAGTGTATTGGGTTAGCTATGCGTACTGTGATTGGCTCATCGCGTTTGGGGGCGTGGCTTAGCCATTGGTCAATTAGCATACATGCGCAGGGAAAAATAAATGTAGAAATGTGGAAATACAGAAATAAATAAATGTAGAAATGTGGAAATACAGAAATAAATAAATGTAGGAATAAATAAATGTATAAATAAATACATATATAAATATATAAATAAATAAATATATAAATACATAAATATATAAATAAATGTATAAATACATAAATAAATACATATAGAAATGCATAAATAAATAAATAAATAAATACATGTAAAAATACAGAAATAGCCATTTATAATACCAAAATGTATTTATTTTCACTATTATTTCTGCATTTATTTATTTATTTCTACTTTTATTTATTTATTTATTTATTTTTCGTTCTGTCATTTTTAGTCCTTCATAGCGATACGGCTTCTCTCAATTGTGGATTCTCATGTTTTTTCAGAGATTCTGAGCAACTGAATCTCGTCACACTGTAAACACTTGTAAAGTTTTTCTTCACTGCAGTGTCACATGCCTGTCCTGTCTTGTGCTGCACATGGGTGTTTTGTTATTTTGGGCCATGTGCTCCTGTCTATTGTCTAGCCCCTCCCATCTTGTTATCTGATTATTGGTTAATTTGTCCCACCTGTCTGTCTCGTTACCCTCCTTTGTTCCCCTGTTTAGCCTCCTTGTGTTTGTAGTCTTGTGCTGGTTCGTTGTCCGTGTTTCTTGTTTCCTGGAGTTCCTGAGTTTTTGTGTTTGTACCGTACCTGCATGTCACTAATAAACTAACTCTGCATTTGTATCCTCGACTCTCGTTTACCATTCCGTGACATGCAGTTTCAACTCAGCATCTCAAACAAAAGTCTTCCCACAATCAAAGCACAAATGATCCTTCACACTGCTGTGTCTTTTCTGGTGTCATTTTAAAGTACTTTTATAGCTAAAACTCTTTCCACACAAAGAACATATGAGTCTTCTCTTTTGTAGGAACTTTTAGGTGTTCTGCAGAATGCATCTGTCCTAAAATATGTTTTACTGCAGCAATCACAGTAAACGGTCTTCCTCCAGAATGAGAAAGGAGATGTAATTTAAAACTGCATGTCTTTCTGAAACTCTTTCCACACTGATCACATGTGCACGGCTTCTCTCAGTGAATCACTAGTTATACATAAATCAGGAAACAGTTCATGTTTAACTTACATATACGATTCAGTTTTAATCCAAATAACCATGTGCTGAGTGAACGATCAGCAATCAAGATCATTCAACAGAAGTGCTCTCTCTCTCTCTCTCTCTCTCTCTCTCTCTCTCTCTAATAATAATAATAATAATAATAATAAGCAGCTACATACCTCGTTTTACTTTCTTTGCCATTGACATCCAACTGAACTACAAACTTTCCACTGACGTCTGTGTAAAAGGGATGTGCTCGACCAGCTCGCGCGTCTGTGCCGCGGCGCGCTCAATCCACTGCGCGTTTTTCTCTGATCAGCTCGCGCACTACAAATTGTATTATATTAATTCTCAACATGTACACATGCATTAGTAATCTTGTGCCTATGAAAACGGCTTTGTTAAAGGTCCCGTTCTTCGTGATCCCATGTTTCAAACTTTAGTTAGTGTGTAATGTTGCTATTAGAGCATAAATAATATCTGTAAAATTATAAAGCTCAAAGTTCAATGCCAAGCGAGATATTTTATTTAACAGAAGTCGCCTGCAGTGAACGGCCCGTTTGGACTACACCCCTCTACTTCCTTCTTTAATGACGTCACTAGAACCGTTTTTTGACTAACCTCCGCCCACAGGAATGCTCCCTCAACTCTACCGAAATTCGTTTATGTACTTGCGCACTTCTTATAACTTACTGTGTTTACTCAGCTCTTATGGTGATTTTCTGAAGTAAAACTGACGCTTCATCTTTTGTGTGATGTACAATAAACTTTATTAAACTCATCAGTATATGTTTGATCATCATTCAGACAGCAGACTTGTAGGCTATTAATATAATGGATACATAGCCTACAAGCAGATGACAAATACGTTATAATAACCGTAATTAAACTACTAATCTATACCTGTTATACAGCACTCTGACTCTGTAGGCATTATTGTCCGACTCGAAATGAACACCTTTACTGAGAGTTTCTGATATTATCATCATTCCATGAGCTGAAATTGTCCTGACAGACTGAGCGCGAGCTCATGAAGCTCCGCCCCCTGGGTCGTCCAGCCGCATCTCATTTGCATTTAAAGGGCACACACTAAAACAGCGCGTTTTTCTGTGCCCCCAAAAATGACAATTTATACATGCTGTAAAAAATGATCTGTTGGGTATTTTGAGCTGAAACTTCACATACACACTCTGGGGACATCAGAGACTTATTTTACATCTTGTGAAAAGGGGCATAATACGGGACCTTTAATGTTTCTTGTCCCCTCACCATGACATAATTACACGTTATATAGGCCTATTTTCAGCTCAAAATGGCGAAATTAGACAAGTTTATTAGTTTTCTAATTATTTTTGTCATTCGTTTAACATTTATGACCTAAAAAACTGTCAAATATAAAATGTTTAGTTTAGCTACTTACATCTTGTTAACTCGCACTTTACCGTAAACTGAAGCGTCAGTCGTCACGTGCTGCTAAAATTCCATGTAAAAGTCGCGCTCAGCAGCTTCTGTGAACAAAAAGCCCGCCTACTTTGATTTGATTGGTCATCTCAAATATTCTGACATTGACGAGAAGTGAAAGACCAATGAGGCTCAGATGAACAAACACACACACGCGCGCCTCTGTTTCTGACCTGCGCTCTGCTTGGCGCTGCTGCGGACTGAAGATGAAGAACATTATTTAACCTTGTCAAAGACAACAAAAAAATATATATATTTTTAGAATAACAACATTTCTTACTCCAAGTTTTAGGGGTGCTGAGCTCCTTTTTAGGGGTGCTGAAGCACCCCTAAAAAGGGACTAGCCTCGCCCATGGGGCACAGAATAACGTTTGTGATGATACCTACCAGTTACCTTTAACAGTCATATAAGAGGACACTAATACGCTAGCCTGACTTCGTCATACTCATATTCTAGTCAGAATTCCCGAACTTCCCGATACTAATACGCATGTGCACAGCAAAAATCACAACTTGTGCTTGCTGCGCAGTGTGCGCGCTTAAGTTATTTAATGTGTCTCAACTGTACATGTCTCGCTATCTTAAAATATGTGATTCATGTGAACCAAAATATTTCTAGTTTGACCCCTCCTCAGCAACTGTTTTTGAATCAGGGTATTTCATTTAAATATATTTTTAAAAGAACATTAACCCTTGTGCATCCTTATGAATTTTTTTTTTTTTTTTACATTTTGCCAGTGTTAATGCCAATTTCATAAATTTTTGCACAGGTGTGTATTTTTGTATTGGATTTTTACTATTTCACCCCCATTTCCTTAAAGCTCTAGGTACACAAAATAGTTCCTCTCAGGACCTTTAAATGTCCCAATTGAAACTGCTATTTTTAATCCCAGGGCCATTTGACTATAAAATTATGCAATCTTTGTTAAGAGGCTTTCATTCTGTTGGCAAGGCTTAAAAATTTGAATTTTTACTAATTTTGACTAGATGCTGCCAATTTTTCAGGTTTGGCCTATAAATCAAATACTCGCTCTATTGCTGTTTTCTGCTTCTGCATATTATAGAGCCAGTTGGATAAAGTATGCAGCGATAATTGTGTGGGTGTGTTGGTAAGGATATCAGAGTGTGGTTTGTACGTGTGTAATAAAATACAATTGTCTGTATGCTTCTATTGGAGAGAGAAAACTACAGCAAATCACAAATCCAACTTTTTGTCCACTTTGGACCTATTGTAACAGCTCCACTATTACAGGGTGTAATGTTCATCCCGGCCACTAGAGGTCACGGTGAGAATGTTGGAGAAAGAAGGTGGTGTTGGGGAAAGTCACAGGTGTTAAAGGGAGATGGTGATTTAACTGTTTTGGGCCTCCATTACTGACCTGTACACAATGTTAAGTGAATTTATTTTATGATTGACTTGTGATGTTTTGACATATTGCTGAACTTTGAGTATTAATATGCTCTTTGTAAGAGAGAATGTAGAAAACGCCTGCAGGAATGAGTAAGTTGGATACATGGAGAAATGACTGAAAGGACTGTGGGTGAAAGTGGATACTGATTTGTTTCCTCATGGATCATTGTGGATTGATGCTGTTGCTGGACTCAGACTTCTCTCATGATTTCCCTCAGAGACTTGGCCCATGTCTTTCATGCACCTTTGGACCCTAACAGATAAGTTATGCTTTGTGATTGTCTAAGTGATGTTATCCATGGAATTAAGTGGTATTTAAACGAATGGGTAATAGAATACTGCTATTGTGTCCATCTGAGATTGAAACAAGCTGCTTATGATTGTCAAAGTTTAGTTTATTTTATTTCCTTTTTTCAATGTTTTAATTCATATGGCTATTTTTGATGGGGTTTTTCATTTTCACTGTGCAATTAAGCAATATAAAATAAGTCAGATGGTTCCCTCATACTGAAGATTCAACAATTTTCAATAGGCAGAACCCCCTTCTTTTGTGTAGCCCTTTACCTAGGTATAGAGTGGAGGTGGTTACACCATGTATAACTTTTTTTATTTTATTTTTATTGATGCACAAGGGTTAAAATAATCTAACAAAAATGCTATTATTGCACATGTGACTAATTGTTATTGTTTGCAGAAATGTTTATTGATAAAAAAAAACAAGGACACACACACACACACACACACGGACAGGATACTGAACAACTATTTCTTTATTTCTCTTGATTAAAAACCTTAGTTTGCCCCCGTCTGAAGCCCTCTACGAGCACACCATGAACAACTGCTTTAATTCAGAAAAACAGAAACAAAATCATAAACTTGCCAATCAAATTCCTCCAGAGGACTGACCACAATAATCACATCAAGCTTCTGCACGGCTGTCCAGTTTAAACTCTCGACTTCATGGCGATATCAGGCCTGAGGATTCGTTTCACATCTCAGCACCAATATCTGTGGTTCGCTCAGAGGTTTCCCATCATGCCCTGGTCTGAGCGATGGGTCAGACTGCGTATCTCTAGCTGCCTGCGGGACATCTCTGCAGTTCGTAGTGCTTTTAAAGGGAGCGGTTTATAGCTAACACAAGTAGAGACGGCAAACTCTGGGGACAGACATGAGAAAAATAATGCAGAACCAGCTGAGAGAGAGCACTTCTCCTCCAAATGTTATCCGTAATTCGGTCTTTGGATCTCTGAAACACAAATTAAAAATATGAAGCACACCAAAAACAACAATGACCTCCCATCTAACAGTGCAGGAACTAGTGCTTCAGTGACATTCAGAGGAGATCGCCGGGTAAACAAACTTCACTCCATTAACAGAGCAATAAACAGCTGGTACCTGAAATAACACATTAACATACACGTGTATCAAACAGAACTATTCACAATAGAGGGGTTTATGGACTTATTATGGACACTTATTTCAGGTGAAACTCGCCGCCTGTTCAGACTGAGCATGGAAACATGTCGTAAAGGTTTCTACACGATGCGTCAGTCGTTTTATCCTGTTTATAAGTTGCTGGAATACTGCAAAATGGGAACGTCCCCGATTGACGAACATCTGTTTTAAAATAAACTAAAATAATCCCGCCACAATTCATCCAAACAATCCCGTTTACGTCCCGAGACGAGATTCATCTGGTATAAGAGCATTATGAAATGACATCGAATTTAGCCTTCGCATCATGTGTGCCGTGTGCGACTCTATGGCGGCGTCGTCTTTAAAGAGCACATGAACGCGATTTCAAAACATCCAATCGGATTCTTAAAGGGTTTCAGGATCTTTCCAGAAGATCTCGGCATTAAACGGTGATGGGGCTCGTCGTTAAAGAGGTTTGAGTTGAGTTTATATCAAAAAGCCCTCTTGGAAATGTACATAATTGACATCAAAAGGCAAGAATAACTGGCACTCAAATATTAAAAATACATTTTGAAGACAGGAACAGCAGTCTGATCCAGCAGGGAGAACGTGACCGCCTGCATAGAGAGGACTTCAGGACAAAATCGTTTAAAAGAAAGAGTTGAATTCATCGATACATTCAATCATGAACCAGTTTTTGTGAGTTGACCTACAGCTAGACAATGGTGTCTGACAATAACGGTAGAATGCAGCAAAAAAACAAACGGCTTGACCAGATTATCCAGCTGCGATAAACTAGTGAACTAAAAAGGTGATTACAAAACCTAGTACTAGAAACCATGTCAATCTATGAACTGAAGCAAAGCACCTGCGTTTAACAGACGGATGAGCGAGTCGAACTGAAAGTGTGTTTTGTTTAGGTGGCGGAGCTCGGACACGAACTCCACAGCCTCGACACTGGGTGTCAGTGCTTCGAGAGACAGAGAACAGATCCAAAAAACTAAAAAGGAAATCATAACATAATAAAGCTATTTGACTGAGGAGCGCTCACAGTATCAGCGGGGTTCTGTACACCTAACAGAATAATATCAAATACCATCCTCTGTTTATTACCAAAGGAACTAAAGGTTGATGCAAAAATACCAGATAATAATCATCATCATCATCATCATTCAATGGAAGTTACGGCATTTTGTACACAAACTCTCCCCTCCGAACATATGGAACGCAGATCAGAAGATCATCAAATGTTTTTTTTTCTTTTTCTAAAAAAGGAAGAAAGGAGAGAAACTGAAAGCTGCGTGTCCAGCTGAAGGCAGGCGTCCCTGCGCTGGTGTTAGACAGAGGCGTTCCCGTTAGTCAGGAGTCAAAGCGGTAATCTAGACGTGATGATCGGAGATTCTTGGCTGTTCGGATGATCTGGTCGTCATGTTGGACTACGCCGACACTTTGTTCTCCTTCTGAAACAAACGTGGAAAAAACAGAACAAAGACAAACATTAGAAAAGCACTTTATTTTACAGTCCTTAAAGTCTACTTATCATAGCAATAACAATAACTGAGTTATTCTAAACCTAACCTTAACCCGTGACTTATATTATCAGTACTTTCTTGGGTAAGTACATGAAGTTCACGTACTGTAAAATAAAAATGTAGCCGCACAATATATATATTGGGGCCCTATGAAATTAGTTTTACTTTTCCCCAAATTCAGTCTTATTTATATTGTGTGATATTATACAGTAAATTCCATTTTTATGACTGGATTCCAGGATTCTGTCAATGAAATCTGTAGGGCCCTAATAGAGGAACTAGTATTAGTAATATTTATGAGACATATTTAATCAATTTGCTCTTATTTCATTGGTGTAGAAAAAGATCAAACTTTTTAATTTTGTGGGAAAATCTCAATAGTCCAATATCAGGCAAATAAGACAAAATGCCAAACTCTAAATGGCTGATACTAGAGATCGACCGATGATCAGTTTTACCGATATTTATACCGATTGGTTTTGTAATATCGGATTCAATAAAATAACTTGCCTTCCTAATTAATAAACTATTAGTGCACAGCCATTAATGCACAAATTAGATGTTACATAAAAGACACTTTAGTGACATTTGGACTCTTTCAAATGATGCATCTCTACATCTACATCAACAAAACGGTGACATTTGTACTCTTTCAGACTATTTAATAACTATAATAACTAATTAAATAAGAAAATAAATAAAAAAAATCAATTTATAATGATTTTTTTATTTATTTTTTATTTAATTAGTTATTATAGTTATTAAATAGTCTGAAAGAGTACAAATGTCACCGTTTTGTTTTGTATGCAAGGAAAGAGTGATATTACAGAAATTACAGTATTGACAAAAGTTCTGTTGTTATTATAGTGTCAAAAAAAGAAATACAATAAATAAATATTGGTTCTGCAATAATCACAACAATTTAGTATTATGTACAGTGAGGAAAATAAGTATTTGAACACACTGCTATTTTGCAAGTTCTCCCACTTAGAAATCATGGAGGGGTCTGAAATTGTCATCGTAGGTGCATGTCCACTGTGAGAGACATAATCTAAAAAAAAAAATCCAGAAATCACAATGTATGATTTTTTAACTATTTATTTGTATGATACAGCTGCAAATAAGTATTTGAACACCTGAGAAAATCAATGTTAATATTTGGTACAGTAGCCTTTGTTTGCAATTACAGAGGTCAAACGTTTCCTGTAGTTTTTCACCAGGTTTGCACACACTGCAGGAGGGATTTTGGCCCACTCCTCCACACAGATCTTCTCTAGATCAGTCAGGTTTCTGGGCTGTCGCTGAGAAACACAGAGTTTGAGCTCCCTCCAAAGATTCTCTATTGGGTTTAGGTCTGGAGACTGGCTAGGCCACGCCAGAACCTTGATATGCTTCTTACAGAGCCACTCCTTGGTTATCCTGGCTGTGTGCTTCGGGTCATTGTCATGTTGGAAGACCCAGCCTCGACCCATCTTCAATGCTCTAACTGAGGGAAGGAGGTTGTTCCCCAAAATCTCGCAGTACATGGCCCCGGTCATCCTCTCCTTTAATACAGTGCAGTCGCCCTGTCCCATGTGCAGAAAAACACCCCCAAAGCATGATGCTACCACCCCCATGCTTCACAGTAGGGATGGTGTTCTTGGGATGGTACTCATCATTCTTCTTCCTCCAAACACGTTTAGTGGAATTATGACCAAAAAGTTCTATTTTGGTCTCATCTGACCACATGACTTTCTCCCATGACTCCTCTGGATCATCCAAATGGTCATTGGCAAACTTAAGACGGGCCTTGACATGTGCTGGTTTAAGCAGGGGAACCTTCCGTGCCATGCATGATTTCAAACCATGACGTCTTAGTGTATTACCAACAGTAACCTTGGAAACGGTGGTCCCAGCTCTTTTCAGGTCATTGACCAGCTCCTCCCGTGTAGTTCTGGGCTGATTTCTCACCTTTCTTAGGATCATTGAGACCCCACGAGGTGAGATCTTGCATGGAGCCCCAGTCCGAGGGAGATTGACAGTCATGTTTAGCTTCTTCCATTTTCTAATGATTGCTCCAACAGTGGACCTATTTTCACCAAGCTCCTTGGCAATTTCCCCGTAGCCCTTTCCAGCCTTGTGGAGGTGTACAATTTTGTCTCTAGTGTCTTTGGACAGCTCTTTGGTCTTGGCCATGTTAGTAGTTGGATTCTTACTGATGGGGTGGACAGGTGTCTTTATGCAGCTAACGACCTCAAACAGGTGCATCTAATTTAGGATAATAAATGGAGTGGAGGTGGACATTTTAAAGGCAGACTAACAGGTCTTTGAGGGTCAGAATTCTAGCTGATAGACAGGTGTTAAAATACTTATTTGCAGCTGTATCATACAAATAAATAGTTAAAAAAATCATATATTGTGATTTCTGGATTTTTTTTTTTAGATTATGTCTCTCACAGTGGACATGCACCTACGATGACAATTTCAGACCCCTCCATGATTTCCAAGTGGGAGAACTTGCAAAATAGCAGGGTGTTCAAATACTTATTTTCCTCACTGTATATGCCATTACAATATTTATTAATACTTTAAATTAGCTTTCATTTTTATATTATTAATTTTCATTTAATTGTACTTTAAATTTGAGTACATTTATCTGCTTTGGTAAATTGTTTAAAAAAAATAATTTTATCATCTTAGTTTTAGTACTTAAACTTATTTCAGTTAGTTGCCAAGACACATTTTTTTCATCTAATATTTAAATTTTATTTTAGCTATATTTCAATTGCCAACAGTGTTTTGTAGTTAAAAATAACACTGTACAACGCATCGTGCATCTCTAATATTTATGTTTGGTCCATTACTGGGGTAAAAGAGGAAGTACTAACCCTGTACTCAAAGTCCGCGAACTCCCGTCCTCCTCTGCCGCCTCTGAAGCCGCCCCTGAACCCGCCTCCGCCCCCGCGGGAGGGCATGAACGAGCCCCTGCTAGCCGCGCGCCCGCGCCCCCCGCGGAAGCCCATGCCACCGCCTCTGCCACGGAAACCTCCACGCCCGCGGTTGTGACGCAGTGGAATACCGAACGTCTCCGCGTTCATCCTCCTCTCCTCCGCCCAGGTCTGCCTCCGTTCCCTGAAGAGAAGGAATGAAAAACACATCAGAATGCAATTCAACACAGTAGGCCCTATCATACACCCGGTGCAATGCAGCGCCACGCAAGTGTTTTATGATAGTTTCAGCCTGACGCAGTTATCATTTTCATGTCCTGCGCCACATTGTTTAAATAGCAAATGAATTTGCGCCCATCTGTGTGCCCATGGGTTCTGGTGCATTTTTGGTGCGTTGCTATTTTGAGGAACTGAAATAGACTGAGCCATTGACCAACTGAAACCTGGTCTGAAGTCAATGGCGCAGTATTTATTTATTTTTGTTATTTAAAGAACACATTAGTAATATGCGCCTATAGGCGGGTCCTGAATGCGCATACGCTATGTCCCGTAGATGGTCTGCTTGCACGCTTTAACCTCACGCACGAGCAGAACCGCTTCCGCGAGCACATCTGGCTTTTAAAGGGAATGGGAGATGAGACTCTGATTGGTTTATTGCACGTTGCGCCCAAAACACATCCATTACTCATTAAGAGAATAGGGACAACCCTTTTAGACCATGCGCCGGGAGCGCCGACCATTTGTCCCGTCGTTAAACTAGCAAAAGTGGATTCGGACACGCACTAAGTGAACTTGCGGCGTGCGCTTTAGACTATGAGTTTAGATCCTTAAAATAGGGCCCAGTGTGAAAAAAAATCCACCTTTGGCAGGCGGCCTGTCTAATCTGCAACATGTTTACACGACATTCATCTCAGCGCTGGAATACACTACACAACTTCACATATGGACAGATTTAAACCACTAACCCTCGGCTTCACAAACAAGGCTTAAGATAGCCCGACTAAAATGTGTTTCAGCTGTTTTAACTGAAAGCAACTTGCTTCTCAAGATGCACACAAGAATTTTTTTTTTTTAAGGCATAATTATAAAAGCTACTTAGATGTCCTAATTGAACTAAGGCTTAATCCTGGCTTAATCTAAGTCCTGTCTGTGAAATCGGGCCTACGCATCATACACTAAACGACTGAGGATTATAAGAGACTTTCAAACCAGAGGAACATTTTTATAGTGCCTATAACTATAACCATTTTTGCACCGCAAGATTTGGGAAGGATTTTAGTTATAGGAACGCCTTTTGGAGGGACAAAATTAACTCCTACACTGATTGGCTGAACGTATGCCATCCTAAACACTGGCACAAGACATTTTTAAAAAGTCGTGTAAACACACAGTTTACATGTACTTACTCCATTAACATGTAAAACACGGATAAGACATAAACATATAGAAAGCTAATGTTAACGGCATTTACCTGATAAGGCCTTTGTCTGCGGCGTTGTTCTTTTCTCAGCCTCGATGAAATGAAGCACTGCAAGTTGTCATAGATTTCGTCTCTTGGCCCTGCTTTTTGCTCTTTCAGTCGTATAACTATATGTTTATATTCCATCTCCATTATTATGACAAAAACACAGCTCCGTTCACACTGTCCTCCATCCTCTAGATGTTGAATGCCACGCTTAAATTACATAGTTGTCACTTCAGAGTTCATACTGGCGGTGCGAATGCAACCAGGAAAATGGTCCTATGGGAAATTAATGGCTAGTTCCTATAACAGTTCCTATAACCACCTGATGCGAAAGCCCCTATACACTACCAGACTTTCAACTGGTTCTGAACACAACAAACTCACACAGAAACACACAAGACATTTCTAGGAGACGCGTGAGAAAGAGACAAACATGGATCTGCAGAACATGACCACCATAGTTGATGTATTAACTCTGTGTGCCAAGTCGCAAAAGTAAAAACGACGCGGTCGGTATAGACTCACAGTATAGATTACAATGGGAGTTCGAGGTGAGTGGAGCAGTCAGTTGTTTTATCTGTGCTGATGACTCAAATATTGAGGCTAATTTGTTCAGCGTGTTCTGTTCATTTACTTTTCTATTGTTATTGTATTTTATCGCAACACTAAAGGACAGATAAAGATAAAGGAAATAGATAAAGGACAGCTTCGGTTTCAATAGCGACGTGTCATTCACTATGATATTCGTTCTAAAATTGGCTCGTTTTGATATGATAGTCTGAAGCTAAAAAAAGCCTGTGCCCATCATTACACACATTTTCTGTGAAATCTTTCAACTCCGACTGCCTAAAATCTGAAGACTGGCGCAGACTTTCGGCAACTATTGTCAACTCATACAGACTGAAAATCTGAGCAAAATTCATGTAGTGTATTCCAAGATTTGGTGTCTGCTACAAAAAATAGCTGCTTTATAAGACGTCAAGGACAAATAAGATAAATGTAATGTACAACAAAATGTGTAGTAGGCTAATCATTTAACATGCCACCTGAAAACACAAATTGACATTTTTTGATTTGCCCATTTGTTATATATCATTTGATCAGGGCTTCAACACATTGACCAATTAATTTAAATAATTTTAACTGTTTGTAAAAGTGGATATTTTTACTCACACTCAGTCATTTCTAGCTGAATAAATAATCTTGCATGACAACATGTGAATTTGGGTAGTCTGAATCATAAGCATGGCTTCATAAAAACATAAAAACATTTATATGTATATAAATATATAAGACTCCAAATATATACCTTCCAAAAGCACCTCCTGATTTCTCCTTTCTAGAAAAGACAGAAGAGTTAAACTTTGTTAAACTTTACAACAACAAATTACTACATTGAATCCATAGTGACTAAATCACTCAAAGCATTTACACCCTGTTCAAACCAGATGAGACATGAAAAAGCATCAACAATTAACATATTTCACTCATTGTTGGATCACTGTTAAAATTAATTTTTTACACAAAACTGGACAACTGCAAAATAACTAATTTCGAGGCAATAAAAATACTGACTTAAACACTGTAGTGAGGTCATGTGACTAATGTAGCACACCTGAAACACCTATGCTGCGTCCAAAATCAAATTCTCCCCTAATATAGAGTATGTGAAAAACAGTACGAATACAAAAAATAAACATGAACCCAAAATATTTCCAAATGAATCGATATCAGATCGAGAGCTTGTGAACTGAAATCAAAGCCCTTAATGTACATCGTAAAGAGCTGAGATCTCACCTGGTGTCGTCACAGGAGATGTTGTCGAAAAACGACTTGGATTTGTCATAGTAACAGTTGGGTCCCAGTGGATCCTCCTCGTCAGCGTTGCCTTCACTGTTCTGGGTCTCCACACCTGAATCGGTCTTCTCCTCCCCGTTCAGAGTCTTCTCCGATTTCTCACTCTTCTCATCTGCAGCGCAAAGTGACATTATAACTCACATCTGACAATAAACCGTCAGTAAAAAAAAAAAATCACCCTTATGAAAAAAACCTCACAAAACCTGTTAAACATATTTCAGCATTTAAACAAAAAATAATTAATGTTACATTTTGTTTTAAACCCTCTAAAAGCACAATAGCTATGTTTCCGACCACCGATTTTTATGTGCATTTTGGGATATTGCATAAACATTTTTGGTTACACTTTATTTTATGGTGTCATTCTTACAGTGTAATTATACATTTAAGTACTGAGTAATATTAAGCAACTACATGTACTTACTATAGGGTTAGGGTAGGACTGGGGGGGTTTGGTTGAGATTAGTTGCATGTAATTATGCATAATTTACTGTTATTACTATAGTAAGTACATGTAACATATGTAACAAGGACACTGTAAAATAGTGTTACCAATTTTTTTTTTTATCATGAGCATAAACTATGATGTAAACACATTTACCGGATAAATAGGACGGTATAACTGGACCAATCAGCGGACTGATCTCAATGCACAGCATCTGAAATGCTGTTTTGGTCATTCTGTCATCAAAGTTCAGTATAATTACCTTCCAGAACGGTCTTAAACGACTGCGTTCCCAGGCATCTGCCTCCGAAAGAAAGTTAACGTTTGTGTTTTGTCTGCGCGGTCTGAGGAGTGTATATAGGCCTGTATTATATACAGTGGCTTCTCCTATTGCATTCCTTTTTTTTTGTGATATTTATCGCCAGTTTACAAGGAAGTGATGATTTTGTTCTCTTTGACTCACAGTGCTTTATTCGCAAACGTTTTATGCGATATTCCAATTTTGCACATAAATTCGCAACTTTGGATGGAAACAATGCATGTTTGTGTTTTCCGTAACTGTACCTTTAATCTTGAGTTTGCTTTGGAACTCGCGGTCGATCTCTTCCTTGTTGAATTGGGCGTTGGCACTCTCAAAGTCAAAGTCCTTCTCAAATTTCATTGGTCCGTCTCTACGCCCGTTAAATCTGCCCCGCCCCCGCTGGCCGCCACCCCCTCCGCCACCACTGCCCCGTCCCCTTCTCATTGGAGGAGCGCCACCTGGAGGGAGAAACAACCATTACACAAATGATGCTTACGGACCTGGGGCCTCATTTATAACCGTTGCGTACGCACAAAACAGGACCTGAAAGAGGCGTACGCCACTTTAGACGAATAAGTTGTGATTTATAAAAACAAACTTGACGGTAAAATTTGCGCACCTGCACGCAAACTCTGACCCATGCGTACGAACGTTTTGGAGATGGAGCAGTTTGGCGACACCGATGGTGAGCTGGAGTTAAGTGTCTTTTTGGTCACTTTTAGACAGAAAATCTAAAGAAAATTAAACATCTACAGAAAGATAATACAAATATAATTTCACTCACCAAGCCTGTCACCTGAAGCAAATATCCATCCCTTCTTAAATGTCCGCGCCAGCGAGCGCGTTGGGCCGTTTAGTGAAACTGACGCAGTTTAAATAAATAAAATAATGATTTAAACTATGTTTTACTTATGATATAAACATTTAGATTAAATATGCCATTCAAATATTTAAACACTTAAACATGAAATCATACTGAGAAGTTACAACATTTTTTATATTCAATCAATAGAAATATTTGTTGTGGATGCGATGCTTTTGAACACTTTTCCTGTGGCGTGCTGTGTTTTAATGTTTTAACCACAGAGATAATTGCTTATCATGATAATACCAGATTGTCTGAGAAAATAGTTTAGTGCAAATAATGCACAAGGTCTATCCGTTTCCATTAAAAATAGAAATCAATTAAAAATACAATTCGGCCAGTGGAAAAGATTGAGAAAAAAACTTTCTCTGAAATGTATTTTACACTATTTGATTTATGTATTCAAAAACAAGGCAAGGATAGGCAACTACTTGATTTTTATTAATGTAATGTGTCTTGTACCGTTAAACGTTATCACGTGGATGAATAATTATATGCAAATTATATGCAGATGAGGATCTGCATAGTAAAACTAGGCGTTGTAAGCTCCATATATGGTTATTTCGGGGAGTAGACGCATGTGCGCACAATCTTCCGCTGACTGGGATTTATAAAGTGAATTCTGCGCAGGTTCTGGCGTACGAACGGTTTTATAAGTCTGAAATTTTTTTTGCGTACGCCATTTTTGGCTTTCGGGCGCACGTACACTTTTAGTAAGGATCCTACGCACAGTTTTATAAATGAGGCCCCAGATCGTGATGATGTACAGTAGTGGCCAAAAGTGATGCAGGGTCATTAAAAACATTCAATGGTGGTCAACCAAGTTATATTAAACCATCAAAATATGCATAAATATTCACAAAAAAGGCAAACTACAACTATGTAGTATGTATCTTACAATGATGCTTAAGGCCCTGATCAATGAAGTACAGTATAATAATAATAATAAACTTTATTTTCTATAGCGCCTTTAAAAGTTACATCTCAAAGCGCTTCACAAAAACAAGAAAAATTTAAAGAGAAACACAACAATATAAAAGAAAAGCATTCATGAAAGAGAAGTACATTCAAATATACAATACAAATATAAAATGCTGTCAAAAGAGTTCCATGAGTAAATGGTATTGTAGTGGCCAAAAGTGATGCAGGATAAACAAATATCCTCTCTGGACAAGTTCAATTAAACCATCAAAATATGAGGGAAAAATATTGTTTGGCAAAAAAGGCAAACTACAGCTACAGGCTTTATTTTACTATGCAAAAAATAAAATGCATAGAAAATTAAAAAGCTCACAGGAAAATGCATACATTGACTACAAGCTAATCAGTTATTAATATTTCGTTGGTTCTCTCATTTTTGTATGTGTTCATAATTTCTTTGTATGATAGCCTGGCCAAAAATTATGCCCGCACAATTTCTCATTGTGTTATCACAAATAAAACCACTGACTCCAAGCACAACTACACAAATATGCTTAGATAATCTTTAAAAAAACTTTTTTTTTAAAATAATACTTTAATAAAGGGTGAAGGTGTTAATTTTCATAGGCCGGACATCACTTTTGGCCAGTACTGTATATGCAAATGTGGAAGAGACGTTTTAAAGTGACTCACCGCCAGACTGGCGTTTGATTGGGTCTTTGTTATCAGGCCTGTTTGAATCCGATTCTGGCCGAGGAATCTTCTGGACATCAGACGCTGTAGATGAACAAAATATATCACAATTCAACAATATCTGTACATAAATTTCCAGCTCTGAACTTCCCTGATTCTCACCTTTTTGCTCCTGGTTTTCCGCAGATTTCTGTGTGTTGAGGGCCGGTCGGGCGGCTCCAGCGCTCCTCTGAGTCCCTGAACTGGTGGACACCGCAGGGGGAGCGACTGTGGCCGTCTGCACCGAATGCTCCTTGGTCGGGGTCTTCCTCGAGTGCTCTAAAGATGGGCTGGAACGACCTGAAAAAGACGACTCACAAAATGAACAACGGACCAAAAAATAAAATAAAAAATTTGCATTTGTTTTGGAACCGGGTGCGTTTTCTCCCTTGGTTCGGTTCGTTTAGGCATATGTGAACGAGGCAATCGCTCCGAGATTGCCTGAACGCGGTGGTCTCGGCCCGATTGCAAACAAACTTAAGTTCGCTTGAGGTGTGAAAGCAATCCGACCCAACGGACCAAATGGTATTATTATTCATAACGGAATTTTTTTTAATATAAAAACCAGTAGTGCCTGATTCTGTGAGACAGCACATTAGTTATCACAGTTAAAAAAAGCTCATGGAGCGAACCTGTCAATCATCTTGATGGATGACGCAGAGGAAATTCTGACCAATAAGAGGACAGTTGTACGCGCATGAGACTTGCATTAACACATTTTGGCAACACAGGTTGCCTTGTGAAAGCGAACCGAACCAAGAAAATGCAACATTGTAACAAAATAAGTCCCCGTTTCGGAACAAAACAAACGATCTATAGGTGTGAAAATGCCCTTAGATGACGGAAACACCAGTTCTCTGTATCATTTCATGCGATGTTAATTAACTCTAAAACGAATTCCTCAGGTCTTTAGCGACCCAGGACATCATTTACAACCCTCTCCTACATTCATTCTTTATTAGAAGTTAGATCTCAACCCTCTTAGTATTCCTCAATCATTGTATTCATTATAAACAATATTACAAGATTTTTGTTATTTTTTATAAAAGTGTATAGGGTCGCTAGTGACCCGTATATGTAATAGTGCAAGTATATTTTTTTCGTTAACACTTTATTTTACAGTGTCCTTGTGTAACCTTTTTTTCTGTGCAACAATAGTTGAATCTCTGATAATTACCCATAATTACCGCAGGCATAAAACAAAAGAATACAGAAGCATCATCAGCAAACATTGAAATGGCTCTGCGATTTATTGTAGAGCAAGTACTGTCCGCAATCAGATATTAGTGTCACTGTCTTGAAGGTGGATCTGGTGTAGAAGCTGTCAGAGACCAAAATATTGATTTTGAAGACTGGAAACCGATCAAGAATATGGTTGAGATGGTGAATTTGAGCCAGATGCTGAATGCACTGTCGATGACGGTGATGATGGTAAAAAGCATCAACTCAAACTGAACCCTTCCAAGTTCCAAAAGGTAACACAATCTGCTTTATTTTATTCTTTTGTAATTGTTTTTAAAATATCAAGAGAGTTTTATTTATACTAATGCGGCAGTTAAAGGGCCATATGTGTTAGATATAGACCTGGGTCGCTGAAGACCCGAATATATAATGATGATTGGCGAAACATTCATGCATTTAAGGGTTAAGACAACATGAAATATGCATCATTTGCAATGCATTTAACATCACAGAATCACAACTTTCATCCATTCTGATTGGATTGTGAAAAGTGGCTATGATTTCTATAGTCAATACTGTATTTACTTGGCATTGCTTACATCAACAGAAGTTCTTGCAATCTAATGAAAAATGAACATTTCTTTAGAATAATGTGCTCTGATAAATTGTGCACAATAAGACCAGCATTTATTAAGTATTTTGATTTCATGTTGTCTGTAAAGTCACTAATTGACAGACTGACACTCGACCCGAGTCATAAAACTATCACACGGCAAAGACGCATGCTGTAATCCTGCATCATCACGGGCCAAAAGACGAACACACTAAAGCCACTCTGCACACGTTAGCGTCGGCCATCCGGTTACCTTCGGGTTTGTGAGCACTCAGCGAGCGAGAGGTCTGGGACTGAGGGGCAGTAGTGCTCGCCTCGCTACCGAACGCAGGACCTGAGCTCGTTCCTGTGAGGGGAGGAAGTGCACAACTTTAAGTGTGGGCTTTAACACGTCACACACTAGTGTGAAGGTTATGCAGCAGTCAAACACTCATGCAATCAACCTTTCCATAAGATCCGCTCCTCACTCACTCAAAAAATATTCTATGTCATGAAAAAACATGCGACTGTATTTTCAGAATATTCCCATCCATTTAAAATGATTCAAACACAAGACTGCAAATAATTAAAAAAAGAGCGATAGCTTGTCTGCTAATGTAAGAGATGGCAACAGTGTAGTAAAGTTTTCAAGAAGGGCCGAATTACTTTTTTTCTGTTTTTTTTGGCAAACGTTATGTGCTAACACTTTATCTTTTATTCTATATCTATTATCTTTATATAAAATAAAATAAAACAAAGTACACGTACTGCATTAGATTAAACTGGGAAGGTTCACAGCACTTGCATACTGTTGTCCTATTGTTAGTTTAACTGCTTCTCATTTGGATAAAAGCGTCTGCTAAATGAATAAATGTAATGCACATTTCAGATTAGACTCCTGCTATTTGAAATACAAATATGCACTGTATAAATTGTGCATATTTATTCACATATGGCCAGTTATCTTGCACTGCTTTTATACCATGTTAGCACCAAAGGCAACAACAGGACAGTTCAAAATATAAGGACAAACAGTAGACAAACTCTCAAGGCAAGGCACCACAGTTTAATAGTGTAACATTTTTCTGAAAAGTTGTTTACACATGCAAATGAGGCCTTATCTAATTATATATGCACTAATTTTTATACATCTCCAGAACAGAAAATCCAAAAATTAGATAAAGCCAGGTTCACATTTCTTTATTTTTTGATGGCATGTATTGATTTAGAGGGGAAAAAAAATCCAGTATGTTTTAGGAATAAAATGTTACATAAATCAGGTGAATGATTAAACGTCTTCTGTAAAACTTCTGTAAAAACCTTCACAATAAAGGTAAGAATGAAACCAAGTGTGACCAAGTGTGTGCGGCTGAAGTGGAGATTTCAGACTAATTTTGAGAAAACGGCCTTTAAAAATATGAACTAATTGAAATCTGCCAATTAGGGCTGCTTGATAGGGCTGGACGATTTTGGCTAAAATCATAATCGCAATTAATCAAACAAGTTACCTCGATTACGATTATTGAACGATTATTTAAAAAAAAAAAATCCTATGTCACTGGCAAGGCTTATACTGTAAATACGTTCACGGTTATTTTTTCTAATGAAAGATTTAGGGATGTCCCGATACCACTTTTTCACTTTCGATATGATACGATACCGATACCTCAGCTTTGGCTATTTGCCGATACCAATATCAATCCGATATCTTTATTTTATTCTTGAACTAATACTACTAGTAATAAAATATATGAAAGCACTTTGCTCAATTAGCCACATAAAAACGTCTCACTCAAATAGAGAACAAATACTTCTCCAGTATATAGTCCACAACAACAGTTGGATAATGAAAGACTGCCACCCTTTATTCAAAAGACCTTGAGATATGTTTGGTAACCAGAATGAAATTAAAATTAATTAGCTATATTTCAGATCAATATATTTGTTTCCTTAAAATTTAAATTAACTTTAACTTCTCATCTGAATTATAAATAATTTATTTCTGTATAAAATAATACTACCATTAAAAACACATTTGATTTTATTTTTTAATCAATGTAGAATGTGTTAAAGATTAGTGCTCTGTTTTAGGACAAGAAATGAAAACCAATGCAATATGATGAATGTCCAAAAAGATGAGATCATTTGATATTTTTATAAAAAAAATGTACACAGTGTGTGTGTGTGATTTTGGTTGGGTGACAGTTGTAGGTTACAGTTTGACAAGAGTTTACAGTTTGACAAAAGCACTATGTTTTACACAAATATAAGTAGGCTAAACATTTTGCAGTTTTAATGATGTCCTGTATGAACAAATTGACGTTGATGTTATAATGACGAATGATGTTTTTATGTTTCCACTGTTAGATCGCGTCCGTGCCTCTCTCTCTCTCTCTGACACACACACACATTCAAATTCGCGTCTATCGCGTCTAGTTCTACGCTTAAACATTTTGAATCCATTCAAAGCGAGTTTGAAGCGAAATAGACGCGCGTTCAGAGCTAAGGGACGGGGCGGAGTCACGTGACTACACACGCGGTAATATGTTTAAAGGGGAAAGTGGGCGGAAATATTAATAGGATTAAAAAACCGAAATAACCGACTTGGTAAAATTACGTCGGTTATAGGCTCTGAATTTCGGTTTCGATTACTTTTCGATTAATCATCCAGCCCTACTGCTCGATTATGGCAAAAATCATAAACGCGGCTATTTTGGTCAATACTGAAATCATGATTATTTAACACGATTATAAGTGGGTGATGTGCTCAAAGTCTTTTCATGATGAATAATTTTAAATGTCAGTGAAATTTCACAATTATCGATACTTCAGCAAAAACTAATACTAGGTTAATTCATGCATGTAAAAAGTCCTCAAAACAGTTACAAAAGACAAACAGTCAGCAACACAATAATAACAAAGAAACTAATTACAGACAAAACAAAAATTAAATAAGCAGTGTTTAGGTTTTTCAGATGTACTAACAGTGGTATTCAGATAGTAATAGCCAACAACAGAAATTGAATAAAGCAATCAAATGTAAAATAACACTGCAGTATACAATAAATATAGACCCAACCTTATGAAAACTACAAAAGTTATTCATTCAAGAGCAGGGAGTGATTGGCTGCGTTTACACTTGGCATTAACATGCGATCACCGTGATCCGATCAAGCAGAACGGGTAAGCCAATCAGGACATGGTGCGTTTACACCTGTCCACATCAAGTGGCTTCTGTATCTGGATAACAGATCGGATATTAGTTCAGAAAAGTTAGTTCATGCATTCATGACCTCGAGACTAGATTACTGTAATGCTTTATTAGCTGGTTGTCCTGCATCCTCAATAAACAAGCTACAGTTAGTCCAAAATGCAGCCGCTAGAGTTCTTACTAGATCAAGAAAATATGATCATATAACACCGATTTTATCATCACTACATTGGCTACCTATAAAGTTCCGTATTAATTACAAGGTATTGCTACTGACTTATAAAGCCCTAAACGGCTTAGCTCCAGTCTATTTAACGGATCTTCTATCACCCTATAATCCATCGCGCTCTTTAAGATCACTAAATTCGAGGCTTTTGGTCATATCTAGGATATCTAGGTCCACTAAAGGAGGGAGAGCATTTTCACATTTAGCTCCGAAACTCTGGAATAGTCTTCCTGATACTGTTCGTTGCTCGGACTCGCTCTCCCAGTTTAAAACTAGATTAAAGACGCATCTCTTCAGCCAGGCATTCATATAACATTTTAAATCTTACAGTTCAAACTACAATCCGGCCTCTAGTTCATAAATGCCAGAGGAAAACTGGCCCCCGACTGAGCCTGGGTTCTCCCAAGGTTTTTTTTTTTCTCCATTAGGTCACCTGATGGAGTTTTAGGACACCATTAGGTCACTTGATGGAGTTTTTTCGGTTCCTTGCCACTGTTGCCTTTGGCTTGCTCAGTTGGGGATATTTTGGGGATATTTAATTTTATTCTATCAATCAATAAATTCCACTAGAAACAAACCTTGTTGTATTATTTTATTTTAATTTAATACTGTGAAGCTGCTTTGATACAATCTGTATTGTGAAAAGCACTATACAAATATACTTGATTTGATATCACATTCCCGCAAAAAAAAAAAAGGATGGGTCCGGTGCAAAGTCGACCAAAACAGTTTTCAGTCGGGTTACATTTTACAAATCTCGAAAAATTAGGAGGATGAAGTACTCAAGTAAGCAAGTACTAATAATGTGGATAGATGCCGTAATGGAAACAGTACAGAGAAACGTATCCGAGAACGTTGCCAGCTGTGGTGGGAAAAATGTGCGTTCTTTATAGAAAATGAATGGTTCTGCAACTTTAGGGTGTGAAAGCAAACACTCGACTGTATCGCAAAACCACACAACTCTCAGTTCCGGAGAGAGGAGGGGGAATAATGACGGTGGGGGGGTTGTGTGACGTCCACCTGAATGCAGACACGATGGCTGGATTGAGTTTACATTACACTGAGATCCGATCACAACGCGTCCTCGACTACCTCCGGCCCTGGACACGCTGATCCGATAACATTCCCATCAGAAGCACGTTTACACTTGTCTTTTCAATGTGTATGTGGACAACATCCGGATACAGGTCGCATGTTAATGCCAAGTGTAAACACAGCCTTTGTCTTTTGTTTGATTAACATTAATAACAGCAGCAGATTTATTAGTCACTTTAAGATCTGCATGGATGCAATACACTGATACACACGATACTGTTTACGTTCACTTAAAACACAACTGACTGTGTTTATGAGGATACTTACCAAAACAGCATTTCCACATTTGTGTGTAGGCTATTTGACCGTTTAGGCGCGAACAGTGTGTCTTTCGTGGCTTAATGTGGTTTTAATATCACTGTTTAAGATCACGCACATCCCGCAGTTTAGCAACAGTAGACTGCATTTTACATTTGGATGTTAAGTTTGGGCTTTTAGGGAGAAGCGAAAGCGCACCGCTGTGAAGGAAAGGAGGCACAGGCACTATAATCCTTTTACCTCGATTATCTTGCTTTCATAATCATTAGAAGCCAAAATCGAAATAGAAAAATCAATTACGATAATCGCACAGCCCTACTGTAAATAGATCAACTGTAAAACAATAAACACTTTAATGTTTATTTTGGAAGCGTTCTTTCCATTACTCTTAAAGAGGACAAGTTATTATTCAAAACTGAGAAAAAAAAGGATGAAAAGAAAAGAAAAAAATTCCGTACATGAATATCGGCCAAAAAGCTGGAAAATTAATCTTGTGAGCTTTTTGGTCGATATTCGTGTGCGGATCTTTTTTCTTTTTTTCTTATCTTTGATTTACTTTAGGATCTACGGTCTGCAAGAAGACATCACTTATCAGTTTGGGACTAATGTTTGGCGCTACGCCTGTCCATCCCCTTGTTTTATATTATTCAAAACTGACCAGTGCATGGAAAACAGAACAATAGTTTTGCCTGTAGTGTCTTGCCTTAAAGCACCTGATGTTGTTTCGATTTGATATTTGGCAAAAATTCTGAAAATGAGCTGTATTTGCACATTAAACCCCTGTAAACAACAAGAGCGAGTGTGAACTCACCACCAGTGACCGCTGCTCCGAACGGCTGGGACACCAGAGGACTGGAGCTGAACTGGTTGTACGGGGCCCGGCTGAAGGGGGCGTATGACTGGAAGGAAGGAGCCGAGGGGCCGGCGGTGGATGCCAGAGACGACTGCACATGAACACAAGAACAGGTCAGCATTCACACGGCTTTATGTTCTGCAGAAACCCCTGAATGTGTGTGTGCAGCTCACCTGCACGATGGCAGGATCCTGAGGAAGGTTACAGGTGGGTTTGGGCGGCTCGCACACTGTCAGGTCTTTGATGTCACTTCCTCTGAATATGATGTACTCAAAGACATCATCTCGAGGGGGGATAGGCCTGTCCGTGGGGCGATCCTCAGTGCCGAAGGACTTCACTAGAAGAGAAAGGAAAATGTTCAAATTCACACAAAAAAAGCAACATGTGACCCTGGACCACAAAACCAGTCACATGGGTATTTTTTTTAAATTGAGATGTACACATCAGATGAAAGCTGAATAAATAAGCTTTCCATTGATGTATGGTTTGTTAGGATAGGACAATATTTAGCCGAGATACAACTATTGAAAATCTGGAATTTGAGGGTGCAAAAAAATCGAAACATTGAGAAAATTACCTTTAAATTTGTGCACTTATCTTCGCGATTGTGCTGCATTCACTCACAGAAATAAATGTTTTATATATTTACGGTAGGAAATTTACAAAATATCTTCATGGAACAATTACTTAATATCCTAATGATTTCTGACATAAAAGAAAAATCGATAATTTTGACCCATACATGTATTGTTGGCTATTGCCACAGATATACCCGTGCGACTCGAGACTGGTGACGTGATCCAGGGTCACATATATCATATATTTTTTCATCCGCTCCCTGTCTTCCTCCAGGTCCTGTAGCCAGGTGCTGGTGTGTATATATTTACTTTGCATTTATAATGTGTATAACTGATTTAGGCCTGATCGAACTCAGAAAAAGTAAACCAGAAAAGTGCTGTTTTCAGTGTTAGTGTATTCAGCCTCTCTCATATCCTCCTGGGAGCCAGGAACAGACTGTGGTCCACACAGTAGAGGACATTATATTGTAGTGAATTTCTCTGACAACATACATGTAACAGTTTCAAGTCTAAATGTCCTGTAAAGAGCACGTTCAGGGCTTTTCAGACAACAAATGTTTGGAGGTTTCACCATAACAACTTCTCCTTGGTCTTTAAACACGACTGACATTAAATTAGTGATCAAATTTAGCACTGAAATGATAATATTTTGAAATTATCATCATTTAAAACAGACTAATTTTCAAATTGTTTGTCACAAATAAACATCTAAGGGAAATGTTATGTTTTTTTTGTGTGTTTTTTAAAATCAAAATATGACTGTACAAAACAGGACTTAAATCATATTTATAACACAACAACTAGCCTATTACGAATATGTCACCAATTATTACTCAAGAACACATTATTATGCAAATTAGATACAGTGTCTAGTTACATTGTTTTGAATAGGACTACACATTTATGGCCATTTTATAGTATTATAGTTATATAGTATAATGACATGTAAATTCATTCCGTTACATCTTTCATAACACAGTTGAGATTGAGAATCGTCTTTATAGAAAGTTTGGTTTAAAACAAATCCTGAAACCTAAAATTGATTGGTGAATGAAAAGAAATCCCATTGTTTTTGCCCATGTCATTTCATGCCATCCACTACAGAGGACAGAGCATAACAAAACAATGTTTTTTCCCCATTTGATTCTTATCCTCTAAACAATGTATTGACATAAAAAAATACTAAATTGAAAAAACGTCTTTGCTGTCTCAGGAGGATCTCTGATTAGTGTAAATATGTGAGTGTCAGTGTATTGTGTTTACATTTAGCCAGGGCTATAACTGAATTCTGTGTTGATGTGAAATTCCCTTATATATGTCCTCTGTGGGTATATTAAATGTACATATATATAATATTGAGTGTGTGTATATATTGTATGTACCTTTAGCCAGAGCTACAGTGCTGTTCTCAGTGTCGATCGTGTATAAAACTCCTTCATATCGGATCTCGGCCTTTGAGATCAGACTGATCTTGCTGCCGATATAAGGCGTCCCTCCGCTCATCTTTCTGCTCTAAGTCACTCCCGTGAAGCTGCTCGAGTCCTCTGGTCGTCTTTGCGCTCGGTTTTATCGGACTTAAGAGTGTTTCTCGGTGATTTGACGTCGTTTTCTTTCAGCCTGTGTTTAACACGACATGGCCGAGTTCATTTTCCTCCGCACTGAACTGATTCGAGTTGCATGCTGGGAAACGAGCCTACTCCCCCCTCCCTCGCGCCCTCACGCTGGCATCGCGAGAGTTCGCGGGATTTTAGGAAAATTCCCGTTACATTGGGAATTATGTAAGAGAAAATGCTATTTAACCCGTATTATTTAATGTAAGACCTTAGAAGTAAATAAAGGGACATTTTGAATTGGGTTAGGGTTCGCTTAACCCAAAGAATAAAATATGGGTAGCCTAACCCTAACTGTGTTGACCTGAATGGCTAAATGAGATTAGTATATTCTCAAGCACAATTGAGAATTGTTAATTATTGCAATTGTTCATTGTTAATTATTATATTATATTGTCATTTTTTATTATATTATATCATGACATTTTAAATTATATTATAGCATGTCATGTTATATTATATTGTGTCATGTTATTATTGTGTTATGTTATATTATGTTACAAAATAATAAGTTAAAACAATTAAGTTATATAAATTAATAAGGTACCCTGAAATGAAATCCCACCACATCAACAGTTACTGCAAGGAATCAAAATAGGCCTATTTATTAAACAGTTATTATCATACCCTTGTTAACAGTGGCTGTGAAACTGTGATATGTTATGAGTGTTCAGGATGATCTCTATGATCTCAGGAATACACACACTGAGCCAATGAGGAGAGCTGGTCTGCAAAGGCATTTGTTGTTTCACAGTGACATATCTGGCATGTCAGATTACAAACAGCAGGAAAAAAAAAAATGAAAGACTAAATACACTGAAAGTGTAAAAGCTTTATGACGTTATTCCAAGTTTGTAATCATGCTTTGAAATCAGAAACTTTCATAAACCTTTCCACCATAATCTATTTTCTAATGCTTAAATGTCAATTTCCTTTGAATATTCTGTATCTTTTGCCTTACTTTATTACGCTAACCTTTAACTCTCACTTGCTGCATGGACCTTTTATTAATAAGAGAGACAGAATGCATATTAATGGTTATATGAATATTTAATGAAATCAATAAAATGGTGTAATTGTATGATACAATCTACTAAAATCTATCTATCTATCTATCTATCTATCTATCTATCTATCTATCTATCTATCTATCTATCTATCTATCTATCTATCTATCTCTCCAAACTCGTGTGTATAGTAGTAGACTATCCTCGACAGCCTTGAGTTGTAACAGGGGGACAACTGTTTGGCTTTGGCCCTCTGACGTCATATCCATTCCCACAATGCCATAGTAACACGACTGCGCACTCGCGCTCGTGGACGCGCACCAGCAGACAGCCCATCACACACACAGAGCGAGCGAACATGGCGGGCGCCTCCGACCCTCTGGAAGACATGCTCTTCTCCGAGGTGGACGAGAAAGCCGTGAGCGATCTAGTGGGCTCGCTGGAGTCTCAGCTGGGGGGTCAACGCGACGCGACGCGCGCGCCGCCCGAGAACGCGCGCCCGGGCAGCGCGAGGCAGCAGCAGCAGCAGCAGCAGCAAGCAGGAGGAAGAGCTCATGTAGACTCTCCATCAGAACCACAACAACAAACACATCAGCAGCAGAACGCGCGGAAAGCGGCGCGCAACCCGGATTCAGACCCGAAAGACTCCAGCATGGAGAAACACGCCAAAGCCCTGGAGAAGGAGAGTCCTCTGAAGTCTCACGGCAGCATCATCATCATCACTACGGCTGCAGCCTCCGACGGGGGATCCGCTCCTGCACCGGGCAACAAAGGTGAGAGCCCGAGGGACACCCGCAAGAAACACCCGAACGCGCGCGCCCGACGCGCCTCAGCGTCCCACAGTCTCAACGGCGCAGTATCAGCATCAGCATCAGCATCACCCAGCACCTCCAGCCCGACTGTCACCGTGGCCAGTAACCCGCAGGCGATCGCGCTGGACCGCGGGACGCCCACCATCGCCCTGCACCGACTCCCGCGTCACATCATCGCCAGCATCGCGCAGAATGGAAACGGCACGTCGGTGTCCGCGCTGGTCCAGCAGGGCGCGCGGATTGGAGCGGCGGGCGCGCAGGTGAACCACAGCAAAGCACCCGGGAACAACGCGAAAGCCGCGTCGCCTCCCGCCGCGCCCGCAGCAACGCCTGTCAAACCCGCTGTCAGTGTCAGTGCGGCTCCGGGCGTCAGACCCGCGCAGACTCCTGCGCAACAGAGGCTCGTAACGCCGCAGCTGATCGTCAGACCACCGCAACAGCAAACTACCATTCAGCTGCCACCCGGATTCACCATCCCACCAGGTACCGAGTCTTTATCACATGATGATGCCAACTCTGAAGTGACAGATGGAAGTCTGGGAAACTTCTGGTCGGTCACTCTAGACATTCATCAGGTGCATTCTGTCGTGAGCACTTGTTGATGCTCTTCCTTCACTATCTGCTTTAATTCGGCTCTTTTAAGCATTTAAGCAGTAGCATTTCGACCAAAGGTTTTCTAACATCACGAGAAACTTTAATTATATCAAGTTAATAAATACAATATAACAAAGATTCAAATGAAATAAACAATGCTTTTCAGGTAGATCTGACAGTTGTTTTCAGGTACAGTAATTTAATGAAGTAATCAAATGTATAATAACTCTGCATACCCAGAAAACATCAAATTTTGCGTTTAAAAGACGTCTAATAGCCGTCCAAACACAGCCCAGACGTCTAAAACAAGGCAAAATTTGGGCTGTCAGTGAAAATTTAATAGATGTCTAAACCATATCCCAAGAATAGACAAGTCGTTTCATTTAGTTTTGCCTTGTTTTAGACGTCTGCGCTGTGTTTGGACGGCTATTAGACGTCTTTTAAACTAAAGATTCTTATTAATCCTTATTAAAGGATAATAATAATGTATTATTGCGGTTTTAGTTATTTAGTATTTCAGCTTATTTAAAAGTTACAAAAGTTATTAAGTCAAGAGTGACTTTTTCTTTGTCCTTTGTTGTTTGATTAACATTAAAAACACAGACAGCAACAGGAATATTAGGAATATTAGACTACTGTCACTTTAAGAGCGAATGCATCTAATATACTGATACTGTTACACATGCGTAGAACTGTTTACGCTCACTTAAGACTTAACCAGCTATGTTTACTAGGATACTCACTGTATGTGTGCGCACACATAAATATCCACACAGCGCGAATAACGAAACGAGCTCCGTCTTCTTGCGCGTGAATATTTAAATTGTCAAGGCTTAAATTTCGTGATGATGCAGCGCTGGCCTGTCAACTGTCCCGAGACCTTTAAACTTTGACTTTTAAAGACTTTTTACTTTATTTGCAAAAAAAATAAAATAAAAGTGACAATTATAAATAGTAAATGTCATTCTTGACTAAATTTTGAACTTTTTTTTTGGTCAGATGTTTTGCTTGAGAAGTTTGTTTGTGCTGTCTTTCTTTACGCTGATGCTTGCTTTGATGTTTTGTTATGTAATATAATATTTTGTATGAAATAACATTTTTATGCATGACCAATAATATTCCCCATGATGTATGTGGTTTCAGTATATGTAAACAAACTTCTCACCAGATGATGCTGACACAAGTCATTACATTTATGAGTCGATGCGAAGACTTCCCGGGGCCGCAGCATCGATGCTCCGGCGCTTTAATGCAACTTTAATAACTTCAGTTTCATCTCCAAATGAACAGAGGTGAAAAATAAGATTATGGATGAGATTCAAACATAAAACCTGTTTAAACCTTTCAGTTACAAGCCCAGATCTGTACAAACTAGGCTGGGTTTTTGTTATTCAGTGCAGGTGACGTTTTCACAGGTGTGTGTGGATGCTGACTGATGAGTTTGAGTGTGTTTGGAGTCAAAAAGTCACAGCATATCTTACAACTTTCACAGATGACAGTTTCTAGTCTACCGTATTTGTTGACTGAGTTATGAAGTATGATTCATCATGAAACTTTGCTGCTCAGTAAATATAAAGTGTATCATCACTATAATAGATTCTCAGACTGAGTGTTTACAGCACTAGTTATGAAACAAGTGAATGTAAATAATGCATCTAAACTTCATCTCAGCCCCGAGTCCGATCGCTGTGTTAAACTGATGTGAGTTTTGATGGAGTTTAATCATGTGTGTAATCAGTGATATGCTGTTAAACGAGTCGTTGGTTTTGTTTTATTAAAAACTTTACATATAGCATGTCAAAGGAAATATTATTTATATAGCACATTCCATAATGTTTATAATGTTACATAATGTTAGTTTTTAAAGTGCTTAAAATGTGTTTAAAAATTCAAAACAAATTTTTTATTTTCAATGAATTTCTAACAACATAAACGTAAAAGAATCAGTATTATAGAAGTATTGAAATTGTATTTTTCAGGACACTATTTCTTTTCTCATTCACGTTTTCTCCATGTTTGATCAACAGAGTTCACTAGTTGTGTGATAAATGACAGTGTTGCATTTATTCTTTAAAATAATATTATCTGCATGCATAATAATTACAAAAGAATGAACACATGTGGTTTAAAATAGATTTCACTGTCAACTTATTAAAAGTATTTCCTGTCATTTCGCCAAATGTTATTTTTCACGTGTATTTTTGAGGGAAATGCATGCGTATAAAGACATCAGACATCATATGCAATGGAAAAAAACATAATAATTAGTCAGAATCTCCTTTTGGAGCTTCAGTTGTTGATTGTAAGTAACTTTGTTCCATGCACTGATGCTTTCAGTGATGCACTGCTGTATATTGAGTGTGTGTGTGTGTCCCGGTCGCCGCTGAATAACTGATGTTGTGTGTGTTGGAGGTATGGTGCTGGTCCGCACAGAGATGGGTCAGCTGGTGATGGTTCCTCAACAGGCTCTGGCTCAGGCTCAGGCTCAGAACAGCATCTCACCGAGACCCTCCACACCCACCAGCACAGCCACCTTCAGGGTCACGACCCCACAGGTACAACACACACAGACACACACACACACAGACACACACACACACACACACAGACTGATGACGGCTCTACACTCACTGAAAGTCATTTCTTATGCCTGGTACACACTGATTTTGATGAAAGATGAGCAGTCGTGGAGATGTCTGTGCTCGTGGCTCGTATACGGTGATCCTACATCGTACAGTGAGAGAGAGTGTGTGTGTCAGAGATTCATGATCATCTCAGTGTGTGTTTGCTGCTACGACCTCGTCTACTGACTAGCCAATACAAATGCAACATGAAATGGTGTATATTGATTGACGTTTTATACTACTATACTAACTTGCGTCATAGCCTACCATTCAGTAGGTGTCATCATCGTTCAGTCTACATACATGTCGTACTAAAGTTTATTAGATCCATGTCGTACAGTGTGATTTGTAATGATCTTAAAGGATTGCCAAAATCGCATTAAGCATTAAAGTTCCCCTATTATACTATTTTAAAGGTTTTACAAAAGGTCTCCATAAATATGTTTACGCTCATCAAAGGTGAAAAAGAAAAGAAAAACACCTTTCTCATCATATAATTGCAGCATCAGCTCTTTTCTCGCAGTGTCTGCTCTGATTGGTCAGATGTTCCAGTCTGTTGTGATTGGTCTACTCTGCTCTGATTGGTCAGATGTTCCAGTCTGTTGTGATTGGTCTACTCTGCTCTGATTGGTCAGATATTCCAGTCTGTTGTGATTGGTCTACTCTGCTCTGATTGGTCAGATGGTCCAGTCACTCTGTTGTGATTGGTCTACTGTGCTCTGATTGGTCAGACGGCTCAGTCTGTTGTGATTGGTCTACTCTGCTCTGATTGGTCAGACGGCTCAGTCTGTTGTGATTGGTCTACTCTGCTCTGATTGGTCAGGCGACCCAGTCTGTTGTGATTGGTCTACTCTGCTCTGATTGGTCAGATGTTCCAGTCTGTTGTGATTGGTCTACTCTGCTCTGATTGGTCAGATGGTCCAGTCTGTTGTGATTGGTCTACTCTGCTCTGATTGGTCAGATGGTCCAGTCACTCTGTTGTGATTGGTCTACTCTGCTCTGATTGGTCAGATGGCTCAGTCTGTTGTGACTGGTCTACTCTGCTCTGATTGGTCAGGCGACCCAGTCTGTTGTGATTGGTCTACTCTGCTCTGATTGGTCAGATGTTCCAGTCTGTTGTGATTGGTCTACTCTGCTCTGATTGGTCAGATGGCCCAGTCTGTTGTGATTGCTCTACTCTGCTCTGATTGGTCAGACGGCCCAGTTTGTTGTGATTGGTCTACTCTGCTCTGATTGGTCAGACGGTCCAGTCTGTTGTGATTGGTCTACTCTGCTCTGATTGGTCAGATGTTCCAGTCTGTTGTGATTGGTCTACTCTGCTCTGATTGGTCAGATGGTCCAGTCTGTTGTGATTGGTCTACTCTGCTCTGATTGGTCAGATGGTCCAGTCTGTTGTGATTGGTCTACTCTGCTCTGATTGGTCAGATGGTCCAGTCTGTTGTGATTGGTCTACTCTGCTCTGATTGGTCAGATGGTCCAGTCTGTTGTGATTGGTCTACTCTGCTCTGATTGGTCAGACGGTCCAGTCTGTTGTGATTGGTCTACTCTGCTCTGATTGGTCAGATGGTCCAGTCTGTTGTGATTGGTCTACTCTGCTCTGATTGGTCAGACGGTCCAGTCTGTTGTGATTGGTCTACTCTGCTCTGATTGGTCAGATGGTCCAGTCTGTTGTGATTGGTCTACTCTGCTCTGATTGGTCAGATGCTCCAGTTTGAATCTCAGCTCTTGATCACAGTGATACGAACAGTAACGATGGCGTAGGTTTTACCGTATCAATCTCAGAAAACAGCGTCTTCTCGACATGAACAACACAAACCAAACTCTTCCAGTCTCAGATAAACTACAGTGTTTGAGGGTGGAGCTAAGAGCCAATCAAGACCACAGGCTGGCATTATGCTAATAAGTTATACTGTTACTAGGTTTGTAACAGACTGGAATTACTGACTTCAGGCAGTTCAGAATCGAATCTTTCTTTTTTTTTTACTTTTCTTTTTTACTTTTTAACTTTAGCTTTTTTCTTTTAGGAGACAACAACTTTGCATCTAAACTTTGTAAAACTTTTACATTCACAAACAGCTTTATTACTCATTACATGAACCGTCACATCCGAAAAAGCACAATAGGGGCACTTTAAAGTCAAGACCGAATTTTTCCCAAATTGTTTTACAGTTTTATTAAACCTCCTTTTGTAAAACCGAACTGACATCAAGCAGTTTGAAGTCAGACTGGATGCGTTCAGACCGGGCCGTAGCTGGAGGACATGTATCACCACCCTCCACTAATATCATATACTGTACAATAGATGAGCATGGAGGCCCACATACAACAGCAGATGGTGATGTTGTTGTAAAACCTTTCTTTTAAAAGTTAAATGTTTATATAAAAATTACAACTAATAAAAACTAACAAAAAGCAAGAAAATGTTAAATAATAATAAAACCAATTTTAAAAAAGTAACAGCAAAATAATATTTTTCCCATTAGTCTGTTATAATTCATAAATCAAAAAGTAAACATTTAGAAATTGACAAGAATGCAGTCAAATTTAAAAAATAAAATAATTTATTGTCTTATTTTTTTTTTTTTAATAAAGATAATATGGAACTGGTAATATTATTAAAAATGCTATAATTTATTCATTCAAGTGCAGTGTGTTGTATTCGTGTTTTCTTGATGTAATAAATACATCATCAGCCGGCAGGTCCGGTGCATAATGCAATGTGTCGAGACTCTATTTACAATAGTGTAAAAGACAGGGATTTTGAACACGTAATCATTCGGTGGTGGATTGTGGTGCGCGCCGATAATGAAGAGTGACAGGACCGGCAGGCTGGAGATGGTAGTTTTCTTATTCAATACAATACGAAATAACAATACAACCTGTCTTTATCGACTGGGATACAACAACTCTCCTGGCCTCCCTCTCCTTCTGTTCATGGCGTTTCTGGTGCCCTGATTTATGTTTTCTTTTCCCCGACATGTTTCAGTCAGTCAGTCTCCTGCTATGGCAAGCCGGTTTAGCTTAAATTGTACTCAGCGTTACTCGTCGTAATTGCATTTTTACTAGTAAGAATTCAATTAGAGAGCTCTACAAATCAGTTCTTACTAGTAGCAATTACAATTAGATAGCTCTACAAATGAATGTTTACTAGTTATATGTGACCCTGGATCACAAAACCAGTCTTATGTTGCACGGGTATATTTGTGGCAATAGCCAACAAAACATTGTATGGGTCAAAATTATAGATTTTTCTTTTATGCCAAAAATCATTAGGATATTAAGTAAAGATCATGTTTCATTAAGATATTTTATAAATTTCCCACCTTAAATATATAAAACATTTATTTTTGTGAATGGATGCAGCACAATCGCCAATAGAAATGGACAACTTTAAAGGCGATTTTCTCAATATTTAGATTTTTCTGTACCCTCAGATTCCTTATTTTCAATTAGTTGTATCTCGGCCAAATATTGTCCTATCCTGACAAACCATACATTGATGGAAAGATTATGTATTCAGCTTTCAGATGATGTATAAATCTCAATATAAAAAAAAATTACCTATAAGACTGGTTTTGTGGTCCAGGGTCACATATGTATCCATTGACTTCCATTCATTTTTAATTACGGAGCTCTACAATTGAATTGTTACTACTAAGAATTACAATTACAGAGCTCTCTAATCCAATTATTATTAGTAAGAATTCCAATTAGAGAGCTCTACAATTCAATTATTATTAGTAGCAATTACAATTGACCGTTTGCAAAGACCCGCCCCCCCTTAGTTACTGTCGCTATGTCCGACAAGCTACGCCGTTCTCATGCCACACCATGTTCTCATGCAGTGAAAAATACATCGCGGAGCAGAGAGACTGACAGCACGCTGACAGACAGGACAGAGCAGGCTACTTTTCGGTTACGTTTGATATTAAACATATTAAACAAAGTCTCATCTTTCAAATTTGGTCATTTTTTAAAATACATTTTAACAATAAATACCGTTTTGTTGCTCTTTAATGTGCCGTGACAGATCGCTGTAGAATAGAATAGAATCGGGCATTTACGCGCTTTCATATGTACTACTGTACACCCAAAGCGCTTTACAATCATATCAGGGGATCTCTCCTCGACCACCACCAGTGTGCAGCATCCACTTGGATGATGCGACGGCAGCCACAGTACAACGGCGCCAGTGCGCTCTGTAGAGCATCAGTTAAAGCTGCTCGTGAACCGATCATCTCTTCCTTCTAGTTAATTTATAGCCTCAAATAAACATGAACAAACACAAAAAGGAATGTTGTTTTAACCACAGAAAGGCGTCAGTACACTCCGTTTTTCAAGTTCAAATCCTCCTATGTTAATCTACTAACTCTCCTGACTGCTTTGTCGGACAAAATGGCGGATGGCGAAGTATGATTGGTCAGATCACCTGTCAATCAAGCTCCCTGCGAAGGGTCAATTGCAGAGCTCTCTAATTCAGTTGTTACTAGTAAGAATGCAATTACACAGCTCTGCAATTATACATATCTTTAATTTGTTTTTTTACTAGTAAAAATGCAATTACGACGAGTAACGCTGAGTACAATTTAAGCTAAAACGGCTTGCCATATCCTGCTCTTCCACAAGTTCATCGTTAACTTCAGCCACTGCCGCCTGAACTCTGATTGGTTCTGTTCACGAGCTGGGGCGGGACTTAAGTTACAATGTTATTGGGTCCTTCTGATGTTTGTCACTGACTAAATAAATACTTTAGATCGGACTAAACCATTTTTAGGGAGGTATTTGGGAAAAAATATTTAACCAAATTGCATGTTTTTGTGGTTTTCATTTAAATCTCAGACATACAACTAATATAAATATTAGAATTATTCATACAACAGGGGCCTATAGTATAACTGCTGGATTTACACCTTTCACCCCACTAGCGACGGCCCTGCGTTCAGACATCCTTTTTAAATTTAATAATTATACTTAATACTAATACTTACTTTATTACTTATTTAATACCGCAAAATGTCACTGATATAACTGAATATGCTGAGAGATTGAACATGCTTTTCCTGTTATATTCCCTGAGATTGAGAGTCAACATCATTCATTATAAGTAACTCTCTTTTTATTATTATTTATGAATGTATCTTTGGTGAAAGGAGAACATCATGATGATCCGGTAGTGAGGAGTGGGGTCACGACCCCCACCAGGGGTCACCAAGGGGTCACATCTGAACTGATTATGATTTTACTAGTAGTAACCATAATCTAATCATCTGCGCAGTAAACACACACGATGTCTCTTCTAGCTCAGTGCGACATGAACTATTGTGTCAAAATGTTTCATTCGTGTCAAAATACAGACACAAATCAGTGATAGTGAATTATGATGATGATGTGATCATCACTAAACTGTGATCGCTCCTGAGATGATGCTTCTTCAGGGTCCCAGGAAAGATGAAATAGCTAGTAAATTGATGAATTAATAATTAATAACCTTGTATTATTTGGTTTCATATAAGCAGAAAACACAATGTTGTGAATCATTTGGCCTGTAAAAGTCCAGGAGAAACACTGATCATGATACTTAATGCATTAATGTTAAATCCAGTATCATTTCTGTTTATAAACAATATTAATAAAACGTGCCCTTATCCTACTGGAGAGTTGCTTCACATCTTTTGAAAATATAAAAGGGGTTTTACCAATTCAGAAACTCAACTTTCACTATTTTCTTGTGCAAATTTGCACCAAATTTGAAACATCAGTATGCAAAAATTATTTTCACACTGACCATCTGTAAACTAAAACTTCTTTGCGTTAAACATTCTGTCGGTTTGTTTTCCGTTCAGTGATAAACCCAGAGTGAATCCTGATCGTCAGTAGCAGTGGTGATGGAGACACGCACTGCTGACATCTAGTGGCGCGCTTTAGTTATTGCACCCTGAGATCCGCCTTACAGTAAATCAATGAAGCTTGATTTTATTTCTTCTCATGGTTGCTGTTTTAATAATCCTCTTTCTTTAGTGTTGTGTAAATCAAACACTAAGTTATTTGTTTTGATTATTTGTGTCAAATGTGTATCAAACATGAATAAGTCCACAGGAAGATCCAGTTAGCTATTCTCTGTTTGTCTGTTCACATATTAATATCCATGTTCAGAATATTCCAGCCAGTACAGTTGTTCCTCTGGGTTCGATGCCAGTTTACACTAACAAAACTGAATTTGAATAGTATTTTTTTAGTATTTATTATTATTAGTTCTATAATAATCATTGAATTTTATAATTACTTATATGAAATTAAATATATATAAGTATGGATATATTTACAGTATATGACCACAATAAGGAGGCACCCATTCTATTTACCTTTTCTTTTATACATTGCAATGTTTTACTAATAGGCAATGCCTATAATAATGGCTAATGAAAATAATAATAAAATGAGTTTGTCAGTGTAATGTTCACTCATGGCCACCAGATGGCGCCAGACGCTCGTGTTTACGAGTGGCTCGATGTTTAATGTTAAAGTCTAATAATAAATCAGGCCATTCAGAAGCTTTTAAAAAAACATTACATTTCTGATATTTAGTAGATTAGTTTACATCACATTAACATTTGAGCATTTAGCAGACGCCTTTGTCCAAAGTGACTTACAATAGTAGAGGAACATAAGTAGTTTGTCACAGAGCCGGTACAAAATAAAAGTTTATAAGAGACAAGACAGATAAGAGGAGAAACACAGAGAAAATAAGAGGATTTTTCTTCAAAGCCAACCATTAAAATAAAATGACTGTAGATCTAAACACACTATATAGTTATGTTGGTTTTGCCAAGCCAACATACTGATCTACAATTTAAGATTATAAGTTGTAGCAAACATGTGAAAAAAATTATTCTTGCCTTCAAATATCTTGAATGTAACTCGACACCCTTGCCTTATTTAGTATAAGTGGTTCTATGAATATGCAAATGAGCCCCGCCTCCACTCACTCACTCAGAGATCCACTGGTTGACGATCACACTTTGATCTGATTGGTTACAAGGTAGTTTGTGACGTCAGAAACACCAGCGATTTCAAAGCGTGTTTTTGAGACTGTCTTTGGTTCACTGCAGTTTTAAGGAGAAAATACTCAGCAATGGAGTCGACTTATGAATTTACACATGGTTTGTCTTAAAGCATATTAAAAACACCACATAGACACATAAACAACATTAAAAGCTTGATTTTCACCACAGGGGGACTTTAAGCTTATTTGTTAAATGGACGATCATAACTATGAAATGTCCCATCAAGACTCATGTTAAAACAGACTAGCAACATGCTAATCATGCTAGAAATATTATAGCAACATGTTAATCATGCTAGGCACATGTTAGCAACATGCTAATCAAGCTAACAACATGTTAAAAAAATGCTAACAGTGATAGTAGCATTTAAAAAACATGTTACCAACTTGTTAAAACATGCTGACATGCATTCCTATCATGGTAGCAACATGTTAGCGACATGTTAATCATGCTAACATGTTAATCATGTTTGAACTATGCTAACATGTTAATCATAATGTTAACAAAATACTAACATGTTTACAACATGCTAATCATGTTAGTAACATGTTAATAATGTTTGAACTATGCTAACATGTTAATCATAATGTTAACAACATGCTAACATGTTTACAACATGCTAATCATGTTAGTAACATGTTAATAATGTTTGAACTATGCTAACATGTTAATCATAATGTTAACAACATGCTAACATGTTTACAACATGCTAATCATGTTAGTAACATGTTAATAATGCTAACAAAATGTTAGCAACATGCTTGTCCTAGCAATGTATTGAATCATGTTATCAACATGTTAAAACATGATATCAACATGTTAATCTAGTTAACAACTTGTTAAAAAATGTTAACAATGCAAGCAACATATTATAACGTTGGCGAACATGCTATTATGGTAACAACATGATAGTAAAATGCCAATCATGCTAACAATGTGTTAAATTATGGTAGCAACATACAAGTTTATTTTTACTTTCTCTGTGTAAAACTTCAGATTTAAAGCTTTTTTCAAAGTTATTTAAAACTTTTCACGTTTGATGACAAACTTTACTCATCTAGTGTTAGTTGTCACTCTACATACAGCAGTTAAAGGAGAACTCGGCAACTCTAGCGAACTCTAGTCACTTCTTCGCTGATTTTCCCTTTTGTTGTCGCATGTTTTCCACACGAGCTCCCCCTACAGCTGTGGGGGGGCGTATATGTCACAACACGGTCGTAAAAAACTCACTTGCGGCGGCTTCCTCCCCCTCTCTACCGCTGCTCATGTGCGTTTGTTTTGATCGGAGCAAGCCAACTGAATCGTGTGGAGCTTTGTCTACCGAGGTGGGTAATCTGGTCAAAGAGTATAGAAGCTTCTATACTCTTTGATCTGGTAATACATCATACATGCGTGTGTGTTTATGTTGAAATGCCGTAAAGCGATTCGTGTTTCGCGCTCGTTCTCGTTCTCGTTCCCGCTTCTCACGAGACTTCCAATTTCTATCTTGCCGGGACGGTAGTCCCCAAGTTGCAAGGTTGGTTTTCCGCCTGGGAACGCTGGGGGGAGCGGGGAAAGTCACCAGTATCACCAGAACAGGTTGTTTAACCATCCAAATGATTTCTAGACAGTTTTATTAAGTTAAAAAAGTTACCAAGTTCTCCTTTAAAGTTTACACACAGTAATCATAGTTTCAGGCAAAATATCATAGTTACAGTTATTATTCAGTAATATCTTTAGTGGCAGTACTGACTAACAGGCCCACATGTTACTGCAGTTTTACTTTTAGTAATTTAGCAAAACATCACATTTACTGCTGTAATGTTTTTCCCAGATAAACTCTGTCAGGACAGTCAGTCAGTGTGTGTGTCTGAGGTGAGGGTTTATATTCCCAGGCGTCTCTCTTCATCCTGCTGTCAGTCATCCTGCGCTCCTGCGAGCGGAAGACGCTCCTCTTTCCTCCGAAAGCGTTTAATCATTCATCCTCCAACTGCCTGAGCTTTACAGGCCAACTCAACTTCCAGCGTGAAGCGAGAGACTCGTTCTGATGGCGTCGCTGTCAGTGTGCGCGCGCGTGCGTGCGTGTGTGTGTGTGTTCGCGCGCGGCCGCGAGCTCTTCCGTGTCTCAGGCGCTTCTCTCTCTGTAGGAGCTCAGAGACGAGCATCTGCCCTCGAATCCTCAGAGCTGTTAAACTGTGGCTCCTCTGCTTTCTGTATCAGTCCCTGCTTTATATAGTTTAAGGATCGAAGGTTGAAGGTTTACAGGCAGATTGATTAATTTTTGGACCAGGGTGGAAAAAAAAATTCCTGATTCTGAAGAGAAATTCTCCAGAATGTCTGACCCCATAGACGTCCAGTCTCATTATTGTCTCATTATAAGTTCATTATTGCAAACATGATTTTTCAGGGGGAAAAACGGTGATAATCAACATTATGCCATAAATTCTGTTGAAGAAATAGTTCAGCCATGAATCTCTAGAGGGCGCAGGCTGATTGCAATCTACCATAGACAGTAAAAGAAATGGACACAGTGACGTCATTGGATTCAACAGAGAAAAGTGAAGTCAATTAGAAGCTCTCACTTCCTGATGGCTGAGCGACTGCGCAGACTCACACTGAGCTTGACGACGTAGATGTGACGTGAGCAACCCGTCTGTCTTCTAGTAGCTGTGCCAAGAGAAATCTGAATCATTCCCTTCCGAAACTTGCAGAGATGGAGAGTGTGAGTAGGAGCTGTCCATGAGCTAGGAGCAGGAGCAACTTTTGCTAAGTATTCTGATTAATTATTTTGTAATTTTGCCTCCACCTCCCCCCGATTGCCCGCGAGCTTCTCCTCCCGTCCATACGGTAATCTCTCTACTGTGCGACAGAGAGTCGCGTGTTTATGACGCAATCGTTAGCCTATTTTTACAAAAACTGCATCTACGGGGCCATAACATAAGATACAAGGTAATGGACCCTTTTATACATTTTCGTGTTTCTTTAGAAATAAATAATGGACAAATGGAGTCTTCAAACGCCTCAGATGTAAAGTTATTCGCTGTCAAAGTGACGCCAAAATGAATGGGAGTCAATGGGATGCTAACAGCAGGTGGGGCAGTGCCGGCCCGAGCCTTTTGGGGGCCCTAAGCAGAATTTGATTTGGGGGCCCCCTCCCACCACGCGGAGTCACCTGTGCTTGACGATTATTGACACAAATGTCACACTATAATGTTACATTATAAATTAATACAAGGTTATGTATTAATACAAAATAAATACTTAATAAAAAATAGATAGGCCTACTTAAATAAAAAGTTTTAACTTTTTCTTTACTCTTTTACTAACTCTTTGTAACTTCTGAAAACAAACTGTCACAAAACACATTAAATAAATTATTTGCAAAACATCCTCCAACGTTTTGCAACACTTTGCAGTTTGAATGATGTCTTGTATGAACATGATGGAGTATGTTTTTATGTTTCCACTGTTCGATCGCGCCCGCGCCTCACACACACACACACACACACACACATTCCAGCATTGTAATCTTGACATCGCACCCTGTTCAGTATAGCCGTAATAAAATATAATAATAAAATAGTCAACCTAACATATAAAAATTACGCTGCTCTGTTTAAATAGTCATTAATACAATTTGTACCATTCAGCGTAAGCTCCGCTCCACTGTGATGTTTCCAAGCACTTTTTTGCGCGTGTGAAGAGGATGCTTTTTTTCAATCGATATTGGAACGTGAGTTAAGTACAAAGGCTATAGTAAAGAATAGTTTACCATCCAAATACATCGCGAATGTTGAAACATTTTGATTCAAAAGAGATACGTGAGTCCAACGCCGCTTACTTTCACTTTCGCTTTAAATGATTTTGTTTTGGCTTGTTTATAGTTATTTTTTTATTCTTGTTCTGTTCTGAATATTATTACATTTAAAGGATAAATCATTGATTTAAATGTCAATCATCAATCATTGATCAAATAAAATTTTTGTGACATGGCTTAACATTACTGTGACTTTGCGCACGAATTGTCTATGCACGCGAGTTTATGCACATGACTCAAACACCGGCAGACACAGCAGCAGTTGTAGGCAGGTATATTGATCATGAAATCAGAATTTTCTTGTCTTGAATTAGTCATTAATTCATTCATGTTACTTGTTTAAGTTAATTAATATGTAAAAAAAAACTCGATTGGGCAGGGGGCCCTAAGCAGCCGCTTAGTTCGCTTATGCCTCGGGCCGGCTCTGAGGTGATGGTCCGCTAATCAATGGCGGCCCCCGGGGAAGCTTCAGTGTTTTCCGAAACATTGGCCCCCTGCAATCTACAAGCAATCACATCATCACCGCATGGCACAAGCTGATTGGCCTCTGCTGATCCTGCAGCCAATGAGATTGCTCGCTCAACATTTAAATAGTCTGGTTGATAGTTTGCTGTGAGCTAGTCCTGCAGTTCCTCTGAACCCCTCCTCCTCCCCAGCTCCTCCTGCCTAGATCTGACACAGGATTCATGTCTATTTAAGCAGCAGCAGAAAATCTTACATGTTCACAGCAGTGTGTGTGTGTGTGTGTGTCTCTGTTAGCAGTAACAAGTCCATACTTACTTAGCAGCAGCAGCAGTGTAGTGACCAAATACATTACATTGGCATATTCAATAACATACTAAAATTATAATGAGACTTCTCATGATTTACATTTTAAAATGTGTTTGAGTCTTTCTAGTTCACTCAGTACTAAACAAAACTCTGTCAAAGCTCTAATGTCGTGAAGTTACTCACCCACTAGTGCTCTGTTTTTCAAATCTGATCATTTGACTTTTCCTCTGTAAAGCTGCTCTCAACCCTCTCTCTCTTTCCTCCCTCCTTTCTTTATGTCCTCCTTCTCTTGCTCCTCTCCTCCCTGCAGTCTCCTGTTAGCACTCAGGCGATTCGTCCCGCTCCCGCGGCTCAAACTAAACTGGTCCAGTCCAGTTCACCGGCCCAGACCAGCACCGCAACCGGCCCCGCTGTGAGCACCAGTCCTGTCCTCTCTCTCTCTCTCTCTCTCTCTCTCTCTCTCTCTCTCTCTCTCTCTCTCTCTCTCTCTCTCTCTCTCTCTCTCTCTCTCTCTCTCTCTCTCTCTCTCTCTCTCTCTCTCTCTGTGTGTGTGTGTGTGTGTCTCTCTCTCTCTGTGTGTGTGTCTCTCTCTCTCTCTCTCTCTCTCTCTCTCTGTGTGTGTGTCTCTCTCTCTCCCTGTGTCTCTCTCTCTCATTTCTCTCTCTTCATCTCTCTCTCTCTCGTTCTCTCTCTCTCGTTCTCTCTCTCTCTTCATCTCTCTCTGTCTCTCTCTGTCTCTCTCTGTGTCTCTCTCTCTCTCTCTCTCTGTCTCTCTGTCTCTCTCTCTCTCTCTCTCTCTCTCTCTCTCTCTCTCTCTCTGTCTCTCTCTCTCTCTCTCTCTCTCTCTCTCTCTGTGTCTCTCTCTCTCATCTGCATCAGTTGTTTTTATTTTTATTTCAGCATTATGATGGTAGAAATGCCAGCTGTATCTGACCAGTGAATTTCAGAGTTTTTATAAATTGGATGCATTACAAAATTCTGTTTTAATTTAAAATTTTAATCAATAAGAAACATGAGGCAGTGCTGTATATCAAGAATGTTGGGTTACACTTTATTTTAAGGTGTCATTGTTACAGTGTAATTATATAACAGCATGTACTTACTATAGGATAGGATTAGATTTTGGTTGAGGGTTAATTGCATGTAATTGTGCATAATTTACTGTTATTACTATGGTAAGTACATGTAACATTTGTAACAAGGACACTGTAAAATAAAGTGTTACCGAATACTGTCACAAATTTAGAAGATAATATTTGTATGGTGGCTCTCAATAGGGGGCCTCAGCAAACATACAAATTTATAAATATTTTTTAAAGCATTTTATAACCAATGTACATTTTTCCAAATATTTTATTGGGTAGACATGGCTATTTCAGTAAGAAATCATTTAAAAAACATGACAAAACAAACATAATCATGAATGAAAAATAGTAAATTAAGTGGAAATAAAAACAGTAAAGTCTGAAGAACATTCAGATATAAAAACCTCTGGATTTATGTAATTTGATTATTTTAATTATTTTATTTTATTTTAATTTATTTTATTTTATTATTTAAATATATTGCCACTGCTATAGTGTATATAAATAAAAACGTTTGAAAATGAGTAGCATTAAATCTACTCCTGTGCTTATTTCTTTTCATACACTCTTTAAAAAAAAAGGCTTAGAAGAACCATTTTCGGATCCCCAAAGAACCTTCCAGCGATCAGATCTTAAAGTAATCATTTTTACTTAGTTGTGAAGAACATTTTAAAACTCTAAAGAGCAAGTGAAAGGTTCCATGGCTGTTTAAGTTCTTAACGGAATCATAGATGCCAATTTAGAACCTTTATTTTAACGAGTGTTTTTAAGATTAAGAAAATAACAAAATTAAGATTTTTCCAGATTTTCAATAGTTGTATCTCTGCCAAATATTATCCAATCCTAACAAATCACACGTCAATGGAAAGATTATTTATTCAGCTTTCAGATTATCTACAAATCTCAATTTAAAAAAATTGACCCTTGTGACTGGCTTTATGGTCCAGGGTCACAATTTAGAGCCTTTATTTTTAAGAGTGTAAAGACAAAGAACTTTGAGTCGTCAGGTGCAGCGGATCACGTGACCCGAGTTGTTCTCCTCCTCCTCCTCCATCTGTCTCTCTCTCTCTCCTCGCTCCTGTCGTCCTGCGCTCTCTCGGGACACGCGATGTGACAGTGCGCGCTGTGGCCGTCTCTCCTGTTCTCTGTGGCCTTGCTGGCAGGCAGACGTCAGCTTGTGTTTATCTCTGTGTCTCTGCTTCTTCCTCCTCTAGAAGGGCCCCGTGGCAGCCGGCGTGGCAGTGACAGCTCCCCAGCAGGTCCAGCCGGCCCCGGGCCCCCAGGGGTCCCTCACTCAGATGCCACTGGCCCCTCAGAGCGCAGTTGCCCCGGCCCCCGGAGCCCCGGTCGTCTCCCAGGTCTGTGTGCCCTCCCGTATCAAAGTTTCTCTCTCTCTTTATCTTTTCCTTTTCTCAGCTCCACTGAGTGACTGTTGGACCCCTCAAGCGTCCCTGGTTGACTGTCAGGACTTGGTTAAGCGCCATGCAAACCACACACACACACACACACACACACACACACACACACACACACACACACACACACACACACACACACACACACACACACACACACACAGCTGCCAGCAGACACCAGGGTAACACATCTGGATGTTCAAGACAGACACACATTTGTCAGAGTCCGCCTATAGACAACATCTGCACGCAAACACACAGAGATGCATGTTCACACACACACTACTGTTTAAAAGTTTTTGAAAGAAGACTCTTCTGCTCACTGAGGCTGCATTTATTTGATCATAAATGCAGAAAAATAGTGAAATATTATTACAATTTAATATAGCTGTTTTCTATGTGATTATAGTGTAAAATGTTATTTATTCCTGTGATCAAAGCTGAATTTTCAGCATCATTACTCCAGTCTTCAGTGTCACATGATCCTTCAGAAATCACTCTAATATGATGATTTGATGCTCAAGAAACTATTATGATTATTAACAATGTTGAAAACAGTTGTGCTGCTTCATATTTTTGAGAAAACCGTAATACATTTTTATTTTTCAGGATTCTTTGATGGGTAGAAAGCTGAAAAGAACAAAGAATTTGAAATTTAAAGATTTTGTAACATTATTAATGTCTTTACTGTCACTTTTGATCAATTTAATACATCCTTGATAAATAAAAAGTGTTCAATTCTTTTTTTTATTTATTATGTTGGCCCCAAACTTTTAAACAGTATATCCAGGTGAATCTGTACGGGTCATATTTAACCCCAAAATCAAAAGGAATATAAGAAATTAGCTTCTGCATTAAGAAAATTAAGCTTATTAATATGTTTTGCATGATGACATTATTTTTGTATTATTTTCAATTCTTAGCATTTCCTTCCTAAATTCTCATTACAAGCATTTTAATTATTTAATTATTTGTTCATAATGTGACAAAAATAATGAGACATTATTTAAAGGTGCTCTAAGCGATGTCACACGTTTTTTAGGCTGAAACATTTTTTGTCACATCCAGCAAACATCTCCTCACTATCCTCTAGCTGCCTGTCCCCTGAACACACTGTAAAGACACACGGTCTCTGTAGACACCACAGGCTCCACAAACGGCAAGAACAACAAACTGGCCCAGCCTGGACCACGAAACATAACAAACAGTGTTCCAGCCAATCACTGACAAGAATGATTTGGGGGTGGGGGGTGGGTTAGTGCGCGTGCACATGATGAGGAGGAGGGAGGGTCGAGCTAGCCTCCGTTTTGTTTGACAATACTTCGAACGTCAACAAGAAGTGACGTCACCCAACATCGCTTAGAGCAGCTTTAAATGATAAAATATTGATACATAATGATAGTGTTTGTTGTATTGCCTTTAATTTAAGATGACAGTAATTTATATCACATGTTAATTCAATCAAGAATAATGGGAATTACCAGAAAAAGAAAAAAAAAACTAAATTAAAACATCCGGATCCTTCAATTGTCATGAAGTCACAGTGTCACTCCTGAAAATAAGCCCCTTTTTTCCTTTTTGAATTTGTGACCTGGAAATGTTTTAATGAGATTCACCTATTCATGTTTTATTAGAGTTCAGTGTCGACCTCAGGAAGATGATCAGCGAAACACGCACCCGCCTTAAAAAGACTTTTGATTGACACATTCTCTAACCTCAAATGATTGACAGTTTTGTAGCATTTAAATGGAATTTAGAGGATTTCATTAAAATACTTTATTTCCCCGTGAGCGCCGATCGCTGATTATGACAACAAAAGCACAACAGAGCGCGTCTGTGTGAGTCAGAACCGGATAAACTGTTTACTAACACGAGCATCCGTCCAAATCAACACACGCTTCTCAGCTCGGCCTGTGATGTGTCATTATGAGGCTCAAAGCGCTCGATTCGACGTGTCTTTAAAAGTCTCACTCTGCTCGACAGGAGATGCAGGAGAACGTGAAGAAGTGCAAGAACTTCTTGGCGACGCTGATCAAGTTGGCATCCCATAATTCCCCGTCCCCGGAGACGTCTCGAAACGTGAAGGCGCTGGTGCAGGATTTACTGGTACGTGTGCCGGTTCGGCTTCAGAAACATCAGATTTTCTTGATCTTCTTTGAAGGGCCTTATTTTGCATTCCCAATATAATCCCTGCTTAGAAAATCCAGTTCCGAGATCCAAGTTAAAAAATAAAGGTAGCCGAGCCTTCTCAGTGGCTGGTCCTAATCTCTGGAATAGTCTACCAGTTCATATAAGAGCAGCTCAGACTGCTGACATCTTTAAGTCGTTGCTTAAGAACACCTGTGTTCCTTCGCTTTCATTTTGAGTTGAAAGCTAAGGTTCATTTTACTTTAATTTATTTAATTTATCTCTTTTAATTCCTTTTATAACTGTTTTAATTTCCCTTGCTTTTATTTTGTGTTTATTTTCTATGCAAAGCACTTTGAATTGCCATAGTGTGATCTTTTTAATTCCTTTCTATGTAAAGCACTTTGAATAAATGTTTTAATTTTCCTTGCTTTTATTTTGTGATTATTTCTATTCCTTTATGTAAAGCACTTTGAATTGCCATAGTGTATGAAATGTGCTATATAAATAAACTTGCCTTGCCTTGAGTTGAGTTTTGCTACTGTGACATTCTGTGTTTGTTTTATTTGTTTATTTGTGTGTATCACTCTGGTCAGCTGTGGTTGTTTTTAAATGTGCTATACAAATAAATTTGAACTTGACATTTGACTCATGTAAACTCATTAGTTTTCATCCTGCACTAATCATCTCCTCTTCCTGTAGTTTGCATGTTTTTTCGCTGTACACATGAACATCTGCTGTCGCTCCTCTCAGGATGCAAAGATCGATCCGGAGGAGTTCACCAGCCGGCTCCAGTCCGAGCTCAAGTCGTCTCCGCAGCCTTACCTGGTCCCTTTCCTGAAGGTACGAAAACACACGTGCTGGGGAAAGTTACTTTGAAAAGTAATGCGTTACCATATTGCGTTACTCCCTTAAAGGGGTGGTTGAATATGATTTGACTTTTCTAACTTTAGTTAGTGTGTAATGTTGCTGTTTGAGCATAAACAACATCTGCAAAGTTACAACGCTCAAAGTTCAAAGCAAAGGGAGATATTTGCTTTTACAGAAATCGCTTTTTAAGGACTACAACAAACGGCTGGTAGAGACTACATGACATTCCTCCCGAGTTAGTGACATCACCAACCCTAGAATTTACATAAACCCCGCCCCCTGAACACGATTTATAGATTATCATGACAGAATATGCTAATCAATGAGTAGAAGATAACTACACATCAGCTTCATAAATTCATCAACTAACCATTCAGAAATGTCGTCTACATATTGTCACTTCTTCTTGAGTCTCTCCATCTTTCTGACTTCGGTTTGAACATAAAAGGCTAAAAGTTTTAGACATTTTCAGTGCATGTGTGTGTGAGGTAAAAGGACACAAGCTCTTGAAGCTCCGCCCCCTGCGCCGGGAGCAGCAGCTCATTTGCATTTAAAGGAACAGACACAAAACGGTGCGTTTTTGCTCACCCTCAAAAAGTGACAATATTAACATGCTATATAAAAATATCTGTGGGGTATTTTGAGCTAAAACTTCACATACACACTCTGGGGACATCAGAGACTTATTTTACATCTTGTGAAAAGGGCATTATACCACCCCTTTAAAAAGTAACTAATTGCGTTACTTAGTTGCTTTTAAAGAAAAGTAATGCATTACGTTACTTTTGCGTTACTTTTTCTCACCTGGGCTGGGCTTGTTTTTTTTCTTCTATTTCTAGTTCTATTTTTGGGCAAATGTAAAGGCCTTTTCAGACCAAAATTGAAATAATAAGGCTGAAGGAAAAGCAAATTCACATGTGTACAGTAGAGGGCGCCGCTCAGGCAAAAACCGTTCAGCTGTGCTGCCATTCTGGATAACAGGAGAATAGGATGCGGGAAAAGAAAGTTTATCACTTACAGTACTTTACCAATAAAAACAAAAAATCTAAAGTCATTTTTCTTTATGGTTTAACTGAATCATCGAAGATTAGCAGCAAGTACATTGGTCAATAAAGTGAGATTAAATGCATACAAATATTTGTTTTATTTAACATATTTAATTATTGGAGGTTTGCGTATTATTCTGATTTTGCATTTCACAAATTGTATTCATTTTGAGGAATACTGAATATTTTTTGTGCAAGTGAGATTAGTAAATGCATGCTCACATTTAGTCTAGAACGACAATAACATCATGTTTACACACAACATGTGTCTCTGCACTTACGCACAAGCTTTCTCAACATGAGGATGAGAGAGCTGTCAGTCAATAAATGTGAAAAAGTAACTTCCGTTGCTTATTAGAAAAAGTAACTCAGATATTTTGCTGTAAATTTAAAAGTAATGCGATACTTTGCTAGTTACTTGAAAAAGTAATCTGATTACGTAACTCAAGTTACTTGTAATGAGTTAAACACACACACGTGGCTTGGGTTCTTCACGCTCAGTAGGTCCAGCCCGGCGTAATATGTGTCATATCCTGCGCGGTCCGACCTGGCACGCTAATGCGACCGCGCTGTCATGCTACGCTAGCTGGCTTACATCAAAATCCTCCAGAAATAGACATCGGGAGCCTGCGGTGTCCTCTCGGGGACATCAGGGAGACGTCTTTGATTACTGCGGTTAATGTTCTTTGTCGGCCTCTATGAGTTCACACACACACAGAACTTTTATATTCTAAAATGGAATTGGAATTACACATATAAGATGCTGTTGTTATTGTGAATGATTCATCAGTGCACATTATTCCAAAGAAAAAAAGTTCTGGTCCTCTACAAGTAGATTTTTTTTGCAATATTATATCAGAAGTTCAGTATTTGAAAATTTCCACGTCAAAGCATGATTAGAAATGTGCAAAAGTTTTTAAATTACACTTTCAATAGTACATTCATAGACATTCCATGTTTTCACGGGATGAATTTGTTTAAAAGGCGTGAATGAATGATTACTGAAATATGTGATAGGAAAAAAGGCAATAAAATCATGCCATTCATATTTTACATTGGGTGTGTGTTTGCAGAAAAGTCTCCCTGCGTTGCGTCTGTCTCTCCTGAACAGCCAGCATTCTCTCACTCAACCTCTACAGCCCAACAAGAGCAGTGTGACGCCGGTCCAGACGAGTGTCAGTGTTCGTCCACACCAGCCCAACAGCACCGCTGTCCTGCCTCAAGTATGAGCTCACCCCTCACTCGCTCTTCTGGGCTCAGATGTGACCCTGCACCACAAAACCAGTCACATGGGTCAATTTTATGAAATTGAGATTTATGCATCATATGAAAGCTGAATAAATAAGCTTTCCATTAACGTATGGTTTGTTAGGATAGGGCGATATTTGGTCGAGATACAACTATTGTAAATCTGGAATCTGAGGGTGCAAAAAAATCGAAACATTGAGAAAATCTCCTTTAAAGTTGTTCATTTGTGTTCGCGATTGTGCTGCATTCACTTTTAAAAAAAAAATATATTTATGGTAGAAAATTTACAAAATATTTCATGGAACATGATCTTTACTTAATATCCTAATGATTTTTGGCATAAAAGAAAAATCGATAATTTTGACCCATACAATGTATTGTTGGCTATTGCCACAGATATACCCGTGCGACTCGAGACTGGTGACGTGATCCAGGGTCACATATGTTTTTGATATTCAATATCTTCCTTCAGTTACTCTGAGCAATATAGCAGATATTGTGTGCGTGTGTGTGTGTGTGTGTGTGTGTGTGTGTGTGTGTGTGTGTGAGATGAGAGCCATAATGTGTGACAGAAAGAGAGTGGAAAAGGAAGGCCATCGCATTAAGGGAACAGTTCCTGCTTTTAGTTTAATGATGTCTTGACTGTCATGAGATGTGAGATCATAGTGTGGAAATAAGAGCATGTTCAGCACATGTACGTCTGTTAAAGTAATCCGTCTGCAAAACAACAAACATCTGAGGCACTTATTTAAAAAAGCAGATTTCAATACACATCTTAAACACATTTAACATTTTACAGGAAATGTTTTGAGACGTTGCAAACGCCCTAAACGCATCTTCTACCAGATGAAAACGCACATCATCTTGTGTTTATTTTTTGATGATGTTGTGCTGCTCATCTTGGCCAGGCCACTTCTGTAAAAGAGATTTTTCATCTCAGAAAGTTTTATCTGGTTAAATAAAGGGCAAAAAAAACAAAAGCATCAAATCTGTGCGATTTACGTGTGATTTCAGGAATTTTGCTCTTTTGAATAAACCAGTTTGATGTACTTTGCGACTGTAATGTTTGCAACTCAAAACTCCCTCTTCAGTCACTCTAAAACTACATTTGGTTACACTTTATTTTAAGGTGTCATTGTTACAGTGTAATTATATATTTAAGTACTGAGTAATATTAATTAACCACATGTACTTACTATAGGGTTAGGGTAGGATTAGGGTTTGGTTGAGGATTAGTTGCGTGTAATTATGCATAATTTACTGTTATTACTATGGTAAGTACATGTAACATATGTAACAAGGACACTGTAAAATAAAGTGTTACCCTAAATGTTTTTCATTTGGACATCATCATCATCAGTGCCATGACCTCATTAAAGGAATAGTTCACCCAAAAATTAACATTTTGTCATCATTTACTCTCCCTCAAGTTGTTTCAAACCTGCATGAGTTTCTTTCTTCTTTTGAACACTAAAGGAGATTTTCTGAAGATTCCCGGTAACAGTCGATGGCATCCACTGACTTCCATAAGTATGGAGAAAAATACTGGCTATATCAACTCTCTGGTTCCCAACATTCTTCAAAATATCTTCTTTTGTGTTCAACAGAAGAAAGAAACTTATGATCACCCATATTTGCATATCATTATTATTATTCATTCAGAAGCTTGTTGAGGCCATTTTTATTCATTTTATATGCAAAGAGTTAAAAAAAGATTGTTAAATGATAAGTATTGTGTTTTATCGTAATGCATTGTATATTGGTGCATATGAAAGAAAATTACTTCTTTGTGTTCATTTAGTTTTGAAATGTTTTTTTCTCCTATTGAAAAAAGAAAATAATCTCCCTTTATACCATTTCAAAGCCAATACAAAATACACAGATATACACAACTGTTAAAAGTTTGGGGTCAGTAAGATTTTCATTGTTTTTGAACACTTTCTTCTGCTCACCAAAGGCTGCATTTATTTGATAAAAAATACACTAGAAACAGTGAAATATTATTACATTTTAAAATAACTGTTTTCTATGTGAATATATAGTAAAGTGTAATTTATTCCTGTGATCAAAGCTGAATTTTCAGCATCATTACTCCAGTCTTCAGTGTCACATGATCCTTCAGAAATCACTCTAATATGATGATTTGATGCTCAAGAAACATTTATGATTATTATCAGTGTTGAAAACAGTTGTGCTGCTTCATATTTTTGTGGAAACCGTCATATATTTAATTTTTCAGGATTCTTTGATGAATAGAAAGTTCAAAGAACAGCATTTATTGATACGGAGCCCCATGGTGATGGAAAAATTTGAGATGGGATGAAAAATTATATTTCAGTGCTTTTGGCGCAAAACATTTGCAAGAAAACGCAAAAGCATACTTCCATCTCATATTTATTTTCCTTCACCATGTTCCTTTGGAGCTCCGTATATTTTAAATAGAAATGTTTTGTTGCATTATAAATGTCTTTACTGTCACTTTTAATCAATATAATGCATGAATTTCTTTCATATTCTTCTTACTGACCCCAAACTTTTTAACAGTAATGCATATTAAATATCTTCAAAAGACCAAAAAACATCTAAATATAATTTTTAAGCTCTTTCATATGAGAAAATGGGATATGTTCATGGTATATAATAGTGACGGTGAGTTGGACAGTGTGTCCTGCAGCCGTTCCGAGGTTCACGAGGAGATCTCCCCGAGGTTTGCCGGCTCTGAGCTGTAATGTAGCGACAGAGTCCGGGAACAACGGAACGAGTCCGAGAAATATGCAGGTGGAGGGAAAGTGGAATGGATGGATGGGATTTGCTCAGGGCGGCACTGAGGGACTCGCGGGGACGAAGCGTCTCTATTAGTGTTGCTCCTGTGTTCTCACTTTGTCACTACCTTGTTTTCTTCCTCTTTCTCTCTCTATTGTTCTTGGAAAAATCAGCCTGTGTATTCTAAACCACACCTAGATGTGAGATTTTCTAGATCTCCATGAAAACACCCTGTAATTATTTTAAATTCTCTGAATAAGAACCTACATCTTAAATAGACTTTATTTTATTAATACATGTTCTTATTTTTCATTTTATTTTATGTATGCAAAGTAACCCTGTTAGAGAAAGAAAATATAATTGTTTGAAATTAAACCCTTAAAGGTTTATTGAACCTTTCGAAAAAATATCTTTAAAAAATTGCATGTGTTTTTGTTGAGTATCGTATTTAATACATCAGTCTCATATAATATGATATAGTGAGAATATGGAGGAAAAATAGCTCAGAGGCCGAAACTGAGCAAAAATATGCAATTTGGTGCAAATATTGATATTTATATGGACAAAAAGTGATGAAATTCTGATGTTTGTAATGTAAATCTCTGAGATCTTAGCAGATGCTTACATAAAATGCATATATATATCAGTCGTCTCTCTATATCTGCTAATGATGTCTTAGTAAGATATTAGATTAAATAATGATTAGTTTTATGATCAAAGCTCTGTAGTTTTAAAGCATATAATGCAATGCAATACAATGATTGAGAGATGAACAAATAAACCTTCCTCAAAAGCCTGATGATCATAAATGATGTCTGAGGTGCTTCATTCCAGCTGAAATATTACTCCGAATATAAGTTATAGTTATGTTTACTTGATAAATATATTTCACAGCAGAAAGACACGTGAGGCGGGCTGACAGAGGCCTTAGAAATATGATACCGTTGGCTTTATAAACCTGTCGAGATGCTGCTGATTCACGTCTGAAGTGAGCAAGACTCGAGTGTAAGATTGTTAGGATATGAAGGTGAAACGGATTAAATGTGTGTGTGTGTGTGTGTGTGTGTGTGTTTGTAGGGTGTTAAGAGATCGACGGGTCCTGGCGGTCAGATACGGATGCCTGTGGTCATCACACAGACGGTGCGAGCGACAGGTGACTTTCATTTGTTTATTCACTCATCAGCTTTACATGAACACACACACACACACACACACACACACACACACACACACACACACACACACACACAGGTGTGTGCATGCAGATTTGATCCGTCTTTCTTCCCCTGCCCATCTCAGTCTGGTTTGTGTTATATTTTAGCCCTGGAAGAGCATTTTCAGGGAGAAAGTTTCTAAAAATAGCGTCTCCTGTAGCTGTGGGGCAAGAACATGCCTCTTAACATCACGTTCAAATGCACCCTGGCGGTCGCTGTGTGTGTGAGGAGTGTGTAGGGGAACTCTGAGAGACAGACAGAGAGAGAAGAGATGCAGGAGGACAAAAGCAGAGGATCAGTAAAAATGGCAGCTCTCCTTGTTTTTCTGTCTCTTTTCGGGGAAATCTCACAAAACCTGTCAAGAACATGTCCGGGTCGTGTGCCACCATCAAACCAAAATGATAAATAAGAAATTTTTATGTACTTTAAATTAATTTTTATTTATTTATTCATTATTTTTATTTTTATTTGAAAGAAAATGAAGCATGTGTCCATGCTTATCGTTCTATCGATCTATCTATCTATCTATCTATCTATCTATCTATCTATCTATCTATCTATCTATCTATCTATCTGTCTGTCTGTCTGTCTGTCTGTCTGTCTGTCTGTCTGTAATGAGACTTTTGCAATCAAATGCGTTTAATTGTCACAGTGCAGAAACTCATAATGCTTCTAGGCTTCATTAGCTCATTGTGAAATACAGTGTGTTAGTGTGAAGTGTGACGTGTGACTTGAGCTTGTTTGAGCTCCTGACAGATTCAGATTTGTTGAAAAGAGGTGTGTAAGTTCGTGATAATGTTGTCTTGTCTTTTCCCAGGTACTCTAGGGAAGCCTGCAGCTCTCCCGATGGGCAAGAGCCCTGTCAGCGTTCAGCTCTCAGGGAACCAGAAGAACCGGCTGAATGACCCGGGGGGGGGCTCGTTCAGGTACTGCAATACCGGCCGCCGGCACACGAGAGCAGTGTTTCACTGACTGCGGGACACACACTCACTCTCACACTCCTCCTCAAAGCTGTCGCTCTGTTCGGCAGCGAGACTGAACACAGGAGAAAGTTTGGCATGAAGATGCTCCTGACTTCAGTGTCCTAATGTTCCTCGGGCGTGATCATTTCAAAACTAGCTAAATTACTTTAAAATTAAAACTAAATTACATTAACTATATATATATATATATATATATATATATATATATATATATATATATATATATATATATATATATATATATATATATATTATTGGTGTGTGTGCGTGTATACATACACCAATTATATATATATATATATATATATATATATATATATATATATATATATATATATATATATATATATCTTTTATGTAATATTTATTTAATTTTCAGTCATTTTAATACTTCAATTTAAGTTATATTTATATATTTATCTCATTTTTTTGTATTTAATTGACCAAAAAACGATTTATTATTAGGCCCTAGTTTTAGTTCACAATAACAACACTGTTTTATATGCTTGAATATTTACATTAAATTTAAAATATATTTATTTTTTATATATATATACATTGATTAAATAGCATAATCAATCACACAATGATTTTCAAATTCTTTTTCTTCTTACTAAAGATGATTAAATACTTGAAAAGCAAGTATTTCAAAAAATAATTTTTGCTTTAAATGAACATTATAAATGAAGACAGAGCTTAACGTGGAAAAGCTTTAGTCTCTAGCTTACCGGATGTTACTCTCCACTTTTATTTAATGTGTGTGCTCATTTCAAAACAAGCTTCAATTCACTTGATATTCACTAATTATGGATTTACAGTAAGAACTATAGTATTTGGCTGAAACTGTGCTTATGAGGGACAGATATTGTGGCTCGATATGATATCAAGCGCTGGTCAAACTTGACTGGAATAAACTGTGAATCGTGTTCTCCTCGTTGTACATTGAGCTGCTACCTGTGTAGGGCGCTTCATCTCAGGTTAAGATGCTCCCTATGTAGACTGTGAACACTGAGGCAGCTCGCTAGGGTGTGTAACAGAGCTATTGTGTTTTGTCTTGTGTGTGTGTGTGACAGGTCATAGAGTTCACAGTTATGTCTCTCTCTCTCTCTCTCTCTCTGCTCCAGGCGTCAGCCGCAGGCTCTGATTGATAAACCAATAAATCTTTAGCAGTGTAGCTAATTAAGCTGTCAGGTTTGCTTGTTACTGACGACCCTGTGCCCGACGGCGTGTTTCGTGACCATGATGTTTGTGATTGGCTCTCGCACCCTGATCAAACCAAACCACCCGTCGGGTAACACCAGGTCTCTGAGTTTAGTTCAGTTTAGTTTAGTTTTTACTGAGAGAAAATAAGAAAGAGAGAACAAACATACAATATATAGTGCAAAGAAGTTCCACAGCTTTTCAATAAATATGAGAAATAAATAAGAATAATAAGAATAATATTATTATACATATGTAACATATAGTGTATACAGATATAGTATGTACAGATTTCTTATCAAATTGATTGCTTTAGTGAGCAGGAGAATTATTATTATTATTATTATTATTATTTCAGCAAATGTGGTTGAAAAGAGTATAAAGAAGAAATAAATAAAATAAAATAGAATAAAATATTGTATATGAAGTTTAAATATAGTTTAGTTTAGTAACTACAGCAAAGTTTCCCAATTGGAAAAAATACTCATTTTGTGAATCAAAGTATTATTTATATACTATTATAGTATTTATTAATATTTTCAATTAGCTTTTGTTTATGTTTTTATAATTTCAGTTTTCATTTTAATTTTGTCATGTGCTTTTGTCATTTTTATTAGTTTTTTAAAATATTATTAATATTTAAATATATTTTATTTTAAATATCAAAATATTTAGCTTTAATTAATTTTTTTGTTTAGTTTTAGTAATTTTAGTATTCAATTTATAGTACTTCAATTTAAATTTATTTATTTCAATTAGTTGACGATTGTTTATATATATATATATTTTTTATTTATTTTTTATTATGTCATTCCCAATGCATCATGGGATGAGCAGATTGTTCATTTAATGACTTTCAAATACTCTTTGTCTTGAAGATTATTAAATTTCAAATACTTTTTTGCTTCAAATGAATATTTTAATTAGCTGGTTGGTTTAGTTAAAGGCTTAAAACTAATTATTCAATACTTTTTTGGAAATATTTAAGAAGAAAATGGCAATGTTTTTTGGCAATTGAAAATTAAAATGGCAATTTTGGCAGTAAATATTGTAACTTTTTTCATAAAGGGAGGCCGAATGGGACAGATCATATGGTGTAAGAAAGCTAATAATTCACATGACTTGAAAACTCCTCTCATTCATGTCTGTGGCGTGTGGCGGCAGCTAGGCTAACGTGCTAGCTCAGCGCAGTGCTAATGGCCTCTGTCAGCTCCTGCCGTGGTGTCAGGACTCATATACACCCTGCCCAGCCGGAGCACACACACACTCTCACACACACACACACACTCACTCACTCGGGCACCCGTGGACGCGGGTGAAGATGCCAGGGGGTCAGTGTCAGAAACAGAGGTACAGACGCGGACGTAAATCAGAGTGGAGCTGAGTGAACTTTGACCTCTGTGGCCGGAGCCATGAAGTTTTCAGCAGCGCCTCGGGCGCAGGAAACTCCACTGCTAATGTGCCGTAATTAGGACACTGTTACCAAGGCAACGGGGAAAAGGGAGAGTAATGATTGGGTGAAAAAGCTGCCAGTCGCACTGATGGAATGTGTCACGCTTGCCTGATAACGTCAACATTCCGGTGGAATATTAGTGCTATTGTAATATTTATTTGTGTTTTGAGTTAGCTTTAATTTAAAACTTTCAGTTTTCATTTTAGTTTGTGTTTGTAACTTTGTTATGTGCTTGTCATTTTTATTAATATTTCTTTTTAACTTTATTTTTATTTCAGTTTTACTTTTAGTAATTTTATCCATCCATCGTCCATCCATCATCCATCCATCCATCATCTATCATTCACACATCCATCCATCCATCCATCCATCCATCCATCCATCCATCCATCATTCACACATCCATCCATCCATCCATCCATCATCCATCCATCCATCATCTATCATTCACACATCCATCCATCCATCATCCATCCATCCATCCATCATCTATCATTCACACATCCATCCATCCATCCATCCATCCATCCATCCATCATCTATCATTCACACATCCATTCATCCATCCATCCATCATCCATCCATCCATCCATCCATCCATCCATCCATCATCCATCCATCCACCATCCATCCATCCATCCATCCATCCATTCATCCATCCATCATCTATCATTCACACATCCATCCATCCATCCATCCATCATCCATCCATCCATCCATCCATCATATATCATTCACACATCCATCCATCCATCCATCCATCCATCCATCCATCCATCCATCATCTATCATTCACCCATCCATCCATCCATCCATCCATCCATCCATCCATCCATCCATCATCCATCCATCCATCCATCATCTATCATTCACCCATCCATCCATCCATCCATCCATCCATCCATCCATCCATCATGTCACAATGCAAAAAATATATTTACTTAATTATTTCCTGCACATTCCCATTCTGTTCATAATACATGTGATGTACACAGACAGTCGACAAATAACATGTCTGACAACTTTATTTAATGATTATTTAATAATTTTAACAATATTTATATCACATCTATTATTTTATTTATTTTTTATTTTATTTATTTTATTTTATGCTCATTGTCCATAATACATGTGATGCAAATGTGGGTAGCTGACAAAAAATAGCCTTGAGCATTTTTTTATTTACTTTATTTATTTATTTAATTTTAATGTACTCACATCCACATTCCCATTTTGTTCAGAATACTCGTGATGCACACGGATAGTCGACAAATAATTTATATTTGTTAAATTTTTATTTTTATGTTGATGAGTGTAGGAGTGACTATTTTAGGTTCTGTCACTGACCACCATTACTTGTAAGTTTCTCACCACTACTAATCATTTTTTTGATTAGTTAATTTCATCCTGCATGAACAACCATCAGAATAATACGTACAATAAATACTTTTTAATGTAGTTAAATTAGTTAACCAGGCGAGTAAACATCAGTGGCTGATTGTCGAATATCAAGTGCTTTGAATATGCATTAATATGTTGATTATAGTCTCCAGTACTGTATGTAAATCAGATATCGTGCTGTGAGATCAGACTGATTTTCGTCGGTTATTTCAGAGACGATGATGACATCAACGATGTGGCGTCTATGGCCGGCGTGAACCTCAACGAAGAGAGCGCTCGTATTCTGGCGACCAACTCTGAGCTGGTGGGAACGCAGATCCGCTCCTGTAAAGATGAGGCGTTCCTGCCGACGGGTCTGTTACACCGGCGGATACTGGAAACAGGTAGAGTACCTCCACCGTCAACACTGCGCTAATGCACCAGGTGTTTACACTGCTAGATATACAGTGAGGAAAATAAGTATTTGAACACCCTGCTATTTTGCAAGTTCTCCCACTTGGAAATCATGGAGGGGTCTGAAATTGTCATCGTAGGTGCATGTCCACTGTGAGAGACATAATCTAAAAAAAAAAATCCAGAAATCACAATGTATGATTTTTTAACTATTTATTTGTATGATACAGCTGCAAATAAGTATTTGAACACCTGTCTATCAGCTAGAATTCTGACCCTCAAAGACCTGTTAGTCTGCCTTTAAAATGTCCACCTCCACTCCATTTATTATCCTAAATTAGATGCACCTGTTTGAGGTCGTTAGCTGCATAAAGACACCTGTCCACCCCATACAATCAGTAAGAATCCAACTACTAACATGGCCAAGACCAAAGAGCTGTCCAAAGACACTAGAGACAAAATTGTACACCTCCACAAGGCTGGAAAGGGCTACGGGGAAATTGCCAAGCAGCTTGGTGAAAAAAGGTCCACTGTTGGAGCAATCATTAGAAAATGGAAGAAGCTAAACATGACTGTCAATCTCCCTCGGACTGGGGCTCCATGCAAGATCTCACCTCGTGGGGTCTCAATGATCCTAAGAAAGGTGAGAAATCAGCCCAGAACTACACGGGAGGAGCTGGTCAATGACCTGAAAAGAGCTGGGACCACCGTTTCCAAGGTTACTGTTGGTAATACACTAAGACGTCATGGTTTGAAATCATGCATGGCACGGAAGGTTCCCCTGCTTAAACCAGCACATGTCAAGGCCCGTCTTAAGTTTGCCAATGACCATTTGGATGATCCAGAGGAGTCATGGGAGAAAGTCATGTGGTCAGATGAGACCAAAATAGAACTTTTTGGTCATAATTCCACTAAACGTGTTTGGAGGAAGAAGAATGATGAGTACCACCCCAAGAACACCATCCCTACTGTGAAGCATGGGGGGTGGTAGCATCATGCTTTGGGGGTGTTTTTCTGCACATGGGACAGGGCGACTGCACTGTATTAAGGAGAGGATGACCGGGGCCATGTATTGCGAGATTTTGGGGAACAACCTCCTTCCCTCAGTTAGAGCATTGAAGATGGGTCGAGGCTGGGTCTTCCAACATGACAATGACCCGAAGCACACAGCCAGGATAACCAAGGAGTGGCTCTGTAAGAAGCATATCAAGGTTCTGGCGTGGCCTAGCCAGTCTCTAGACCTAAACCCAATAGAGAATCTTTGGAGGGAGCTCAAACTCCGTGTTTCTCAGCGACAGCCCAGAAACCTGACTGATCTAGAGAAGATCTGTGTGGAGGAGTGGGCCAAAATCCCTCCTGCAGTGTGTGCAAACCTGGTGAACTACAGGAAACGTTTGACCTCTGTAATTGCAAACAAAGGCTACTGTACCAAATATTAACATTGATTTTCTCAGGTGTTCAAATACTTATTTGCAGCTGTATCATACAAATAAATAGTTAAAAAAATCATACATTGTGATTTCTGGATTTTTTTTTTTAGATTATGTCTCTCACAGTGGACATGCACCTACGATGACAATTTCAGACCCCTCCATGATTTCTAAGTGGGAGAACTTGCAAAATAGCAGGGTGTTCAAATACTTATTTTCCTCACTGTATGTTCAGAAGAGTCTCGCAAGGACACACACAAACCCGTCTCATCGTTCCGGGATGATATGGAGTTAAAAAGCCTGGAGCTTTTAAACTTTTTCTGTTCTTGTAAATGTAGGCCAGTCCACGCTCGCTTTGGGCCACCAGGAGTGTGTGTCCTTATTGTTCCACCAAACTCTCACTATATCAGAATTTTTATTGTTGTCCCCAGTAGAAACACGTTTTTACTAATGCTGGACAACGATTAATCACATCCAAAATAAAAGTTTGTGTTTACATAATATATGTGTGTATACTGTGTATGATTATTTTGTATATATAAATACACACACATGCATGTATATATATATATTGTGATATACACTATTGTTCAAAAGTTTGGGGTCTTAAATGTTTTTGAAAAGTAAATTTTGCTCATTAACACTGCATTTATTTGATCAAAAATACAGTAAAAAATTATGAAATATTATTAAAATATAAAATAACAGTTTTCTATGTGAATATATATTAAAGTGTAATTTATTCCTGTGATCAAAGCTGAATTTTCAGCATCATTACTCCAGTCTTCAGTGTCACATGATCCTTCAGAAATCACTCTAATATGATGATTTGATGCTCAAGAATCATTTATGATTATTATCAGTGTTGAAAACTGTTGTGCTGCTTCATATTTATGTGCAAACCGTGATTCATTTTTTTCAGGATTCTTTGAGTAGGAAGTTCAAGAGAACAGCATTTAATTAAAAAAGAAATATTTTGCATTATTATAAATGTCTTTACTGTCACTTTTGATCAATTTAATGCATCCTTTCTGAAGAAAAGTATTAATTTCTTTTAAAAAAAAATCGTATTGACCCCAAACTTTTGAACGGTAGTGTATATATATATATATATATATATATATATATATATATATATATATATATATATATAATATAAATGATGTATAAATATATATATATACAGTATATACATGCAAATATTTCTTAAATATATACATGCATGTGTGTGTATTTATATATACAAAATAATCATACACAGTACACACACATATATTATGTAAACACAGACTTTTATTTTGGATGTGATTAATCGTGATTAATTGTTGCCCGGCACTTTTTACATTTGTGGTTTTGCATCTTTTTAACGGGATCTGGAACCGTTTTCACGTTGTTAAAGAGGTCATTACATGGAAAAGTGGTTTGATTACCATGGAAAAATGTTCGACTCATCCTGCTGTGTTTGTGTAAATAAATACCAAAAAGAGCAGCACACTGCAAGATCCACTTGTGATGAGAGATGAATGTTTGTCTGCCTAGGTTTGCATTGTATCCGCATATCTGTCAACATATTTATTTAACCTGGAATGTTCCTCAACAAACGCTAGAATATACACTACCATTCAAACGTTTGAAGCTTTTAAAGAAAGAAAGTAATACTTTTAGTAATCAAGAATGCATTCAATTGGTCAAAAGTGACAGTAAAGACATTTATATAATGCCCAAAAATTCTGTTTTTTTAACTTTCTTTTCATCTGAGGACAGAAATATGAAGCAGCACAACAGTTTTCAACATTGATAATAATCATAAATGTTTCTTGATCATCAAATCATCATATTAGAGTGATTTCTGAAGGATCATGTGACACTGAAGACTGGAGTAATGATGCTGAAAATTCAGCTTTAAATTCAGAAATAAACTCAAATAGAAAACAGTTATTTGAATTTGTAATATTTCACTATTTTCTTGAACGCACCATTATATCGAGCGGTAGACTGGCGTTCATGTGGATTGCTCCCAAACACGTAATTTAAAACCTCATTCACTCAAGTGATTCTGCTTATGTGATGTGCTTTGTATAGTTTACAAATGTCTCAGATGAGTCAAGCTAATTTACTGCTAAACGGAGTACGATTTCTCTCACAAAATGCACCATTTTCAGACTAGAATCTTATGAAGGACATAGAAAGTTCTTTCCTCACAAACTAGTTTAAACTAGCACTTGTTCTCTCACCCTCGTGTTCGCTACACATCAGATCTCTCAGTTAAGCGTCAGAAGCCCTAGGGTTTCTGTTTTACCGCGCGTTAATGTCGGCATCGAGCTGTCGCTGGGAGAAGCGTGTAATTCTTCTCAAAGGTGCAGGAGTGTGTGTAGGAGGACGAAGCGCCCCCTGCTGGGCCGGGCCGGTGTGGTGTGGTGTCGATGATGGGCTGCTGGAGAACTCTTAGGTGACAGCAAACCAAGGGAGGCACAAATCCTGCCAGCTCGGCTCAATCTGAGAGAAATGCACACACACAACCCAACAAAACTCAATGCACACAAACACCCAATGCCGTGATTCACCCTCGTACACAAAGATCTTTCCTAAACAGTTATCATGTCTTTTACCTTTACTTAACATGAAATGCATGCTTTGTGTGTGCATTCCTGCTCAATCAGTAGAGCATGATGCTTTCAACACCAAGGTCATCATGGGTGAGATTGCCAGGGAATGCATGAACTAATCAAATTCATACCTTGAATGCAATGCAAGTCGCTTTGAATAAAATAAAAGCATCTGCCAAATGCATCAATGTAGTTCATGCATATCACCTTGAGAGGACCAAATGAAGACCGCAGCTCTGTCTGTGCAGATTTCTGGTTCCAGGTGTCTCATGTAACCCGCATCAGATCAGAGTAATTGCACTGACTGAAGCTTGTCTCTTCTGATAGATTGTTGATAGGTGACGAGGAGGAAAAGTTGACGCTTCCAAGTCTAATTTTAAAACACAGGTAAACCTGCATTAAGAGATTTGCCAAAGATTTTATCCTCTGCAAAACCAGCTTGTTATTGTTCCCCCCCGGACTAAAAAGAAATTCCTCAGTTCATCTAAATCTTTCTTGTGTTTTCTTTAAAGAGCCGTAGCCTTAAGAAACTCCTCATGTTTTGACATTCCTAAGATTTCTTTTTTACTTGTTCCCTTGTAAGATCTCGTTCGGAGTCATTAAGGACACTCTCGGCACGTTTAGCGGCCGATTTAAATAATTGGTGTGATTTTCTTAAAATAATAGTGGAAGGAGAACTTATGTTAATAGCAAATTAAAGACGGGGATGGTGTAGATAGAAGCGCTGTGAAGCGTTCTTTTAAAACTCCAGCGCTAATTATCCTTTAAAGTAAAAGTTGTCAACTCGCGTGAAAGAGCTGTTTTTCTTTTCCCATTATCTCTTTTTCATAGGAAAGAAAAACCACAAATTGAAAAGTCGATCTCAAATGTTTCTCCTCAGTAGCAGTCAGATGAAATAGAGACATTTGCTCTTGTTTCTCAGATGCTTCTCATGATAAAACGACACTCGTAATCTCTTATTTTTCTCAGACTGTGCTCAGATTTGCCAAGATCCCAATAAGATCTCAATAAATTCCTCCAATATCAAATGATCTGTGCTGCTATTTTACAGCTCTATATATTTAGTGTATGACAATTATTGACTTTGTGTCTGTATAAGAAATCTTAGGAGAAACAACGGAGGCAAAGTTCCTTGTTTAAGTCTTCTGGGTGGTTGGATCAGGTTTGCCGACCTTCCAAACCACAAAGTCTCATCCAAACTCATTTTTCTGAAATTTCAGGAAATCAGGTTTGAAAATGAGCCACAGAAGCTGCAAAACTACCTCAGCATATTTGTGTTTTAAACGCAGGTCGTGTCAGTTCACCACAACAAACCTTGATTTTCGCAACACACATTGGACCTTTTTTGTGGAGGATTTATAAGATAGGACAGATGTAATTTTCTCTCGTTGGACTTCCTTCCAAACATCTGTGCGGTGATGTATTTTGTTTGATTATTGATATGTTCTGCATTTCCTTGTTTCAGCTAAGAAGTTTGGAGTGACGGACGTACCGCTGGAGGCTGTGAGCTTCATTTCTCACGCCACCCAGTCCAGATTACGAACGGTGCTGGAGAAAGTTTCCTTCATCGCCCAGAACAGAATGGACTCTTGTAAGGTACGAGACGGGATCAGTGTGCAAGAGAGGCTTTTATTTATATGTGTATTCTGTTGCTGTAAATAGTTTTCCTACAAATGACACAAACATTATTTTAGTATTACAAACACACATTGTTTCATTCATCTGCTCACAGCAAATACTAATTCAAACATTAACATGAAAATAATTTGCTGTTCAACACTTAAAATATCTGGAGAGAAACAAGGATCTCTTTAAATCACTAACATTAGTCATGCATTGGGTATTTATTCGTCTGTTTGCTTGTGAATGCAATGCCTTAACAACCTCTGGAACACACTATCAGCTCCCTAGTGATGCCTTAGCAACGCCCTAGCAACCACCTTGAATACACTAGTGACCACATGGTAACACCTACGCAACAACACAGAATGCCATATAAACCATCTTGAACCCTCTAGAAACCACATAGCAATGCCCTAACAACCACTGGAACACTCCAGCAGCTCCCTAGTGATGCCCTAGCAACACCCTATCAACCACCTTGAATACACTAGCAACCACATAGCAACACCTAAGCAACCACACAGAATGCCCTATAAACCATCTTGAACACTCTAGAACTAGAAACCACCCAGCAATTCCCTGACAACCACTGAAAGACTCTAGCAGCTGCCTAGTGATGCCCTAGCAACGCCTTAGTAACCACCTTGAATACACAAGCAACCACATAGCAACACCTAAGCAACCGCACAGAATGCCCTATAAACCATCTTGAACACTCTAGAAACCACCCAACAATGCCCTGACAACCACTGGAACACTCCAGCAGCTCCCTAAAGATGCCCTAGCAACACCCTATCAACCACCTTGAATACACAAGCAACCACATAGCAACACCTAAGCAACCCACCAGAATGCCATATAAACCATCTTGAACACTCTAGAAACCACATAGCAATGCCCTAGCAACCACTGAAACACTCTAGCAGCTCCCTAGTGATGCCCTAGCAACACCCTATCAACCACCTTGAATACACTAGCAACCACATAGCAACACCTAAGCTACCACCCAGAATGCCCTATAAACCATCTTGAACACTCTAGAAACCACCCAGCAATGCCCTGACAACCACTGAAACACTCTAGCAGCTGCCTAGTGATGCCCTAGCAACGCCTTAGTAACCACCTTGAATACACAAGCAACCACATAGCAACACCTAAGCAACCGCACAGAATGCCCTATAAACCATCTTGAACACTCTAGAAACCACCCAACAATGCCCTGACAACCACTGGAACACTCCAGCAGCTCCCTAAAGATGCCCTAGCAACACCCTATCAACCACCTTGAATACACAAGCAACCACATAGCAACACCTAAGCAACCCACCAGAATGCCATATAAATCATCTTGAACACTCTAGAAACCACCTAGCAATGCCCTAACAACCACTGGAACACTCTAGCAGCTCCCTAGTGATGCCCTAGCAACACCCTATCAACCACCTTGAATACACAAGCAACCACATAGCAACACCTAAGCAACCACCCAGAATGCCCTATAAACCATCTTGAACACTCTAGAAACCACCCAGCAATGCCCTGACAACCACTGGAACACTCTAACAGCTCCCTAGTGATGCCCTAGCAACGCCTTAGTAACCACCTTGAATACACAAGCAACCACATAGCAACACCTAAGCAACCACCCACAAAATGCCCTATAAACCATCTTGAACACTATGGAAACCACCCAGCAATGCCCTGACAACCACTGAAACACACTCTAGCAGCTGCCTAGTGATGCCCTAGCAACGCCTTAGTAACCACCTTGAATACACAAGCAACCACTTAGCAACACCTAAGCAACTACCCAGAATGCCCTATAAATCATCTTGAACACTCTAGAAACCACATAGCAATGCCCTGACAACCACTGAAACACTCTAACAGCTCCCTAGTGATGCCCTAGCAACGCCTTAGTAACCACCTTGAATACACAAGCAACCACATAGCAACACCTTAGCAACCACCCTCAAAATGCCCTATAAACCGTCTTGAACACTCTAGAAACCACCCAGCAATGCCCTGACAACCACTGAAACACTCTAGCAGCTGCCTAGTGATGCCCTAGCAACGCCTTAGTAACCACCTTGAATACACAAGCAACCACATAGCAACACCTAAGCAACCACCCACAAAATGCCCTATAAACCATCTTGAACACTCTAGAAACCACCCAGCAATGCCCTGACAACCACTGGAACACTCTAGCAGCTGCCTAGTGATGCCCTAGCAACACCCTACCAACCACCTTGAATACACTAGCAATGCCCTATCAACCATACAGAGCTCTTTGCCAGTCCTAGGGATGTGACGGTGAGGAAATATACATATGTGAATAAAAGCCTAAATTCAATCAGTTCATCACATAAAGCAATCGAGTCTCTTCAGAAAATTTTGACTAAACCGTTTAATTCATATTGATTAGTTTTACGATCTCTTTATAAACTTTATGAAGCGTCAAAGTGGTAGTTGCGTAGCTGTCAATGGAGGGACAGAAAGCTCTCCATTTTAAATAAAAAGATCTTCATTTGTGTTCCGAAGATGAACGAAAGTCTCACGGGTTTGTAACGACATGAGGGAGAGTAATTAATGACAGAATTTTCATTTTTAGGTCATTTTTAGGTTTTAACACACACAATCGTTTTTGTAAAGTGTTGCTGAAAAACTGCTGTTAAAGTGGAAACTTTTGGGCACATAAATGACAAAGAGACAGAAGCATCCAGGTAAACAATTCAATATTCAAACCCACAGCCAGAGAGTCCAACTCATGCTTTAACCGCACAGTCGAGAGCGTCGCAAGACGAACAAAGCAAACCCACAAAGGAGGAAAGGCAGGTGGAGCGCTTTAAAAGCTGTTTATTTGTGTACATGGCGAGCAGTTCAGCGGAGAGGAGCGCTGTCACGGACGCGCGTTTTGTTTTTTTGTTTTTCTGTTTGGTGTGTGTTGTGGCTTTTTGTTTTGTTGGTTTGCGTCTGCCGCTGGTTTATAAATGAGCCGTGTGCGCCCGTGTGAAGACACTCTGTTGACATCAGCAAAAAAACAAGATCGTCCTGACTTCATAGCCAACAAAGGACAGGAGAGATGGAGCCAGGGATGAGAGGAGAGATGGAGCCAGGGATGAGAGGAGAGACGAGCGCGTCAGAAAATGAAAAGAAGCAGGAAGTGCACAAAACAATCGAGGTCGCATTCTGAAGTAAACATGTTTTTTGCGTTAGTCCCATAAACTTCCGTCTCACCTGCCTAAGAAGAAGGTTTTCATCACCATTGAGTCATAATAAACACTCATTAATAAGTTAAAATGTGTTTACTGGTATCAGAAGTTTTGGTTAAACGTCTCCTGAGCTCTTTCTCTGTGTGTGTCTTCAGGAAGACGAGGGGTACGAGCAGTCGTCTGATGTGCGCTCGCAGCTCAAGTTTTTTGAGCAGCTGGAACGGATGGAGAAGCAGAGGAAAGACGAGCGAGAGCGAGAGATTCTCCTCCGAGCAGCGAAGGTAATCTCTCAGATCCTCACGTGGTGAGCGGTAATGACGGGATCTCGGCTGGAGAAGCGCAGGAATCATTCACTTCGCTGCACACTGGACTAATAAACCAGTTAGATCACACATGCTTATTAGTTTTAAAATGATCACATCGTAAGAAAAACATATTTGCTTGTGTCAGTTCTATATAAAACACCAACCAATACGTTTTTGAGTATCATTCCAGATATTTAGCATTAAATCTGTAAACACCTAAAAAGTAAATTTGTCATTATCAGATGCTTGAATTTTGCAGTAAATGATCTGCAGGAAAGCAGTGGGATTCACTTTCGTTTATGGGTTATAAGTAAAAGTTAAAAATTAATCTGGGATTTTCATTGATTTGTCACTCTTGATGTAAATAGACCATAAAATAAAACCATAAAAACATTTCCATTACTTGAAATAAAAAATAAATAAACGTAAATGACGGGATCTCGGCTGGAGAAGCGCGGGAATCATTCACTTCGCTGCACACTGGACTAATAAACCTGTTAGATCGCACACGCTTATTAGTTTTTAAAATGATTACATAGTAAGAAAAACATGTTCGTCTGTGTCATTCCTTCAATCAATTTCTGCCTAGTGAAGTTGCCAAAATATTATGTAAAATTAGTGGCATCATTAAATTGTATTTATGTTTATTTATTTGTCATTTTGTCAGCCATTAGTTACTCTGATCTCTAGATAGATTATAGTCAATGAACTTCAAAAATGCAGTGATTTTTCTCTCATCTTAAACATCAGGGTTTCCCAAACTGGGGTGAAAAGTTAGTAATTAATGAAATCATAAACATGTAAAATTAAAACAAGGAATTCATTTTAAAATAAAACACTTACCTGCTTTTTTGTGTTTTACCTGCATGTCATGTGGCCGTTAACTGACATGAACATGCAAATGTGTTGATAAATTATTGAAATATTAATGTAAAGTAAATATGTTAGGTCATATTTAGGGTTTGGCTGTAAACAAAGTTTTGGAATTAGATATTAGGTTTTTATAAAACATCAACCAACAAGATTTTTGAGTATCATTCCAGATATTTTGCATTAAATCAAGTTAATTTGTCATTATCAGATGCTTGAATTTTGCAATAAATGATCTGCAGGAAAGCAGTGGGATTCACTTTCGTTCCAGCATGAGAACATTTCTTCTGTTTTGGGTCATAAAGAAAGCAATTTTCATTGCTTGAAAATCTTGATGTAAATAGACCTTTATAAAATTAAAACCATAAAAAACATTTCCATTACTTGAAATAAAAAAAATAAGTGTTAACTGAAATAAAATAAAATATGAAAAAACATAAACTTATTTTATTTCATCTAGTTTCCAAAGCAACATTTCTCATTTTCATTTAGTTTAACTTGATGTTCTAAAATAACTCAGAAATAAAAATGACAAAAAACACACAAAAATTACTACAAATCTAATCACAGAACTGTAATATCTGTGTAAATCGTTCATAAAAACGTTTTTGCATTGTTGCATTCATTTTTGCCAGTTTGCAGATATCAAGTTACAATAATGAAATTAGACAATTTACACAAGAATGCTTTTATTCACACAGAAACGCTTTTATGAACGAGGCTCGGTATATGAGGTCCGCATGCACTGAACGAGCTCATGCTGTGACTGATCAGACATCATCCCACACCTCGATCTGAGGATGTTTGAAGAAACTTTATATGTGAGAGTGTGTGTCTGATCCTGGAAGCCCCTGATAACCCCAGACGACGGAGTTTCCAATTAAAGATGCGATTGCGTTCCCTTTTCCCGTCGCCCGTCGCCCGCAGCACGGCAGAGAAATAGTTCGGCTCGTTTCCATCATTAATTCATTGAGCTCAGAGACGATGACCTGCCGTAAAGACCCCTCGCCTCCCTCCGGCCTAATGCCGTTATAAGAGCTAGATTATATTTCCGCTGGCCGGCCAAAACGACTCAGTTTAGCTCAGATGTGAGTGTGAATGGCCACGCCGACCTCTGTGACTTTGTTCCGGGACGGGACGTTATGCAAGCTGAAGTCTCACGGTTTTAAGGGGTTTGAACTCCGCTGAAGCTTAAAATGCGATCAGGGAAACATGGTGTGTGTGTTTTCAGCTTAAATGCATCGTAAACGTGTCGTCTGCAGCAAATCATTCCCACTGTAGTCCAGAAACAGTGAATGAATCAGTAAAGTCCCATTCGTTAACATTAGTTAATTACATTATTTACACTTTTAGAAGAAAAGGTTCCATTTAGAACCTTAAAGGGTTCCGCCAGGAATGTATATAAAGAACCTTTTACCGGTTCCATTAGTTCCATTCCATTTAGTGTTAATACATATTTAAATTGGATTAAACAGTTTATAAACACTTCATCACTAGAAAAATTGAAATAACCCATAAACATGAGAGTATTATGCAATTATTTAAGACATTTCTCCTTATATAGAACCTTTTTGGTATAAAGCGTTCTTTAAAGTTGAGTCATGAACTCTAGGGTTCTATATAGAATCTAAATAGAGTGTAACATGAACTAACAACAAACAATTAGTTAGTAATCTTTACCGTAATTTAAAATCAAAAGTTGTATCTGAACTGTTTTTCTATTAAATAACAGTAATAAAGATTATTAAATGTTATAAAAATATATTGCTCATTTCTAGTTCATGCATTAACTAATACATAGACTTTAGTGTAAAGTTTTGGCAGTGATTGAATATTGACTAATCTTGTGGGTTTAGATCAGTCCGTGGGAACAGAAAGCGCTAATCGGCTCTGATTCGTTTGTGTCCTTGTGTTCTCGCTGTGCGTCTTTAAGCTCAGCGTGATTTGACCCCTTAAACATGAACCTACTAAAATAAATCTCATCGTCCATTTCAAATATGACTGGAGTCTTCAGGGACGAGCGCGAGGGCCAGGGGCCAAACGCATTACTCTCAGCCGAGATAGCGACCAGTACGTGAACCGCCTGATATATTTAAAACCAATTAGCAGCGAGGAAGGGCAGAGTGTGTGCCGCCCCTCTCCTGCAGAGAGAGAGAGAGAGAGAGTTAGGAGACATCCTCATGGGGCAATTAAAAAAAGACTGGAGACCTAAACACAAAGCCCTCAGGATCACACACACACACACCTCACACGCCCCTCTCTCTCTCTCTCTTTAAGAGACAAAATGAGAGTAAAATCACACAAGGCCACGATTAAATGCTTCAGCTGAGAGATTTACCCTCTCTGACCACACACACACTCACTCACATGCTCGCACACACACTCACACACACACACTCTCAAACTCACACTCTTAGGCACATACACACACATGCACTCACACTCTTACACACACACACTCACATGCTCGCACACACACACACACACTCTCTCAAACTCACACTCTTAGGCACATACACACACATGCACTCACACTCTTACACACACACTCACATGCTCGCACACACACTCACACACACACACTCTCAAACTCACACTCTTAGGCACATACACACACATGCACTCACACTCTTACACACACACACACTCACATGCTCGCACACACACACACACACTCTCTCTCAAACTCACACTCTTAGACACATACACACACATGCACTCACACTCTTACACACACACGCGCGCTAACAAACACACACGCACACACACACATATTTTACGTGTTTTTAAAAGTTTGCATCACTCTGGTTCTCTCATAGGATTTTTCCATTGTTTTTGGATTATTTTGGAGCATTTTGCTAACATTCCCATTAAGCTGAAAACGTTATTTCTGAATGTTCTCTGAACGTTTAAAACGTAACTAATTTAAATGTGTTTTTCTGATAAAAATGTATTAAAATGATTGATAAAATGCAATAAAACAAATCCAGGTTTGCTGTGCTTGTTTGTGGGACTGCACAATTTGGCCAAAATTTTGTGATTATATTATTATTATTTCTAAATAAAAATATAAAAATGACTAAATTAAAACAAATAAAATTGTATTACTTCTATAGTATTTCACTATAAAATATTAAAATTGTATTTAAGAAAAATAATGTTAATAATAATTGTATTGGTTTGCTTAATTTCTTAATTTTCAGACATTAAACCATCAAACTTTTATTTTGACTGAAAAACACAAAGATTCCTTAAAGCTCGTTAAGAAACGCTTCTCATTACAAGTTTGTGAAGATGATTGGCTCATGTTGCGTTTCCAAATGCATGTTAAAGCGACACAAACTCCGAGTTCATGTGGAGCAGCATTTACTGTGAGTCTATGGCGTTCCGATCGGCTCTTTAATATGACTTTGCAACATGCACTCGTCTCAATGAACGTGACGTCTGCGTCTGCCGAACGTGACGTCTGCGTCTGCCGAACGTCTCGTCTGCGTCTGCCACATCACTCGTTCGTGTGCCGAACGTGACGTCTGCGTTTGCCGAACGTCTCGTCTGCGTCTGCCACATCACTCGTTCGTGTGCCGAACGTCTCGTCTGCGTCTGCCATAGTCTGCTGCAAGGGCGGTTTCCAGCACATTCCACACACTCATTCTTTATTATTTTTTCCCACTGATCTTCAGTTGTATTTTATTAGCAATTAAGTGATTTTACCTTGCCTATGTATAGGCTAGCTTTTATTCCAAATAGTAAATATGAATTTACACAAATGTTCATGTTAAAATATTTGTTTACCATTGTTTCTTGTCAACATATCCACAGATAGCCTACTTATCAAGAAATCATAAAAAGCATGTATGTAGCCTACTATTCACCACTAGGAGTCTCTTGACCAACACAAAATAACGTAGTTGTAAACATTTGGGCTGATTTAACTCATTTATAGTTAGGTAATAATAATAATAATAATTATCATTAATATCAGGCTAGTCTAGGCTACATATTTAGAAGACGCTTTTATCCTAAAAGGGAACAAAGCAATTCGTCAAATGTCAGTCATAATATAAGATTATCACATATAAACACAAGATTTTGACGCATTTCCAAGTGTTTGTGCGAAGTGTGGAGCGCGCTTGCTGCATGCCACGGAGGCGCGGGCGCGAACACTTTCCTATCAACAGTGGAAACAACTTAAAATAGCCTGTAATAGCTGTAAACTCACAATAACAAGAAAACATTGTGCTTTTGTAAAATAAAAGAAAACAATCAGCCGCATGATCTCCGTGAACTGGAGCGCGTCTCAAAAATAAACTGAAACAGTGTAGGCCCTACTGTCTCACAGTCAGACTTGAGGAATATACATAGCTTGAAATGGCTACTTTTAAATGAACAAGTTCAAATCGAAAGTGTCTGATTATGTAATCCGTAAAGGTAAATTTCTCTCTAAGGCGCATCCGCAGCGGAGATGAGATATATTTGCAGACACGGATTTAAAAAAAACACTTTAAACAATTAAAACGCCTCTTTATTTTTTCAGACACATTTATTATAATTAGCCTACTTTTGCTGGTGCTTTGCAGCAAGATTTATGCGTGCGCTTGAGCTATAGCCTACCATGCATGCACCCAGTATTTAATTAATATAAACGTGCGATTAGTCGACTAATTGCTTAAATAAATTACTACTAGTTGACTACAAAAATCTTTACTCTATGGCAACTCTAATCAATACATTTATTTTTACTTATTATTTATTGGATAGTAATTATCCAGTTATTTACATTACATTAGTTGAGTTAACATATATAGCCTAATTAGTAAATGAACGAAAAAAAAAAGATTAAATTAATATGCTAACCATGTATTTCTGCATTGCTTGTTCCTACACGAAAAGGACTGTTTTAAAGGTGACAATCCTTTATACGTGAAGATTATACTGTATCTTGAAGATTGTTGTATTGTATCTTCTGTTATAAAGATGAAGATTGACATTTCGTTAATTAAAAATAATAAGCATATAATATTGTTTAAAAAAACAAACAAAAAACAAACAAAAAAGTTATGTTCTGTTATGCGTTTTGACTACTTTTTGTATTTTGTATACCCTAATTTTATCTCTAGGTAATGAAGATATATATATATAACTTTTTTAAAGGGCCTCATTTTTCCTGGACCCGCTACAATTGAGAATCACTTTAAGCATGCACGCTAAGACAATTTGAAGTAGGCTATTCCACTTAATACACAATATACAATAATTAACAACGTACCGCTTGCTGTTCTAGTGAGGACGGGCCGAAAAAAAATATTCCTCCAATTTATACCCACCCCACCACATACACCACAATTCTCTCTCTACACAACTTTAATAGTTGGGAATGCATTGCTGTACTATTTACTACATCTCACAATCCATAGTATATTGTTTATACAATTGTTATTTCCCTGTCGACTGGTGATATAACGGATTGCACTTTATGGACTTTTTATTGCACTTATATTGTAAGATTCTCTGATGTTATTTCGTTGTTATTTATAACAATGACAAAAAATAAAGAAAAAATAAAGAACAAACAATATTTAGAAGATGCTTTCATCGAAAAAAGGAACAAAGCAATTCGTCATATGTCAGTCATAATACAGGTTAGACAATAATAATACAGGGTTTTATTTGATTATCACAAATAAACACAAGATTTTGACGCATATCCAATGGTTTGTGCGGAGTGGAGCGCGCACTGCGTGGCACGGAGGCGCGGGCGCGAACACTTGTATTTTCCTATCAGCACTGGAAACAACTTAAAATGCTCATAATTTATGGTCATATAGAAAATAATAATACATAATTCGCAACTACTTTTATTTGAGTAAACTCACAATAACAAGAAAACGTTTTGATTTCGTAAAATAAAAGAAAACAATCAGGCGCGCTTTCATGATCTCCGTGAACTGGAGCGCGTCTCAAAAATGAACTGAAACAAAATAAAGCTTGAAATGTCCAATTTTAAACGAACAAATTCGAATCGATCCAAATTCGAACTGATAATCCGCATGAACGGTGCATTTCTATCTAAAGGCGCATCAGCTTTACAGCGGAGATGGAGATGTTTGCAGCCGACACTGATTTAGAAAATACTAGTTTATTAATAAAAACAATTAAAATGCTTCGTTATTTTTTCAGACACATTTAGGCTATTATCATTAGCCTATAAACCACCTATAAATCAGCTCTCTGTATGGTTCCAGAGATGGCTCTTCTCATTCAGCACTGCGGGAAAATAATTTGGCCTTAGAAAACCAGTAAAATCTTTTAAAAAATCCATATTAATTTGTGAATATTTTAAATGTTTAATAAAGGGGCAAAACGTCATAAACAAAAAGTCAAATAATAGTTTACAAACTATTTTAAAAAAAAAGTTTACAGTCGTTTTTTTTTTTACCACAGGTGACTTAAAAAATAGTAGCCTATTTTTCAATTCTATTCTTCTATTTAAAGGATCTACAGAAACAGTGGTTGCGCGATCGAGTTGTCTGTTTTCTAGTTTACCAAAGTGCTGTAGCCTAGGCCTTTTAAAACTATAAAAAATTTAAAACACAATAACAACCCCAACAATAAGCTATAAAAATGCAATAGCCTATATACATTTTGTTTCTTCATATGTCTATCTTTGTGGGGGCATTTGGCCCTTAAAATGTGGGTTAAACAACACACACACACACACACACACACACACACACACATACACACACACACACATAATATCCTATATATAAATCACAGACGCAGACGTCACGTTATAAGACAGACGCAAGTGTCACGTTCATTGAGACGAGTGCATGTTGCACAGTCATATTAAAGAACCGATCGCAACCGCTGGCACACTGCACTGAGCCGTGTTGAGTAGAGTGTTAAATACGTGTTAAATACGTGTTAGAGAAAAAAATAATTAATAACTTCACTGCCACACGTGAATGACGCGTGACGTCTGACTCCACACTTCACTGCCACGC
>NC_139971.1:42742080-42749580 GCF_963993115.1 Abramis brama
CACAGGTACACACACATTCACATACACTGCATGTGTCGTCAAAAACTCCCAACTTGTTTTCAATCAGAATTTTAAAAAGGCTGAAATCTCTCTTTTATTTGCTATTCCACCAGAAACGGTGTTTCTCTCTCTCTCTCTCTCTCTCTCTCTCTCTCTCTCTCTCTCTCTCTCTCTCTCTCTCTCTCTCTCCCTCTCTCTCTCTCTCTCTCTCTCTCTCTCTCTCTCTCTCTCTCCCTCTCTCTGGGTGTAATGGTCGTGGTTGTTTCTCAGTGCGGCTCTTCCTCTGGTCTTCATCTGATTGGCCGCGGGCGACAGAGCTGCTGTTTGCGTGTGTCGTGGAGGTTTCGCACATCTGCCCAAATTTTCATCAGGATAATGAGGTTGATCCGCACTGCCTTCACTCTCTGTGACGGGTAGAACGGCGAGAGAGAGGTTTATTACTCATAACCACACCAGAACACACACACACAGGACATTACACTTGGTGTGTGTGTGTGTGTGTAGACTCTTTCCGCATCTTTTGTGAGTGTCACTTCTAGTCGTTCCCGTAACACCAAATTAAATTTAATTTCTTCATAAGATTTGCGCACCAAAGTAGTTTAAAGGGAAAATATAGTTACAGAAAATTACATCTTCTTTTATTCACACTCCTTTTGTGTTCCGTAGACATTTTTTACAGGTTTGGGTGAGTAATTGATGAAGCAATTTTCATTTTTGTCAAACTATAACTATTCCTTGAACAATATAAAGCCATGGGCAACACAACAGAATATAATCTAATATCTCAGTAATTTCTCCCAGACAGACTCCATGGATCATCCATCCATCCCCTTATATCAGGTTACTATTTTACTGCTCATGAGTCTTAATGAAGTTTTCAATATGTTTATACCGGCATTATGTTTCATGCATGAACTTTGTCTTAGATGCTCCAAAAGTTCATTTAGTTAAATGAAAACTGACAGGGTTAGGGTTAGGTAAGAGTATCCAGTAAGAGAATAGCATGAACGTGGACCATTGCATAGTTCTATCATTTGATGAGAAATGTTCGAGTTCATATTGAGATCTCTGACCTTTGGCATCTTGGCAAACCTGAGCACAGTTTGAGACTCTCCTGAAAGTAAAGCCAATCTGTCAGATGTTTCTCTCGAGTGTTTTCTATTTGCTCGCAGTTGAGATATCGACTGGTGATTTTCCTTTCCTTCGGGAGACGCTGTTAAGCGAGCGTCTTCCTCTACAAGCGTGCGCGTCTGATGGAGAGATGTTGTCCGTTTCTATCCATTCGTCTTATTTCAGCCCTTCACAAACATCCGACTCCCCGTAATGTCATCGAGCGAGTGTGTTCGGGAACCTATTTCCACAGTCCTCAGCGATGCCCAAAGGTCAGATGGGATATTTTTAAAGCGCCCTCGGTGAAAATCAATGCCCAAAAAAAAAAAAGAGAGAGAGACAGCAAACAGGAACAGGGCCGCCCACCCTAATAAGCAGCGCCTCGCCGCAGATAAAACGAATCTGCAGAGAAAAGTGGAGAGATTGTGAGGGGACACATGACAAATAGAGAGAAGAAGAAGGCAAAATAAAGTGAAAGAAGCCACAAATACATAAAAGAGAGCGAGCGAGAGAAGCCCTGGCAGATACATCACTGTGTCAGGTCACACGGACACAGATTCATCATCTGAACAGGAGAGGACGGCGAGTGACCACTGCTGACCACCTGGGTAAAGCGTTGTGTTTTACCACAACAGCCTCTGGTCAACGCACCCGGCGGCCGGCGTGTCACAGACAAGGACAGAGTAACAGAGGCGCTGGTAAACGCTCGCTCCCAGTGCAGAGTTTATTCTGCTGATGAAGACTGAGAGTGGACGGAGAGCACAGTCGGAGATCAATCCGACCCGGCGGTTTAATATTATACTAAAAGAGATCAAAAAGCGGTTCACTCATTCCAAACCTGTATTTCTGTCAGGACCACTATCGTCAAATATGATTGACAGTTAGCGTACAGTTTGGATTGGCGGTATAGTTCTGTTCTGGGCATCTATGTAGCCTAGCATGATTAAGAGCAGGAGAGCAGCAGAATGTATTGCAGATATCATTAATTCAATGTTTTAATGTACAACATATTTCGAGAATTTAGTCTGATTTAGGGGGAATCACAATGCCAAATCCTGACTGGACAGGAGGAGCTGGGGAGGGAGGAGGGTAATTCACTCCTGAGAAACGCGATAGCTGTTGATAATACTGAAGGAGCTTATATATGTATACAGTCAAGTCAAGTCACCTTCATTTATATAGCGCTTTTAACTATATAGATTGTTTCAAAGCAGCTTTATAGTGATAATAGGAAATTAAAGGAACACGCCACCGTTTTTTCATATTAAACTGTTATTCCCTTAACTAAGACGAGTTGATGCATACCTCTCTCGCCGCAGTAATATCATCACTCCTGAAAAATCCTCTCCCTCTCCCCCTCTCACTTCCAACGTGACTTTTTACTGCGTCGAGTCGAAGTGCTCCCGGGTCCCAAGTGCTATTCCGCCATACATTATAGTTATCCTTTTTACCCGCTCAAAAAAGCGCCATGTTTTATTTTGTGTCACCATACTTGGTCGTGTAACTACTCGTGTAACTGTATTTAAATAGGGAAAACGTGGAGGTGTTTGGTCGCTTCTAGCTTCATCTCTGTTTGGACCCTAATGAATGAACTGGGCTAAGCTAAGTGCTATCAAAGTGTCGCCGCGCGCCAGAGCGATTGAGTGCACGCACTGAGACGAGAGAGGTATGTATCAACTCGTCTTAGTTAAGGGAATAACATAGTTTAATATGAAAAAACAGTGGAGTGTTCCTTTAAAGTAGCAGAGATTGTTTTGGCTTTACAGCAGCTCTAGAATACAGTTATTGTCCAGCTAAAGTTAGTTTTGATTGATTCACTTCCGTTGCGAAGATCATTAGTTATTAACTTAGGGGCCGCTAACACGACACTGTTCTGACAGAAAATCCTTAAGTTCTCTTTGCGCAAACTTTAAAAACGCAAACCTGTGAGAACGCCGATGGCGTGCAGATGAGTATTACGAGTTCAGTCTATAGATATGCGTGTTTGAATATATATGTTTGCAGGCGTGTAGTCCTTCTTCACAATCAACCCTCAATAAACTACTTGTCTGGCCTTAAAATTTATAATATAGAATTTTTAGCGCTTCCGCGCAGCCACGCGAACCGGAATGATCCCGACAACGCTTAATCTTTACTGAGGTAAAGGGAGGGGAGAAAGGCCTTCACAGGGGAGAGACTGGTTGACTCTTCAGGACTGCGTTGTCGTCATGTTCAGGCGCAGGTCCTTCATCAGATCTGGATGCGGCCTGGATCCGGCGGTAAACCTCGGGATAAACAGAGAGACTAATATTAGTGTAGACGCCATCCTTCTTATGATGTAACGAGTACATCAGGATTTATGGGAAGTGTTCCCGGTTCCGGCTGACCCGATCTATGCAGCCTAACATTGAATTATAGAAGTCTATAATGTCTTATGTGTATGCTAGGTCAAAGAGATGTGTTTTTAGTCTAGCTTTGAACTTCCCGGTGTGTGTCTGCTTCCCGGTGTGTGTCATCTTCACGGTGTGTGTCTGCTTCACGATACAGTGATAGGCCTCGTGTTCCTATAGGTAGACGTGGATCAGTCACTGATGCGAGCTTGACTGACGTGACCTGCCAGAACTGACGCTACGCTTGATTACTTCTGCGGACCTCAAAAATACATAGAGTAATTGACCCTTTAGTTACTGTTGCAATGTCCGACGATGCCGCTCTCACGCAGTGAAATATACATCGTGGAGCAGAGAGGACACTGACAACACACTGACAGACAGATCAAGATACTTTTGATATGAAACAAAGTCTCAACTTATAAATTTGCACTCCTTCATGAAGATATTATGAGGCATTCATACATTATTCCCTGTATTTCACTTCATTCCTGACCTAAATGAAGACCGTTTGTCCTCTCTCCCCTCTGTGTGTCTTACTTTCTCTCTTTCTTGTACGTTTTTCACATCCTCGTGGAGCTGAGATCTTGAAACCTTCACGTGAAACTCGGATCTGTCCTTTGGGAATCTCTTGGCTTTTTGTTCGAATAACTTTCCCCAAATATTTTCCCTCCTCGGGCGATTGCAGTTTCTTTCCCATTCCACTCTTTTTCCTCTGTCTTTATTTCTGTCTTTATGCTAGAATTGCGTTCTTGCGTTCAGTGTTGTGGGTAGAAGCCCGATCCAAACATCCCATAATGCCTGAACGCTTTGGTTCCTTCTGTAGAGAAAACTATCCTTCGGAAAATGTGAGTATGCAGGAGGAAAGACAGAGTTTTGTGTGCATTGATTTTGCCAAGACCTCAAAATATGATGTAATATTTCCATCATAGAGGGAATTGTATTCGTTCTGAAACATAAAGCTATTTGAAGAAGTTTATCTGTCTGTGAAACATGCTTTGAATGACTCAAAGTCTGTTTTTAGTTACTGGTGTTGGTTAAATCAATTGATCATTGAGGTATATCTACAGGTCAGACTTGACAACACACTAAAAACACAACATAATGCCATGCAAAAAAGCATTTCATCAGTTCATTCTTTGTCTTTTAATGATTAATTGGGTCACAGACTGTGCGGTTCAACCCAGAGGAAAGTGTGATTGCTTCAAGTTTCCCAGTATGCTTCAGGTTAAATGTGAGATGTTTCTCCTCGTTTTTTAAGGAGAAATAAAAATGAAAGAAACCAGAAGTGTGTAGAAGCTCAGATCATTCGTTCTCTTGGGAATTTGATTTGAATATGCATTGATATATTAGCAGATCTGAGCACAGATTGAGACATTGCTGAGAAGAACGTTTGAGGTCTTTTTTTTTCCCAGATGAAAAGCAGGAATCATTGGCAAACGTCTCCTTCGTTTGCTCTCAATCTCATTGCTGTCTAGGAGAAACATTTGAGAAATATTTGATCTTAATCTCAAGAAAAATTCAGATTTTCAAGGTAAAAAGTTTCACAGCAAAGCCCTTTCACAAGACGAAAGATGTAACGCAGCCGCTGAAACGTCTGTCCTCAATCTGTTTTTATTTTCCTTTTTGTGGTTGCTTGTTTCATCCCTAAAATTCCTGAAGTCAAATTTCAGATGTGAGAAAGAAGGAATGGGGGGAGAAGAAAAGCAAGCTTTAAAAATACCTTTGGTGTTCTTGTGTGTTTGTGAATATTATTACAAAGTGCCGTAATGAGACAAAGAACAACACAAAGCGAGATTTGTGCCTGTGAGCGAGATGGCGAGGAATCTGAACAGTGAAAGGCCCGAGTGTGTGTGTGTGTGTGGCCGCCTGTAGGAGGTCTTTCTCTTTGTACGTGGATCTCCTTGGGATGTTAGCAGCAGGGGAATCGGGCATGAAGAGCTACTCTTTTGGGGATGAACTGATGGGCCTGAACAACAAAACGAAAGAGAAGGCGAATGGGACACAATGAACAGAAAGATGAAACGGTCAGTGTTAGAAATCCAGACTCCAGACGAGCCATTCGGCAACCCGTCCCGGCTGTGTGTACGAGCAAAGACAGTGACCTCTCAGTCCAGTTCAGGTGACCTTCAGAGAATAACCAATAAAGAGAATCACAATCAGATTATCTTTTAATAACTATACTGCACTATTAATGCAGTTTGACAGCTGTCCGTTTCCACACCTACTTATATTTTATACACTATTGTTCAAAAGTTTGGGGTCTTAAATGTTTTTGAAAAGTCTATTCTGCTCATCAACGCTGCATTTATTTGATCAAAAATACAGTAAAAAAATATGAAATATTATTACAATATAAAATAATTGTTTTCTATGTGAATATACAGTAAAGTGTAATTTATTCCTGTGATCAAAGCTGAATTTTCAGCATCATTACTCCAGTCTTCAGTGTCACATGATCCTTCAGAAATCACTCTAATATGATGATTTGATGCTCAAGAAACATTTATGATTATTATCAGTGTTGAAAACTGTCATATTTTTGTGCAAACCGTGATTCATTTTTTTCAGGATTCTTTGAGTAGGAAGTTCAAGAGAACAGCATTTAATTAAAAAAGAAATATTTTGCATTATTATAAATGTCTTTACTGTCACTTTTGATCAATTGAATGCATCCTTTCTGAAGAAAAGTATTAATTTATTATTATTATTTTTTTTTATCATATTGACCCCAAACTATTGAATGGTAATTTAATAAATTTAATAATTTTGTTCATTATACTGTATATTAAGAATTCTATGTAAATCATAAATCACATTTATCTAACAATTTACATAAGCATGGTTTACGTATGATTCAGAATGATATTCCTTCTGCACGTCACAGTGATGCAACAATTTATGTACACTAAAGATGATTGTACAAGCAATTTACACAGAAATTTCTTTCATGCATGTTTCATGAATGATGCTTAATATATGAAATGATTTTTGATAGAAAATGATGACTTTTCTAAAATAATGGTAAAAAATAAATGAAAATATATTTGCAAATATATATTTCAAATTAATTAATTAATAATATAATATAATATTCTGTTAATAAATTTCTGATTTTGTTAATTGTATTTTTCATTTTTATTTTATTTTGATTCCTTCTGCCCATCTCATTAATTAAAATTATTTTACAATTTACACAGAAATTCCTTTTGCGCGTTTCATAAATGAGGCTTAATATATAAGCAAAGCAATATATATATATATATAGTTTTTCTTTTCTAAAAAAAAATATATTTGCTATATTTGCAAATAAATATTACAAATTAATATATATATAGTACAATTCTGTTCATAAAATATTTAGATTTTGTTCATTTTTTTTTAGATTATTTCTACCCGTCTGATTAACAATTTAATAAGAATAATTTTACAAACAATTTGTACAGAAATCCCATCTGCTAATTTTTCAAGAATAATACGTGTAAAATGATTTAGCTATTCTAAAATACTTATTGCTAACTCCTTTTTATCCTAAATGAAATTCTGTTGATAAATGAAGTTAAAATTTTTATTCAACAGATTTTATTTAAATTGTCCTGCCTTTAAATCTGATTATTGACCATTCTGAGGTGACGTGCATCTCTGGTGTGACCTCTGACCCTTGACCCCCCTCGGCTCGAGGAACAAGCACATTCCCCCCGCCCTCCAGCGTTTGTGGGAAAGACCTGAGCGAGAGATAGAACGATGGTTTCGTTGGTTGGAGAGAGTTTCTGAGTGTGCCGCATGTTTCCATTAGATTGTGGTGTTGGCTAATTAGAGAGCGGCAGCGTGATTCACCTTGTTAATTAGAAGGACTTGCACACCATGGGCCCCGGGGCTCCGAGGGGGAGAACGAGGGATCCAGAGAACGAGAGGGCTCCTCTTCAACGCCCGCAGTCTCTCCTTCTCTGAAGATCCTTTTGCTTTTTGATTCCAAAATGAATAAATCATCCGCACACGACTGTTCATCTGCCACCGATGC
>NC_139971.1:42754580-42807080 GCF_963993115.1 Abramis brama
AATAAAAGAAAACAAAAAGGTAAATATTAATAATAATTTTTATTAGTAGTAGTATTAAAAAAATATTTATTTTAAAGTACAGTATTATTTATTTATTGTTCTGTTTATTTTTAATAATATGATAACTTTTAATTATTATTAATATCTCTATTTATTTGACACTACAATAGTATTATAAACATAGTAGTATAAACATTTTCATTGTATAGTACAATAGTATTACTACTATAGTAATATTTATTTTTTGTTATTTTATTTTTTATAATTTGATAAAATAAAAATAAAATGTTAATAATAATATTCATTATTTACATAACTATTATTTATTTTACAGTACAATAGTACTATTGATATATTTATATTTCTTTATTGGTTTGATATATTGATATAAAATGATATATTAGGGCCCCTTATTGGCGTTTATGGAGCTCATCGGCTCCTGATCACCCTCCACTCTCACTGTATGATGACCATTCTGCTGAACATCTGCTTTTGTGTCATAATATGAGTTTTAAATGAGACAAGAATTAATTTTAATTTTGTCCAACTGTTTCTTTAATATCTTGAATGCAAAGACAACAATGAATGGAGAGCATTTGGAGTTGTTTATCCTGATAAGAAATCTCACCTTTACACTAAAGTGATCCTGAAGTGTGTGTTGCAAGGTTTGTCGTCTTCACTTTGCCGTGTGTTTCCTCATGTGACGGACATCATCCTAACAGACATCTGACACTCCAGACTCTCCGGCTACACACACAATTTGGACTGGCTGTTGAAAACCAAAGCAATCTTTATAACACGCCATTTTGTGGGCAACAACATGGTTCTCTCTGATCTTAACACACACACACACACACACACACAGAACTGACTGCATGAAAGATTGCATTGATTGCCCTCATTCAGTTTAGCAACAAACACACAGTCTCTCTCTCTTTCTCTCTCAACACCAGCGGGCACAGGGCGGTTCACTCCCTCACTGCAGACAGACTGTGACGGCCGTGTGTGTGAGGCCATATGTGGCTGTGTGTGTGTGTGAGGCCTCGGGCTCTAACACGTCCTCAGAAAGGCTTCTGTGAGCGAGGCTGCCCCGCAGGAAACCGTGACATTACCTGAGGCGCCACTGGGCCCTCTTACACTTCACAAAGTGAAAAATCACATCAGAGCGTGTGAGCTGACACACACACGCACACATACATACACTCACTCACGCACGCACTCATGCACGCACGCACTCACACACTCACGCACACACACACACTCACACTCACACACAAACACACACTCGCTCGCTTACACACACACACACACACTCACTCACTCACACACACACACACTCACTCACTTACACACTTACACACTCACACACAAACACACACTCGCTCGCTTACACACACACACACACACACACTCACTCACTCACACACACACACACTCACTCACTTACACACACACAAACACACACTCGCTCGCTCACACACAAACACACACTCGCTCGCTTACTCACACACTCACTCACTCACACACGCACACACACACTCACACACAAACACACACTCGCTCGCTCACTCACACACACACAAACACACACACACTCACTCACTCACACGCTCACACACATGCACACACACACATTTATATTCACACCTAAATGGAAGCTTATTTCTGCCATTAAAAGATAATTGTGACTTTTTATCTCACAACTCTAACCTTTTCCCCGCAATTCTATTTATAGAATTCTATTTATAGAATTGTGAGATGTTACCTCGCAATTACAATATATAAACTCGGAATTCTCAGGGTATAAAAAGTCAGACTTACCTTTTTATTTATTTTATTTTTTCCACATTTCCGGGGTTCTCAGAAGAGGAATTGTCATAGTTGGGTGAACTTCTATAGCACTCAATGGGAGATGACAACAAATATAATTTTTGTATTTGCGTTTGCTTTAAAAGCAAAAGCAAAAATCTGCGATAGTGTTTCCAGGACTTTCCAAAAAAGGAAAAAAAATGTCAAAAGATTGTTTACAGCAGTCAGGAGAGAGAAAGATGTCTCTCCCTCAGCCGGAGTTTTACAATCACCCTCGTTCATTCGTGTTTTGTCATTTAGTGCCACGGTAATATAATGAAAATGAAAATATTAAAAACTATACTAGATTTGCGATATGGACACATCATCACGTCCGTGAAAATGGTCCATTCCGTGGTGGAAAAATATTAATAATTGCAAGATATATATATAAAAAAGGGACAAAATTACGAGATGTATGACATGCAGGGGAAAATATATATATATATATATATATATATATATAAAACTGAGGAAAGAATTAGTACAAAATAGCCACGATTTAACAAGGAAACAAATTCTTTGAAAGGTCTTACTGTAGTTTTCAGGTACAGAAATTTTATAACGTAAGCAAATGTAAAATAACACTGCATAGACTTCACTGTAAATTAAACATCCTTATTAGTTGATCCTTATTAAAGTTACAAAAGTTATTCAGCCAAGAGCAGTGAGTGATTTCATGGCCTCTGTATATATATATATATATATATATATATATATATATGTGTGTGTGTGTGTGTGTGTGATATATATATATATGTTTTGACCACGTCACATGTGAGGCTCCGTAAACATGCAATTGTGAGAAAAAAGTGAGAATTGTGAGTTTACATCTAGCAATTAACTTTTTATTTTTTTATTCCATGGTGTAAACAAGCTTCCATACTAACACACACTAATACTAACACACACTAATACTAACACACACTAACTGCCATTAGAGGTTTTGAGGGAGAAGAGACGATGGATGGGTTGGTTTGATGTTGGTGATTAGTGCTTTGCAGAAAATGATGTCACTTCCTGAGATACAGTGATTTCAGCCCAAGAACGACAATTTATGATACGGTTTTATTGTTTGGTTGTAGAAACACAAGCTCGGTAAATTTTTTCCCTTTCCTAGAATTAGCACCTAGCACTTTGTCATTTAGCATGATGTCACTTTCCTGGGAATTTCCTGCTGGATTGTTTTTCTGTCAATAGTTTCTTTACCAGGATTCATGTCCAGATGTCATCCATGTGTCGCTACACATCTGTAATATGATGTTGTTTCTGTTTTCAGATGCAGCAGCAGGAACTCGCCCAAATGAGACAACGAGACGCTAATCTAACGGCGCTCGCCGCCATCGGCCCTCGGAAGAAACGCAAAGTGGACTCGCCAGGAGCCGCGACCGCGGGCGTCGAGGTACCAGCCTCTCCACATCTCAGATACCAGCTGACATGGCATTATTCAGTTAGCACTAATCCTCCCATATATATATATATGAACTCTTTCCCCGTCAGCGTTTTTGAAAAAGGTTTCACAAAAGATTCACGACCCCCAGAATATTTTGTTGCATGAATATCTGAACATGCAATAGGACAGAGCCTCTGCTTTTAAACAAAAACCTGTTTTATTCTAGCTTCATGCATTCTTTTTTTAATCGGCACTTGAATGTGGATAAGTTTCATAAAAAAGCAACATTTGAACAAAAAGCTGAGAAAATCATGTTTTTGTCTGTATCAGATCGAGTCCATCAACACACTCAATGCTTCAGTCCTGTAACTCGTTCTGGCTCGACATTTCATTCAGTAACGTTAGGCAGATTTGATTTATATGCGGTTTAATTTTAATGATCGCGTTATTTTACATAATGCATCTCACTTGTTTCTGCTTCTTCTTCTCTTGTGTTTTGATCAGGAGATTCTCTTCTCTTTCAGTAGATGTGTAACAGCGCCCCCTACAGTATAACAGTGAAAACACAGAAAGCCGAAAATTTTAGCCTAAAATAGTTAAGGCTGGTCGATATTTGAGATATTGACAATATATTCTACCCTTGAAATCCAGAGTTCTCGCGAGAGCATAAGTTGAATTTGCTCAGCGAGTTACTCGACTCTGGCGTCGAGTAATGATGCTCATTAAATATGCCCTTGTATCCGAGCTGCACCAATCACATCGGGTTATCTGATATAGGCGGGCCAGAGGCGAGATGACGACAGCGCTGTGACGTCGAAGTCATTAGTAAACATTGCAAGATGGCTATGGATGAACACCAGTTGTTTGAAACGGCTTTGGCCGTTACAATGAACGAGTTAGACTTGGCTTTTTATCTAAAAGAGGAACAGAAGACGGCGCTCGAATCCTTCCTTTGCAAGAAGGGCGTTTTTGCTGTTTTGCCGACCGGATACGGCAAGAGTCTAATCTACCAGTTAGCTCCGCTGGTAGCTAAGCGTATGGGGCTTGTTGTGATTGGTCGTAGTGTTATCCAATTGCGTGCAGTGAGATTTTCAATTGCATGCTTGGTGCCGCCCCTCGAGCTGGCCGAGTTTCATTAGTCGACGCCAGACCATTAATCTTTCAGATTTAGGTCTGGATTTCCAGGCTAAATATATTCAGGATTTTGCTGTCAATATAAAATTAAGCAACGTTGTGATTATTCCAATGATTCTAATGAATTTTTATTTGACTTTTTAAAAACTGTATCATTAGACTAGTTCTGTAATTTAACTTGTTTTGCGATTTGAGATTTAGGAGGTTTGATTCATTTGAGTGAATCAATTTAAACTGAGTTGATTCAAAACTCTTCAATGATTCGTTTGCCTCAAATCAGTTTGTTTTCCAAAAAAACAGTGTGTGAAATTATTTTTAACTAGATTTTTTTACAGAATTTGAATTCTCACATTAATCATTTTGAATCTTGTTGGCTATAATAGCTTGGTTGAAATAATCTCAGATTGAGAAAAAAAAATCTAAATTTTCAGCTATTTCTAAGCAAATGCGTAAATATCAATATATATATTGAATAGTGTCAGAAACCTTGCAAATCATTTTCTCACTCAGTATTTGTGTCTTGTTTTCCAGTACAAATATCTAAACATTATTAAATCAACTGGAGAAGCACAATAAAAGCAGATGTTAAGTCTTGTTTTAAAAAAAAAAAAAAGGCAAAACATGTTTATTTTTCTGACCTCATTGGCAGATATTTTTTCTTGATTTATACAAAAACTCACTTAATTTTGATACATTTTTCAGTAAACAAGACTTAATATTTAATGTAATTTTTCTTCTTGAGTAACTGTATCCTGATTTAATAATGTTTGGATACTTCTACTGGAAAACAAGACAAAAATATTAAGAAAGCATGAAAATCGTTTTTTTTTTACAGTGAAAAACTCAAGACATATCGACCAGCCTTTAGTGGATCTTATGCTGATCATGATGCAGTGTTTGTGCTCTCGGGTCTCGCTGCGGGGTTTAATGTTCACTTGTTGCATCGTGAGCATTGGTCTTTTTCCTGAGCAAAAATAAACATTTCTCCAGATTCCCATCCACCGCATTAACTGGGACACACGGCTCGCCTGTCCTCGTGAGTGTGTTACGCTGTTGTCTGGATGCAGATCGCAGTGCCGCTCCACATATGGCTACCAGCTCTGCTCTGCATTACGCAGGATTACGACGAGCGCACTATTATATTTCCTCGACATGGTGTTGTACATGAAGTCATCGGGTTTAACTGCATCTGGTGAATGTTTAACTTTGCTCTTGCCGTCAGAAGGCCTGTTCGTATTCCCTCGAGGATTTCGACTAATGTTTGAATACGATAAACCGGAAAAAAACACTTTGTGAATGTCAGCTGGTGTTTTTAAAAACCCTCTCACTGGCGTGTGTGTGTGTGTGTGTGTTTGCTGAGGACAGGAGATCCTGCAGTGAAAGCAGGGCTAACTAAATAAACGCGTTACTTCGGCTCCATGAACACCATCCTGACCTCTTTCACTTCATTGTAAGCGCTCTGATGTCAAGAAGAACCATGAAATGTGTATGTACACACACAGATACAGCGCTTATGAGTCGTGTTCACACTCCTTTAGTTGTTTTACTGCATTAAAGTGGCCTTAATTTGGCTATATTGAACAGAAAAACAGTGTTTAATGTCGAATTAAAAACAGATCTCTGCAAAGTGATCGAATAATTGCTGACATGAAGCCCAGAATTATTGATTTCATAAGTGCTAACCTCTTTGTTTTTAATATGGCACATCTAATAATCGTTGGTTCCGCCAATTGATAATACACTGCAAAAAAAGCACTAAAAATCTGTATTTTTGTCTATAAACATACTTGGGAAGCAGCATTAATACATTTATCAGGATATACTCTAAATTCATAATATATTTATGCACACTACAGTTCAAAAGCTACCGTACAGTAAAAACAGTAAAAATGTGAAATATTATTACAATTCAAAATGGCTGTTTTCTGTGTGAATATATTATAAAGTGTAATTTATTCCTGTGATCAAAGCTGAATTTTCAGCATCATTACTCCAGTCTTCAGTGTCACATGATCCTTCATATTTTTGTGGAAACTGTGATTCTTTTTTTTTTTTTTTTTGGGATTCTTTGTTGAATAGAAAGAATTTATTTAAAATACAAATCTTTTGCAACATTATAAATGTCTTTACTGTCACTTTAAGGCATTCTTGGTGAATACAAGTTTTAATTTATTTAATTTATTTTGAATGGTAATGTATATAGTCGCAGCTAAAGGGCATTATGAATATAATAATGATTCGGTGCTGCGGTACATGTCTAATCACCATCTGAAACCAGTACCACGATGGTTTTGGTCTTGGTCTCGGCTGGTTTCTGTTTAACTGTAGGGTTTCTCCATAGCAATGCCGCCCATCTGACCACCTCTCATGATCACGAACGAAGAGAAGAGAAGAGAAGTGCAGGATAGATGGAGGGAAGAATCTTAACTTATTTTCACTTTATTTTCACCTCCCCTCATTTCGGCGTGCCGCCCTGGGGCGTTTTCTCTGCTTTCTCCAGAGCAAAGTGAATGTGACTTTTCTAAGGGGGTCACGGAGTGGCTGCGGGCTACGGCTTCTCCGAGTTTCACTCTGGGCTTCGGCAGAGATTTCATCTGCGCGTGAATGTGCCTCGGGCTCGAGCTCAGGGTGAGCTGAACCGCTTCACTCCAGGTCTTCTGATTGTCGCAGTATCCGGTCTCTGTTCTGCAGCGTTAATCCCAAACAAAAGCCTAACAGTGTCCGGAAACACCCGACAAACTGAGACGGAGTAATGAGAGAGATGAGGTTTAAAGCAGCGTTATTATAGTTACTCAAGCTATAACCACAAAAAACATTCAAATACATTTTAACTGAAATAAAATACAATTATATGTAAAAATATATATATAAAAAATATTAAACTATGTATAGATATTTTGTAAAATTAAAACTAATAAAAATGACAAAAGCACACAAAAAAATCTAAAACTTGAACTAAAATTTTAATGAAAACAGAAAATATAAAAATAAATTCAAAATATTAATAAAAACATCTGTTAACGTTAGAAATACAAATACAGCTGTTCATTGTTTGTTCATTTTAGTTCACAGAGCATTAACTAATGTTAACTAATACAACTTCTGATTTGAATAACGTATTAGTAAATGTTGAAATTAATATTAACTAAGATTAATAAATGCTGAAGAAGTATTGTTAATTCTAAGTTCATGTTAACTAAGGTAGTTAACTATGTTAATTAATGAACCTTATTATAAAGTGTTACCAGTGCATTTGTTCTTGGGAGAATTTGATGAGAAATGTTAGAGTTCATGCTGAGATTTTTTACTTTTGATTAGACTAGAAATCTGAGCACATTGTTGAGATTATGGGGGCTTTTATGATAGCTTGATGATGGTATTTTTGAGTGTGACTGTATGTTTGCTGCAATATTCTTCATAACTTCTCCTTTTAGGTTATCGACGTGAGGATTTCTTCACTTTTGGGTGAAGAGCTCCTTTACAGAGATCTTATTTGTGATGTTTCTGTCCTGTGGGTTACCCTGAAATGGCCCGTCAAAGCGTGTGTGTGACTGAAATCAGGTAGCGCTGGTGGCGGGGCGGCTGTGTATGTTTCTTCCTCCTCCTTCACCCCTCCTCTTCTCCTCTTCTCCTCTCGTCTGGCCAGGCCTCAGATCGCCGTAGGGCTGAACCTGATAGTCCATGTTGAGCGTAAAGTCTGTCTTCATCCTGAGCCGGAGAGAGCAAACAAAGAGGCCTTACAGTGCTCCGAGGGATAGATTAGAGAGAGCGAGACAGGGGCCCCTAACTGGCCCTCGCTCGGGGTCATTGTTCAGGCAGGAGCCACAGTAACAAACTCTTTCCTTTCGCTCTCGGCGACACACAAGCTTTTGAAGTTCAGCACAAAGATGCTGTGTGGGACGGAACAAAAAAAAGGAGTGAGTGAGTGAGTGTGTTAGTGAGTATGTTAGTGTGTGAGTGAGTGTGTGAGTGTGTGAGTGAGTGACTGAGTGTGTGAGTGAGTGTGTGAGGTTAAATTCACAGGTGCAGGAAATGAGCCACCAACAATATGACATGCAGGTGATGTAATTTCCTTGACGAAATGTAACATGTGTTTCACTTTGACCTGCTTTCTAACTCCAAAATGGATCTGTGTAAGGTTTTGTAGTTGATTACAGCTTAATGTGTGTTGGTGTCAATGCTGTTTGCTTTCACACCATCATTGATATCACACAAGCTCATATCTCATATCAAGCTGATATCTCACTGCATCACTAGTCGTCTGGAGGGATTTCTGAATGTCATTCAGTAGATGAGAGTAAAACCAACTAGTTTTTATATTTTCTAAAGAAAATGTAAGTGTTGCTTAAGGTGCAAAACTCATTGGTTGTTACCAGGGCTATCCTAGGGAATTCTGCGTTTTCTAAGGTGTTTCTAGGGTTTTCTGGGTGGTTTCTTTGGTGTTGCTAGGTGTTTGGGTGGTTGTCAGGGTGTTTCTAGGGTATTCTGGGTAGTTGCTAGGGCATTGATGGGTGTTTTGGTGGTTGCAAGGGTGTTTCTAGGGTATTCTGGGTGGTTACTTGGGTGTTGCTAGGTGTTCGGTGGTTTCCAGGGTGTTTCTATGGTATTCTGGGTGGTTTCTAGGGCACTGATAGGTGTTTGCATAGTTGCCAGGGTGTTTCTATGGTATTCTGGGTGGTTACTTGGGTGTTGCTAGGTGTTCGGTGGTTTCCAGGGTGTTTCTATGGTATTCTGGGTGGTTTCTAGGGCACTGATAGGTGTTTGCATAGTTGCCAGGGTGTTTCTATGGCATTCTGGGTGGTTACTTGGGTGTTGCTATGTGTTTAGGTGGTTGCCAGGGTGTTTCTTTGAAATTCTGGGTGGTTACTAGGGCAGTGATAGGTGTTTGGGTGCTTGCAAGGGTGTTTCTAGGGTATTCGCTAGATATTTGTGTGGTTGCCATAGTGTTTCTAGGGTATTCTGGGTGTTTACTAGGGAATTGCTAGGTGTTTGGGTGGTTGCCAGGGTGTTTCTAGGGTATGCTGGGTGTTTACTAGGGCATTGCTAGGTGTTTGTATAGTTGCCAGGGTGTTTCTAGGCTGGTCACTTGGGCTTTGCTAGATGTTTGGGTGGTTGCCAAGTTGTTTTAGGGTATTCTGGTTTTGTTACTAGGGCATTGCTAAGTGTTTGCATAGTTGCCATGGTGTTTCTATGGTATTCAGGGTGGTTACTTGGTTGTGTTGCTAGGTTTTTATTAAGGTGTTTAGGTGGTTGGCCAGCAGGTGAAAACAGTGCATCTGATCACTCAGTAAAATAACAGCACACCTCATCTCACCTCATCAACACAAATGATTTGAGGAAGCATTCATTCATGAAGCACCAACACTAATGATGATTGTGAAGTGATTATGAAGTGATTTGAAAGTGCTCTCATATGAGTAATAGTAGTAGTGATACTCGACTTAGCAAACACCACTAATTATTGCTGTGTACTGAAATGAATCGCTGTGGAGGCAGACAGGAAAAGAGCAAAACAGGGAAGATTGAGTCGTCTTTTTCATTTAAATGAAACACCTTTTTTCTTTTAGGGTTGTAGATCAGAATAAGGCAGAAGTAGGGAAAGACCGAGAGCAAAAGAAAGAGAGAGTAAGAGAGGGGAAAAGCACAAGGAAAACTGATGCCCTTTCCTCCAGCTAAATTAACAGGAATCACGTGGAAAACAATCCGAGCCGGGAATGAAAGGGGGGTGGAACCATTAAAATGCGCCCGGGGCGATGGACTGCGCCCAGTATCACTAAAAATGCTCTCACTACAGATGTGCAGGCAGGCTTACAGGCAAACTCTGCTCTTGTTCTATAGCTACAATTAAAATCAACCTCCCTGCCAAAAAATTGGATGGTAGAAAGAGAGAAAAGCAGACATGAACATCAAAGACAGATTGAAATGTGTAGTCAGTAATAAGAATGGTCTCCAAGCCCCGCGGTTCTCCACGGTCCTCTTGTTAATGAGAATTTTTGACCTCTGGTTTGTAAGTTAAACTTGTAATCTTGGTTAATGAAGTAAATCAATCCCAACTTGGAGTGAGCAGCCTTTCCTTCCATCCAGCCTTTCTGTATCCTCGCCTTCTTTCGCTCGTCTTTTTCTTCTCCTCCCATCTTTCCCAGCCTGAGTAAATGCGGGCAGATCTTTCAGCCAGACAAACAGGAAGGCCACGGGTGTGTTGTGTCTCTCTCTCTCTCTTTCTCTCTCTCTCTCTCTCTCTCTCTCTCTCTCTCTCTCTCTCTCTCTCTCTGTGTGTGTGTGTGTGTGACGTCTACTTGGCAAGCTGTTTCATTTTGTAGCCCAGCTAAAAGGGCTGGTGGAGGGACATGGTGACAAGAAACAGAGTCTGTGTTTGACCCCTGCGTTTTATTCAATATGCTGTGCTTTTTACCAAGTTCTTTTTCACATTTTACTGAACATTTATTTTTTACACCTTTCAGTTGAAACCAAAAATTATTGTCAATTCAAGATATTGACCAAAAATGTATACACCTCTTGATGGACATAAATGTTGTGATGTTATTTCCATCAAGAGGTGCATCATGTGTGTGTCAAGTGTTTCTATGGTATTCTGGATGGTTACTTGGGTGTTGCTAGGTGTTTGGGTCGTTGCCAGCGTGTTTCTAGGGTATTCTGAGTGGTTTCTAGGGTGTTGCTAGGTGTTTGCATAGTTGCCAGGGTGTTTCAATGGTATACTGGTGGTTACTTGGGTGTTGCTAGGTGTTTGGGTCATTGCCAGCGTCTTTCTAGGGTTTTCTGGGTGGTTTCTAGGGTGTTGCTAGGTGTTTGCATAGTTGCCAGGGTGTTTCAATGGTATTCTGGGTGGTTACTTGGGTGTTGCTAGGTGTTTTGGTCATTGCCAGCATCTTTCTAGGGTATTCTGGGTGGTTTCTAGGGTGTTGCTAGGTTTTTGCATAGTTGCCAGGGTGTTTCAATGGTATACCGGGTGGTTACTTGGGTGTTGCTAGGTGTTTTGGTCATTGCCAGGGTGTTTCTAGGGTATTCTTGGTGGTTACTTGGCTTTTGCTATGTGTTTGGGTCGTTGCCAGTGTGTTTCTAGGGTATTCTGTGTGGTTACTAGGGCAAAAACGGATGCATCTCTTGATGGAAATTAATGTTAAGATGTTATATCCATGAAGAGGTGCATCAGTTTTTGGTCAAGATCTTGTATTGTCAATGCAAGAGTCCAGCACTCTGTAAAGTCTCCTCCAGCACATCCCAAAGACTTTCAGTGAATTTAAGGTCTGGACTCAAAGGAGCCAATCATGTGTGAAAATGATTCTTCATTCTTTCACAGTCTGAGCCTGATGAATCTGGATATTGTCCTCCTGGAATATGGCCACAATCTGTCCTCCTACATGGGTGTTTAAGAAATGAAAAGCTACACACTCCATCAATTAGGGTTAGAACAGGGATGGGCAACTTCGGTCCTGGAGGGCCACTGTCCTACAGAGTTTAGCTCCAACCCTGAAAAAATCACCTGCCTGTAATTTTCTAGTAATCCTGAGGACCTTGATTAGCTTGTTCAGGTGTGTTTGATTAGGGTTGAAGCTAAACTCTGTAGGACAGTGGCCCTCCAGGACCGAAGTTGCCCATCCCTGGGTTAGAAGAACTGTTGCCAAACATATTGATACTTTGCAGTCACGTGATATCTGGCGGGCAACAAACGCGGTTAGTGCATCCAATCGCACAGCAACTATCTGACATGTCGTGTACACCTCAAAACACCAACTTTTGTATATTAAAACTGGCAACGTCCTGGCAAGATCCTTGATTAGTTTACTGGTTTTCGTTGCTAGAGAATGACGTTCTTGCCCGCCAGCCAGTACAACTGACGTCACGTGCAAAGTATCAATAGAAACACAATAATCACTGCAATAATCATCCAATCATTGACTCTTAAGCATTTGAATATTTAAATCCATTTTTTTGGCCAGGCAGTATAAGCTTACATATCACGGCATATTACTGTAAAAAGCAGACAGAACATGCGAGTTTGACATTTGCAATCTTGCAAGTGAACAAATGCATAGCTTCCTTCTAAATGAAAACCAGACAAATTCACATTGAAAGATGTCGTGTCTGATCCCACCTCGTGATTCACGTTTGACATGTTTGTTTTCATCTGACTGCAAATGTTTGTGAGGCTTTTGCAAACAACAGTACAATTACAATTTCACGCACAGCGACGACAGATTTTTTAACCTGATGGTGATTCCAGTAACCAGAAGAAGATGGTAATACACACAGAGAGAGTGTTGTGCGTTTTAGATCCGTTTGAGGTCAATGATCTGAGACTCGATAAAGTATCGTCTGTTCATTGTTTTTCCACACACACACACACACACACACACTGACCTGCGCTGACACGCACGCCTGTCAGACCAGGTCACACATGACTTCCTTACATGACTCATTTCATTCGGATGTGTTTTTCTTTATTATTTTTTAGTGCATGAGTTTGTTCCTGTCAGCGGCACCACACCCGCCCGACCCATGTGAAGCCAACAGCATCAAATAAACAATATTCAGGAATAATCATACCAAATGAAAAACATCATTCACTGACGTTACTGTCTTTCAACCTCCCAAACTCTCCGTCCGAGTCACATATTCCACTGTTGTTGTGTACATATTTTTAATCCATGTTCACAAAGCAGAAGATTTCCCATCCGTTTCTGTTTCTCGGCTGCGTTGGTCTGAAGGTTCGGCTCTGTTAAAAACACCTCACATCCGTGCAAAACGCCCTCAGTGCTTTTCCGGAGCCCAAGAGGGATCGCTGAGGAAGAGAAGAGATGAAGGCACTATACATCACAGAGGAATAGGCCGTTTAGTGCCACGGTTTTCCCTATGGTCCTGTAGAGCGCTGGGGCGACTGGCCTTCGGAAAGCTCGGGACAATAATGCTCTGTATCCCGCCTGGAGAACCGCCAGTTCGGATGGGTCAGCTACATTATACTTAATATATATTGGGATTTTGTATAGTATGCCAAGATGGAAAAGCATGCAACAGGGAGGATAAGAGATGTTCATGAAAATTCAGTAACACTTTACAATAACGTCTCATTGTTAACATGAACTAACTATGAGCAATATATCTTTACAGCATTTATTCACCGTTGTTAATGTTATTTAATAACAATACAGTTTCCATTAATCAGTTGAAACATTAATGTCCATTGTCCATTAATGTTAACAAATGAAACCTTATTGTAAAGTGTTACTGAAATATCTCTCTAGTTGAGTCTTTTTTGAGTTTCACATCATGGAATATAAATGAAAATATAAATCTAAGGCTATCTACATGTGCATACATACATATATATATATGCATAACCATAAATCTGTACTGATATTCAAGCCTGCAAACTCTAGGATTCTCCATATTGCTTCTAGTGAAACTTTGCACTAAAAAAGTGGTTAAATATACAGTTTTGACAACAAAGTTGAGCCTGAGGGGAAGTACAGATACTCATCTTAAAGAAATTAATTACCTCCCTTGTTAATCTAGATATAATTAAGTTTCTGAAGAATGAATTTCACTGCAGTTTTGCCATGGAGACGCTACGGCACCAGAGCCAAATCTAGAACTGGTCAGGGATGATGGGATATCCTTCTGATACATTCCCACCGCCCCGTCCCACGCTTGTCTGGGAATACATCATCCATACCGCTATGACTCAGAGATTAGTATTAACGCAAGGTGGCTGCAAACGAAACCTGTCAGGAACACTTTTCACCCCAAAATCTGAAGGAAACCTTTACTTTATTGAAGAGTTTTCAATGGTGTTGTCCATGTCACTGAAGTCTTTCTTAATGTATTCATATTTCACTTCCAGCAAAACATCAAAAATATCCTAAACTGCACAGATTTGTCCAATCAGATGCTCTTGATTCAGAATGTCCCTCCGCCTGATATCATACCTGAAGTTTATTGGCTTTTATTTATTTATTTAAAAATAAAGTCACAAGCTCTTTCAATAGGAAATACACTAAAAAATGCTGGGTTGTTTTAACCAAACTTTTGGTCAATATGGACAAACCCAGCCGTTGGGTTAAATTTTTACATTACATTTTTAACCCAGCTTTTGGGTTTGTCCATATTTGACCCAAAATTGGGTTAAAACAACCCAGCATTTTTTTACAGTGTTCAAAAGTTTAGTGGCAGTATGATTACATTTATGATTATTATCAATGTTGAAAACTGTTGTGCTGCTTCATATTTCAGTGGTAAATCTTTTTGAAATCTAATGTTACATTATAAAAGTCTTTACTGTCTCTTTTGATCAATTTAATACACCTTAAATAATAAAAGTATACATTAAAAAAAAAAAAAAAATCATAGTGATCCTAAACTTTGAATAGCATTTTCAATTAATTATTTTTCATTCTGACTTTATTTTCATAACAATTACTCTATTCTGTAATGCAAAATACTATATATACAAAACATATTATTTAAATGGTAAAGTATTCATACATTGTGATCAGTCATTTTTACTGTAATAAAGTAAAAAAAAAATATATTTTTTTTACAGTAATGAGAATCACCATTGAGTATAATAAGAATTTCTCAATCTATATGCATTACAGTAATGAGAGTGTAGAGGGGAAATGTATTTAGTAAGTAAGTAAATGTAATTAATTGACAATGCATCTTGCGATTTTGCTTTATTTTCTTACGGTCTTAATGACTTTTATTTTGTGGTGACATTTGATTCCCCTGAACACCAGCGCTGTGTTTCGTGTTTAACGGTGGTTGTTTGCACGGTGCACTAGAGGCCATTGAGTCTTTTGAAGCGAATATGACTGGAATCTGAATCCAGTCGGGCGTAATTCACCCCAGGATCTACTTCCCATCATCCTTCGGAAATGTACTTAGAGTCGGCGCTCTCTCGCTTCTGTGAAATTAGCCGCGGTCTCGTTGAGCTCTGCTACATTGTGACATTACTGCAAAACACTTTTGTGTTGCTCTCTATTAAAGCATGTTGTTTCGTTTTGATTTTATTATTTGTGTCAGCTACGTTCTGCTGGTGGAAAGGTTGATGCCTGGGGACACGAGCAAGTGAAAATGCTGGAATGATCTTTCATTAAAGGCTGCCAGTGGAAGAGGGAATCTGAGATGGAAAGAGACGTGAGAATGTATGGCGTCCACATAAACACACCAAACTGCGTCTGATTCACATTTCTTGCACTTCAAAAACACATGTATCAGTATTTTGAGTGCCCAAGCTGAATTGATTTTTATAATCAAACTGTTTTCAAACGATTTGCTGCTGGGGAAACGAGTTACGTAACCAAATTCAGCTGCGAGTTTCACCTTTACACCTTTCTCCAGAAAATCATCCTCACCTAGCCTATTTATTTTTTGGCTAGAACTCAGAGCCGACGTGGAAGTCGATTCTGGAAGTGACTTTTAATTTGTCGGGCCTTCGGTCGCTGCGTTAGGGGAAGGCTTGATTAAAAAGAGGAGCACCATATTGTTTGCAGATGGAGGCGCTTCAGGAGGAGTTGTAATTGAATTTCTGCATAGAGATGACAGGCCAAACTCAGCACCTGTCTGGCACCCTCGACCGGAGTGGAGAACACGCTCCCAAATCCCGCTTTGGAATTCTTCTGAAACATTTTCTGCGAATGGACTGGAATTTTGATAATCACTCATGTTGTTATCATTTATCTTGTTTTAAGCAAAAAAAAATTTACGCATTTTTTCCAGAAAAGCATATGATGCAGTTTGCACAGTTACTCAATACTTTATCATATTAGAATATTTATTAGCCACTTAGTAGGAGAGTGGGTAGATTGTGTTTTTTATGTTTTGTGTTATGGTTAGGGTGTGCTTGCAGAAAAGATGAGAGAGGGTTTGGTACGAATGATGAGTGAGATGTACTCTGTGTGTGTGTGTGTGTGTGTATGTTTGCAATGAATATGTTGTGAAATGAGTTTTTATATACTGTATATGTGTTATAATGATGCACCTTACTAGAGTGGCTCTATAATCTCATTGTATTTAAATGCAATGACAATAAAGGCATTCATTCATTCATTCATATCTTATTCCACAAATAAATGTATCTTGATTTAGGAATGTTTATATATTTGTGGAGCTGACATTCTGAAATTCCGCTTTGGAACTCTTCTGAAACATTTACTGCGAATGGAATGGAATTCTGACAATCACTCACGTTGCGTGACCTCATCGGCTGTAATGCGGCTCTAATGGGCATTTGAAAGGAATCGCCCAATAATTATTTTCTTACTTATTCTTGTTTTCCAGTACAAATATCATTCTTAAATCAAGATGCATTGACTTGGGAAGCAAAATGACTTGTCTTGTTTACTGAAGATAAAAACTGGCCATCAAAATGAAGTGAGTTTACGCTTAAAACAAGATCTGCCAGTGAGGTCCGAAAAACTTAATTGTTATCAGGCAAATATTGATCTTGTTTTAAGCCAAAACTCACTTTATGTTGAAGCATTTGGTTTTTTTGTGGGGTTTTTTTTTTTCAGAAAAGACTTGCTATCATATGCCACAAATAAATGTATCTTTATTTAATACAGTTTGTATTTTTGTACTGAAAAAAAAGACAAAAATTCTGATTGAGAAATCCATTTTTTGCAGTGATGGTTAGTTTGAGTTTTGCCTGGGAAATCCTGGCTCTGTGTAATTAGGTCAGTCGTTTAGTGTATTAATGAGGGTTAATTGCGCGGCGTCTGATCTGTGCTCCCGCCACACATGAGCCGGGTTTCCGTATACCTCCCCCAGTATAAATGTCCATTCATACGCTTCTTTTCCTGTTTAACGTGGCACCAGTGATCCGTGGGGAATGCTTAGCGTGTGATATGTTTTTAATAAAACACACTCGACGCGTCCAGCCAGATTCCCCTCTAAAAGTAGCATCTAAAACAACAAATCTCCAGTAACCTCCTCCAGTGTTCCCGCTTCCGACGAGCACATTGTGTTGTGATGCGACGTGTTGTGTTCGTGTGGAAAAACATGGCGCGGCTAAAATTAGCCGAAGAGAAGGCTGGAGTGAATAAACAAGCCGATCCATTAGCGTGGACGGGTTATTGGCTTATTTCGCCTGTTCTGAGGGCAGCCCATTAAAAGTGGTAATGTGTGCCCGCAGCTCTGCCCGAGGGACCCGGAGGAGGCCAGGGAGAGGAAGATTTCACATGCATCAGGCGCCTGAATTAAATAGACCAATGTTCCCTAAAAAGACTGAAGTACATCTCTTTCTGATGTGCGTCTCGGGCAAAAAAAATTCATTGATCTTGGAATGTCCCTTGGCAATTATAAAATATTAAATCCAAGTCACACTTTTTGGCTCAGCTTAATTCCTCCTCTCTCTCTCTCGTCTTCTCCATCTCTCGCTCGCTCTCCCGCTGTTCATTGCTTCCTCCATTTGATCAGTTTTAAAAAGTTTGCAATGTTTTCTAATGGAAAGAATCCCAGTAGTGCCGGCGCAGTTCAGATCCCCATTAATATGTACTTGCGTGTGTTTTTTTAATCAGTTTTGGCAGCAGATGTCACAAAAGGTTTTGTTTGAGATGCTAAATATTACTGTCGTGAGGTCTGCGTCTTCACGCGTCCTCTGAGACATCGGAGCCGTCTGTGGCTAATTGGCCAAATAATTAAATTTAACCGTGATCTTAATAAATATATTCAGCCTGCTGTTTGACGGGCCGCACAGTTCATTAGAGCCGGTGTGTGTTTGTGATTCGGGTAATTAAGATTTCGAATCGATCACTGAATGCATAATACAGGAGTCAGTAATCCGTGCGCAGGGATTCCTGCTTTTCCTCGTATCCGCATGCTAGGAGCCGTTTACCTCACGGCCTGATGAGGGGTTTTATTTAGAGAGACTAATTAACTCTCACATTTCCCAATGTTTTCTTTTTCCTCGCTGCCTTTTCTTTTGGCTAAACAATACGTCATTTTGACTCAAGCAATGTGGCGTTTACTAAATTAACTTGGGTTGTGCATTCAAAGGTTTTGTAAATACATTTATAGTGTGATTAATATGCATGTGTGAACATGTTAAATGCGTTCGGCTTGTCTACAAATGAATGAATTCAAATAAGCATGTCAGATTGCTTGTTTTTGTTTCTCTGTGTGTGTGAGTGTGTGTCTGAACACACTGACTGAAACCTGCAGATGGTAATTATAAAGCACACTACACCATCAAACCAACATTCAAACGCTCTTATTTTCCGCACCAGCCCAAATCACAGTCGCTCGCGCCCAAGTTCTCTTTTCTACATCTGTCATATTGCTGTGTGAAGAACCCAGACATGTATTTTTTAACAATCCATAAATTATGTATTCTGAGCCGTAATGAACACAGTTGAGTGATGCTCTCTGTGATCTCGCTCTGAAGAGGATCTGATATTTCCCTCACTATCAGACTGTTCATTACGTGTTCAGGGCGCTGTGTGTGTGTGTGTGTGTGTGTGAATGCGTGTAAATGTGCATATTGTTAGGAAGATAATTATTTTAATGTAATGGCCAGTATTATAATCTACACTATTTTGTCTACTCACTATAATCTAAAAACATTAGTCTTATGGGCTGCAAGTGTTTTAAATCTGAAGTGTTGCCACTTAAAACAGAATTGCAGGAATAACACTGGTTTTCAAACAGGTTTCCAGGCCACTCCCACTGTGTGCTATTGGTCAGTCAGGAAGATAGCCCCGCCCCCAAGCCATGTTGTGTTGCTGTGATGCTCAAACAAGCATTTTCTACAAATTATTTATAGTGTTCTTGGCATTTAAACTGTAATAGGAAAGACACCACTTTTAAAACACAATGTGAAAATTAGTGTTTTGGCTAATTGATAACATAATGCATTTCAGTAGTAAGTTATAGATTGTGCAAAATGCAAATAATCAATCATGCGCTCTTAAATAGCGCTTAAAATGCTTTTGTTTCCAGGCATAGTGCTCTTAAATGTTTAAATCTTTGCATTAATTTATGCTGTGCCTTTAAGTCAGTGCTGCCATATGGCAATTAAATATCTAGTGCATAAATAAACTATTTGGGAACAGTATCATGCACTCCTAGTCTACATGTCATCACACATATGCTCATAATTACGTGGCATTGATTGTGTTTGAACACACCTACATGATTGACAGGTCTCTTATGGGTGGTCTGGCACAAAAAGCTTGTGTTACTCTGTGTATCCGAACCAATTTATTGCTTTTCTCCCTGGGCACAAAATCATGCTTTATTCCTGAACTTTGTGTTTTATTGCAGCAAAATAATCTGAGGTTTTATTATCTGTCTAAACTCTTATTATAAGCACATATTCGTGCATTAGCTCTTTCTCAGTGTGTGTGTTTGTGTTGTGAAGCTGTTTGGATATTAGACGATGCTTTAGGTGTTTTCCCACAATACCGCTGGGCTTCCCCCGCCCAAAGTCCCGCCTCAGGTACAGGAAGACTTCAGCACTTCCTCCTGCAAACTTGTGCAATTATCACTGCAAGTGTAGATTTAAAGCGAGTCAATATGTAGATAAGGTTTGCACATACATACAAAGGAAGCGGGGTTTGGTGTGTAAAGCGATGCAGGTACGAGGCGTCCCCGCCGGCCTTCTGTGATCTAACTGATGAAACCGGCGGAGTTTTCAGCTTAGCAGTGGATCTCGGCACCAAGCTGTTGCTTAACACATCTACTAATATGATAGAGTTTTGAATCATGGCTTTGCAACTTTTATATTGTAAAAGAAACTTTTAGAAATATTCTAAAGATGCTGAGATGTTGCATCACACCCGGACTTCATCACTTTGATTTCCACATGCACTGCCGCAGAAAGATGACTTTGATATTTTAGTTGCGTAGATATATACCACCGGTCAAAAGTTTGGAATAATTCACATTTTTATATATTTTTGATTATAAGTCTCTTCTGCTCACCAAGGCTGCATTTATTTGATCAAAAATACAGTAAAAACTGTGAAATATTATTACAATTTAATATAACTGTTTTCTATGTGAATATATAGTAAAGTGTAATTTATTCCTGTGATCAAAGCTGAATTTTCAGCATCATTACTCCAGTCTTCAGTGTCACATGATCCTTCAGAAATCACTCTAATATGATGACATTTCTTATTATTATCAATGTTAAAAACAGTTGTGATTCTTCATATTTTTGTGGAAACCATCATACATTTTTTTCAGGAAACTTTGATGAATAGAAAGTGCAAAAGCATTTATTTGAAATAGAATCTTTTGTAACATTATAAATGTCACTTTTGATCAATTTAATGCATCTTTGCTGAAAAAAAGAAGTAGTTTCTTTTTATTAACCTTACTTACTTGCCCCAAACTTTTGAATGGTAGTGCATCACAGTTTCCACAAAAGAAAATATGAAGCAGCACAACTGTTTTCAACACTGATAATAATCATAAATGTTTCTTGAGCATCAAATCATCATATTAGAGTGATTTCTGAAGGATCATGTGACACTGAAGACTGGAGTAATGATGATGAAAATTCAGCTTTGATCACAGGAATAAATTACACTTTACTATATATTCACATAGAAAACAGTTATTTTAAAATTGTAATAATATTTCACAATTTTACAATATTTTTTATCAAATAAATGCAGCCTTGATGAACATGAAAAACTATACCTAATGTGTTTAAAATAGTTTATTTTGTGATTGTAACTAAACGGGGTTAATTTCCATTCAGTCATTCTCCTAAATGAATAAATGCACATGATTGTTGTTCTCTGTGAAATGCTCAGTCTGCAGCAAAAGGATTGACACTTTAAACGTTGCATTACACAGTTTGACCTGCATGTATCGTGACGCTTTGCTCTATAGAGTTCAATGCATTGGGGAACATTAAAGCGGCATCACGAGTCTTTGTTCTTTTCTGGGACACAATCATATTAAACATGTCTGTCACTGCATCAACAGAAGTTTGAGAAGTTGACGACCTACAGAATCTGTCCCGGCAGGCACACAAACGTGGGACTCTTCTACACCTCGTGGAGGGCAAACGGTTTGACTCTTCTGAAGCGTTTTAAAATGTGCATGAGCTCTCCGTGGTGTGTGTGTGTGTGTGTGTGTGTGTGTGTGCATACGTTATTCATTTCTGAGTCTTCGCCGAGCTTTAGCAGACACAGTTGACTGCGTCTGTGTGGATCACTGTCTTGATGCGCTCGCCACATCAGCGCTAGAAGAAAGTTTTGATTCTCTGGATCCCCCGCATTCACGTTCAAAAATAACTCTCGCGTGCAGCGCTTTCCCGTAACGACCCTATTAGAGATTGTTTTCCTTCTGTCAGGTCACCCTTGTTGGAGGTTCTTAGGTTAAGATGTTTTTCTGCCAAGTGTTGTAGTTCAGTTTCACAAAGACATCAAAAAGTGTTTGGAAGTGGCGTTTGGGAACCTCCTGCAACGCATCGCTCTTTTAACTCGCCACAAAGGCGTTCGTTGTTATCTTTAGCTCCTCCTTCAATTTGGCAGGCGCAGATTAAACTTTAAAATGACTCCCCACCACAGCGTTTAAAATGTGAGGACGGCAAAACCAACAAGGCCTCATTAGCGGGATCATCTGAGGACCAGCGTTTAGACTTGATACTCATTACGCCGACTTCCCGTTCGAACCCTAATTGGGTTCGTTTTATATGTGAAACGCTTTCAATTTTTAATGTGCCACTTTTTAAAGTTGCCAAAGATGCTCGTTGAAATGAAGTCTTCTTTTAATGGGCTGTGAGTTTTTGCGCGTTGAGTCAGAGGAGATCGGGGTCAACGCGGATGGCGGTGGAAAATGCTGCGATTGGCTCGCGTGTGTTTGGGTCGTGTTCCCCTGTTTATCTTCACGCAACTCTGTCGGCTGAGCGGTTCTGCTCAGAAGAGTTTGTTTCTAGACAACTGCTCTGTTTATAGGAATAAATAGTCGGCGTGCATCACATTACAGCCGGTTCTGAGAGAAACTTTCTGATCTCCCCCCGAACGAACTTCCAGTTAATTATAGTTCCTGCTCAATTTCACTGTGTTCCCCTCAAAACTTGTGTTTGCTAGAAAAATAATGACTGCTAATTAGCCCTTTTGTTCAGCGTCTTGCTATAGTTTGTTGCTCTCAGGCTCTGAAAACCGAAGGAACAGGGAAGTTTCCTAGCAAGGAAAGTTTGTTTGCCAGGGAAGTTTCCGGGCGTTTAGCTCGATGACCCCTTCGGAGATGTGCTTCGGGAAACGCTTTCATCCCGAGCCGTAACCTGTGGACGCTCCGACTCAAGGCGATCGCAATTGCAGCTTTGTCTACTAATTAGAAAATTCCTGACCTCCAGCGAGATGTTTTAATTATGTGTTGTGTCAACGAGTTTGCAGATTTAATCCACACTCTTGAGTGTGTGCAGACACGAACCGGCACATCTCTGTCTCTCTCTCTCTCTCCTGTCCATCGCACATGACCTCGTGGCCGTTCTTCATCGCCATGTTTGTTTTCACATGCTTAAGTAGCCAAACAAGATGCCGTTTATGTGGGTGTGAAGCGAGACGGTGCGACAGGGCTTCTCGGTGTCTGTGAGTCAGTAAGGGAAGGTAGGAAAGGGTTAAGGAGCGAGTGAGAGGCGATGCTGAGAGCGGCTGCTGAAGAACATAGCCGTGTTCGTGCGAAGGCAAGTCATTTCCCGAAACACTGCAGACACTGCGCCTCGGGCGCTCTGAAACCTTTGGAGACCAAAATGGCTTGCAGGAGTTAGAAGTAATAAGGTGGTTTTTTTTTTCGCCTTCTTTCTCCTTGACTGAAATTGTGCAGTTGCTATGCATCGCCATGGCCGTGTTTTTCCTTGTGTTTTATGTCAGGCATTAAAATGCTCACCAACCCGCCATTTTTGAGATTTGTTGCTCTTTAGTTGGGCAGCGGATTGCAGTTGTTTGTTTTGAATGTAATTCTGCCATTTTTCATCAAGATCAGACGAGCTCGACTCTCTCTTTCCCTGTGTTTCTCTTTTCCAGTATTAACACTACATATAAACCTAACACAGCAGCAAATATGAGGCGGCTTGCTCTATGATATTACAGCTTTTTTTGTTATTATTTAACAAAATGCATATTCGGCCTGTTTTGGACCATGAAAGTAATACTGGCTCTCTGACTTTACTACCATAGTATTACCTGGGCTTATTTTATGCGATTTTTCCCTCCTCTAATTCATTTTAAATGGTCCTGAAGTGTGATTTTTTTTTTTTTAAACTACTAATATATAATCTCTGAATTAATACGTTCTCATAAAAGCTGCGTTAATTATTAATTTATTGGTTACACTTTATTTTAAGGTGTCTTTGTATGTAATGTGTAACAATGACACTGTAAAATAAAGTGTTACCCATTTATTTTATTTTTGTATTTAATAAAAACACACTTTTTCACACACACACACACACACACACACACACACACACACACACACACACACACACATATATATATATATATATATATATATACATATATAAATATATATATCTGTATTTTTTTATTTTATTTCTATGATCAGAAATTTTACCATGGTACCACCACAATACTATTTTCCAAGCAAGTGAAGAACCCCAATTAGCATTTTCATCGTTTTCCGCATTCACTATTTTATGAGCCTCACCAGAGATCAAAACAATAAAATACATATACTTAAAGTATTTTAAAAAACAGTATTTATCAGAGTACCATGGTATTACCTGGGTGTAATATGTGCTATTTTAATTAGTTTTCCTTCCATTAATTCATTTGTCACCTTTCAAAATGAACTAAGTTTAAATTTAAGTATAAATATATAATCTCTAAGTTTAAGGGGCGCTATGTAGAATTGAGAAACCTTTGTTATTAGATACACCGGTGGCCGTTCAGTGAACTGCAGCATTAGAGACTGAACATGATTCAAGACCCTGATATACTCACGCTGAAGTTCTTTTTGCTCTTTGCTTAGAAGTAAAAAGACATTGTAAATATCTTTGCAGTGATATACTGTTAACGAACATCTCGACACCGTTCACGCTGCTGAGAGACGGCTAGATGAATATGTGAATATGTGCTGCTCTTTCCTCTCAAAGAAAGCAGAAGTTCAGAAAGCATCTGATCATAGAGATGTGGATGTTTACAGCAGATCTGAGATTCACCGTCAACAGATGAGCTCATTAAAATTACATAAGATTCCAGTGACAAATAATTTGTCTGTCCACACTAGATGCAACGTGACTGCGAGATGCTAAAAATCAATGAAAACCCACAGCCAATCAGAACATTGTGTGGGTGGAGTCAGCCAATCAGAACAGCGTGTGGGCGGAGTCTCGCGACACCAGAGAGTAATCTTGACGGCACTCGCAAGAAAATGGATAAGTAGCTACATAATCAAATTCCCTAATATTACACCATTTAAACATTATTAAAAATATATAGGCTACTGAGTTACTAAAACAATCTTTGTCAAATACACTTGTTTGTTCACAGATTGAAGGTTCTTGTTTCCATTTGTTTAATTTCAAGATCTGAGGTGAATTATCCATTGTTGCTTTTACAGCTACAAAGCTGGAGCACTAAATGATATTCAAAGTCACATTACACGCTTTTAACATTAAATAAAGCACATAAACAGCACCTGAGATTATCATCGCCACACTTTGTGTTTGTTGTTCCTGCGCGGCGTCGTAGAAAAATAGAAACCGTTTCTAAAATAGAATCGTCGCGTGTCGCCGTCGCGGCTGGTCAGGACAAACACTCTGATTAACATGGAGAAGAACCTTTTGTAGTTAGGACACGGTGTTATGATAGTTTAATTGTAAAGTATATTTGAGACCATAGACTATAGATCCGGCGATGTGAGACTATAGTTTTAATTAATCCATTTTCTTTTCATTACAGTACAGAATGTCTCTTTCTGCATTATCCTGAACATTGTATAAGCATTCGTATCATGTGTCATTGAACAGAAGCAAGTAAACGTCACTTTCTTTTGATTTTCCCGGCAAGAGTCGTTCACATAAACATCAATCTACAAGCTTTCATAGACAACCTTGGAAGTCGGGGAAGGTCTTGTTTTTTAACGATTCAACACAAGCTTGGCAATAAAAAAGCAATTAATACATTAAAATTCTTACATAAAGCCCCTTTAATATGAGATCATAAAAGCTGCATGCTTAATTATATTTTAATAATAATTATATTTTTATTTAATAAAAAATGGTGCAAAACGCACACGCACACACACACACACACACACACACACACACACACACACACACACACACACACACACATACCACACCATAGCACTATTTTCTAGGCAATTGAAGGACCCCAATTAGAATTTTCATAGTTTACCGCATTCACTATTGTATGAGTTTCACCAAAGCAAACTGAATATTATAAAGGTGTGTGTTTGAACAGCTCTCTCAAGCTTCTCTGACCCTTTGATTAGCAGAAAGCCGAAAAACAAAGCCGTCTTCATCCTTTTCTCCTGCCTTTGTTACTCTTGGCTGCCGTGGCGCGGTTCAAAGCGAGGGCTCCACGTATAATCCTCGCAATATACATCTGTGAATTATTATTGTAATTCTTTATACGTTTATTGGAGCTGAATAAACTCCACATCAAATACATCACTCGGGCGATGTCGAAAACGCCTCGGGCTAATCACTCAACATCTGCTAACTCTTTCAAAATGTCCTCATCGGCCTTTTCTCCTGGCAAAGGAGGAGGAGAGGAAAAGTGAGGGAGTTTCTGGTCTTAATTAATGGCCGTTGCCGGTGTGTGTATCGAGACGGGTCGGGCCCCGCGGCGAGGCTGGTGGGTCGCTCTAACGCTACATGGAGGTAGACATGTGGGAAAGCTTTGGCTCTTGGCTCAGCCTCAGTCGCTCTCTCACACACACTCCTGATGACAGTGAGAACGGGAGAGTGCTGAAGTCCTAATGGAAAAGCACAAGTCGTCCTGTCTGAAGTCATTCTTTAGCCCTGAATGACGGTGAACAGTGCGTGTGTTTGTCTGGTTTATCCCAGTCATGAAAGTTCCTCAAGATTATGCACTTTCTGGTTGAGTACATGCCTAGGCCACTTTCCACCCCAAAATGAGACAAATTTTGCATATAAAAAGAATAATTTTCATTTGGGGTATCACAATATATCGTAAAACAAAAATGCAACAATATGTATCTTGGATAGTGACAATATGTATTGTGTATAATTCACCCAAAATGAAAATTACTGTGTGATTAAAAAATTCAAGTTTTCAGAGTTTCAGTGTCAGTATTACATTAAACTACTATATATAATGTTGAATATAATGTATAATGCAATGGGGGAATATTTGTGGGTCCTGATAATGCCAAATGTCTTGTTACCAGTAAAAAGGCCTACATTATTTTAAATATATCTAGTCAGTGACAGAGATCAAGCATATTCATCTACAATTATTCAGTATTTTCATCTTCAGAATCATGAATATTGTTATTCTGGTGTCTCTATTGTCCTGTGCTTTGGGTTTCAGCACCAAGTCCAGGACTATTCATTTACACACACAATATATCAAATTTAGCATTTTAATCAACAGGACATTTTTTGTTAACCTTTTATCATATGACTTGGAGTATCACAATAATATCGTATCATGAGTTCAGTATTGTGATATGGATTGAATCGTGACATGAGGGCATCATTACACCCCTAATTTTTACACATGAATTGGCATCTTGAATTAGCAAATTGATGCACCTCTTGATGGAAGTAACATCACAACATTTAAGAGATGTATATATGCACGACGCTTCCATCTGCGTTTCTCTATCGCTTCATATTTAGCTGCCTTCTCTTGGTGTGTTTGCTGAGATAGCAGTATTGGTAGTGTGTGTGTGTGTGTGTGTGTTTGGCAAAGTGGACCATTAACCTGTAGCCCTGAGGTGAAACCGCAGCCAAGTCCAATATTGGCTCCAGCATCAAGGGCTCCTGCTTCCCGCCACTCAAAAACACTCAGAAAGACGCTGATCAGCAGAAACTCAAAGATGGACTCGATGCAAATTCAACCTTCAGCCTTCAGAGAGTTTGAGACGGCATGGGCGCAAAACATACATTATTAACCTACAGTAAATGTAGCGTGGGAGCTAATCTGGCCCTGTTCGGTCTGTGAGTAAAAGTACCAGCCTGTCATCGGCTGGGTTTGATCTCGGGTCTAGAATCGATATTCTCTGTAAACTGTAGGGGAAAATGGAAACATAAATGGTTCACAATCAGAACTGAGAACTGAGACTGACGAATGTTTGTCGTTCGATGTTCAACAGGAGGTCAGAAGGTCAAGAGTTCACAGACAGCAGACAGACGATCACAACAGACAAAACCATAAACTCTCTCCAGAGCTTTTAATTGACTTGATTAAATGTTTTTGGATTATTGTAAGATGTCATATGAGTTACTTTCAATATTTAATATATATAATATATTGTTATATTGTTATATATGTATGTTATAAGATTTCATACGGAGGCAGATCAACAGATTAATATCAAATCATTAATCTATCCATTAATCTATTCATCCATCCATCCATCCATCCTTCCATCCATCCATCATCCATCCAACTATTTATTCATCCATTCATCCATCTTATTTATTTAGTTTTATTATTTATGAGATATAAGTTGTTATAAGATGCCATTTGTGTCTCTCAACAGAATTGATTTAATCTACATTTAATTAAACCTAATAATGTTTTACATTTTATTTTATTCATCAGATTTAGGGATAACATTTATTTGTTTAGAAATTAATCCTCGAGATGTATTCGAGTTATAAGACATAATATTTGAGTCTTTATTATTTTATTTGATACATTTTTATTTAATGTTATGTTATCATATGAATCATGGAATTTTACAATAGGTTTTTTTGGGGGGTTTTTTTGTGAAATGAATGGACACATTTGTTTTTTAATAAGATTTTAATGCTATACTGCGAAACTGAATGTCAAAAAAATCATTTGGTTCTTGAATTTTTTTTAATGTAACAAGATCTTGATTAGATCATTATGAGCCAAAGTCACATTCAGACTGAAGCGCAGCTGAACCAGTTTCATGACTCTGATCACACACATATTGTATAAATGAGGTCTGATTCACTCATTGCTGGTGACTGTCACCTCACATGTTCCCGTGCTCTGATGGTGTGAAGACACGCATGTGTGTGTGTGTGTGTGTGTGTGTGTGTGTGTTGGTGCCGCTGGCAGATTGTCATCATCAGTGTGTTGTTGAGAAGGCTGGCAGGAACGTCTTCGGGCTCGTCTCTCTCTCTCTGCTGCAAACACGTGCGTTCAGTCAGAAATCGTCTGAAAAGATGTATGGAGGTATCCGTGTGCTAGCTGTCGGATGGATATGTCATATGACATTACGCCCGCGAGGAGCTCGGCGCTGATAAAATGACAGATGCTGTTTTGTGCCTCACGGATTTTGCCTTCCCACAATCTTTTCTTCTCCGCTTCCTTCAGCTCCACATTGACCTTTGCCAAATTCACCACTGATTCGACAATCCAGAGAAGTTAATTATCAGAAAATTCAGAGTGTTTCGCTCCCTGGAGAAAGACTGTGAATCAGCTGAGTGTGTGTGTTTGTGTTTATGTACTGGTTAACGTGGGGTTACGAGATGCACGAATCTCCATGGAAACAGACATCAACAGGGCTGTGTTTGGGTTATTGGCGTTGGCTGTAGGATTCGTACAGTGGGAGGAAAGATGTGGAGAACTGACCTTTCTGTCTGCGTTTGGATCACTTACTCTGCCTCAGTGTGACCCTGCAGGCGCTGGAGCCAATCTGTGATCCTGAGGCCAAACGCACAGAGACGGAAGCGCATCGTGTAGAAAACACTCGTGATGCAAACTTTCAGGAGGGAAACCTGCATTTCAATGACTGTAAATAATCGAGACAAGTTCAATTTAGGGCTGTGAAACGATTAATCGCGATTAATCGCATCCAAAATAAAAGTTTGTGTTTACATAATATATGTGTGTGTACTGTGTATAATTATTTAGTATATATAAATACACATACATGCATGTATATATTAAGAAATATTTGTTTAAATATACTGTATATATATATACAGTATAAATGTATATAATAAATATTTTATATATAAATAACACATTTTTCTTAAATATATACATGTATGTGTGTGTATTTATATATACAAAATAATTATGCACACTTATTTTGGATGCGATTAATCGCGATTAATCGTTTCACAGCCCTAGTTCAATTACTAAATAATCGTGTAGAAAACACTTTCAGGAGGGAAAACCTGCATTTCAATGACTGTAAATAATCGAGACAAGTTCAATGACTATAAATAATCGTGTAGAAAACACTCGTACTGCAAACTTTCAGGAGGGAAACCTGCATTTCAATGCACACGCCAATCATATAAATAAGCGTTCTGTATGTGTGTGTCTTAATGTTCAATAATATTATCAACTTGATTGAACTGACAAAAGTTGAACTGAATAATGGCACTATTATCTTCTGTAGAGCCGCTTTACAGCTGAAATTGAATTTGTTTCATTATTGATGACCTTTGCAACTCTCTACATTCAGTTATTGAACTGAATTGAGCTGAAAAATGATGTTATTGTCTTCTGTAGACTTGCTTTTCAGTTGAATTGAGATTTTTCAACATCCGCACTGTTATTGAACTGAATTGAATCAACATTGAACTGACTTGAGTTTAATTTGTTTCATAATTCACTGTTAATTCAATTCAGTTCAATAACAGTGTTGATGTTACAGTTCATCAATTATGAAACAAATTTGAATCAGCTATTAAAGCAGCTCTACTGAAGACAATAGTGCGATTACTCAGAACAAGTGTGTTCAGTGTTGATTCAGTTTAGTTCAATAATAGTGCAGTTTATCAAATTATGAGGCGAGTTTAATTCAGCTATAAGCAGCTCTATAGATGACAGTTGTGTTGTAATTCAGCCTAATTCAGTTCAATAACTGTGTCACTGTTTGCAGAGTTCATCAATTATTAATTTAATTTGATACTCCTGTAAAGCAGCTCTACAGAAGGCAATAGTGTCATCGACTTGAGTTGAATAAATTTGTTTCATAATTTATGAACTGCAACATCGACGCTATTGAAGTGAATTGAATCAACATTGAAATGACTCGAGTTGAATAAATTTGTTTCATACCTAATGGACTTTGGAACATTCACACTGTTATTGAACTGAATTGAGCTTTACAGCTGAAAATTGAATCCGTTTCATAATTGATGAACGAAATTGACAGTTACTGAACTGAATCAACAGCTGAATAATCTTCTGTAGAGCTGCTTTATAGTTGAATATGTATTTCACGTCGCATGTTTTTCTTCCTTTGTCTCTTCCTCAAACTGTTTTTCTTTCTCTCAAACACACGTGAATATTCCGCACACAAACACAAACGCCAGAAGCCCGTCGGCGTGTCCAGGTAGATGGATGCGTTTGATTGGTCCAGGCTATGATTGGCATTAATTGCCATGGCAGAAGGCATGCCTGCCTTTCACATGAGGTCTACTCTGATTGGCCTGATGAGTCCAGATCTTGCTTCTGGAGGTCTTGAGGCCTGAGGGCGTCCCGAGCGCTGCCTGTCCTAAATTCACCCCACCTCAGCACGCTCCACCCGTCAGATCCGCTGACGGCTCGCTGGAGACGAGACACAAGCGGCCACCATGCGTTCGCTGGCGTTTGCAGGATTCCTGTTCCCGTCAGATGGTTTCCATTAAGGGCTCCGTGTGATTTGTGTTTACCGAAAGCAATCAGTCTTAATTGTGCGACGTCTGCTGGAGAGAAAGACTTCGTTTCCGGTCTTCCCATCTGATCTTTTTCTGTTCTTCATGAAAGATGGAGGTCTGACTCAGCTGTGTAAAAATCCGTTTGTTTATTTGACTTCTCCTTCAGTTTATGCTTGAAAGCAGCAGATGAACAGGAAGTCTTGTGAGAATGGGCGAAGAGTAAACTCGTTCGAGGCAAACTGAGTATCTCAGTGTAATCCACTGGTATTCAAGTTTAAGAAAATACATTTTTTGATCATAATAACATCAGAACACCAAATTTTATTTAGGTTTTAGCCCTTATGACTTCATTACATCAACTGTAAATAGAAGAGCGTCAGTGATCATGTGACTCTTTCTTGTGATCATGTGACCCCCCCCCCCCACTTTCAATTCTTTTATTTCAATAAAATTGGGATTTTTTGGAATTAAAGAACAAAAGGATAAACATTGCAGATTTATTTTTATCATATTTACCAGGGGTGCGAATAATTCTGACCACAACTGTATATATGTATATATATATATATATATATATATATATATATATATATATATATATATATGAAATTGTCATGCACTGCAATATTTTATCTGGTAGGGCTAGGGCTGCACGATATTGAAAAACGATATTTAGTTTTTCTGCAATATATTGCGATATGAAAACAATTTCACCAGATGACTTGAATGGCTCTATTTGGAAAGAATGAATAATTCTAGGATGATTGGGATGATTTTGTAGGGTAGTGAATCTGCAAAATAATAAAGAAATTACAAGCATAGATAAGTAATATAGAACAAAGATACAAATTAAAATAAACAGTGCTTTATGTTTTTCAGGTCAGTCTAACAGTATTCAGGTACAGAAATTCAATAATCAAATGTAAAATAACACTGCATAGTCTGAATATATGGAATATAATTCATCTTTGTTAAAGGTGCAGAAGTGATTTTCTCTTTGTATTTTGTTGTTTGATTAACATTAATGACACAGCAGGTTTATTAGGCTGCTGTCACTTTAAGACCGAATGCACTGATCCAATATAATGATACGCATCCGTTTTTTTCTCAGTTCTTTACGTTCACATAAGACATAAGTGAGGATACTCTACGAGACGGGCATTTTGACCGTTTTTTTGTGTATGCACAAGCGTCTTCTTGCGCTCAAATGGTTTAAAATCGCTTGAACGTTTAAACCAACAGGATCTAAAACATGTGCAAATGATAAACTTTCCCTCTATGATGATTAAACTTAGCGATTCATCTAAGAATCACGTGCGTTTCGAACCGTGTTGCCTGATACGTACGGATCAAGTCGAGTCACCTTCATTTATATAGCGCTTTAACAATATAGATTGTTTCAAAGCAGCTTTACAGTGATAATAGCAAGTTAAAGTAACAGAGATTGTTTTGGCTTTACAGCAGCTCTAGAATAAAGTTATTGTCCAGATAAAGTTAGTTTTTATTGATTCACTTCCATTGCAAAGATCATTGGTTATTATAGGGGCCGCTAACACGACACCGTTTTAGATTAAAACAGGAAACGTTTAATGTGTTCTGGCCGTTCATTTGCACGGCAACAGTGTTTGTCGCTCGAGAACGCAAACTTTGAAATCGGTTCCAAGGTGCAAGTTGTGAAAATCTTATCATCTCTGTGTAAACTTCAAAAATGTGAATCTGTGAAGATGGTGACGGCGTGGATATCACGTGTTTAGTCTATAGATGCGCGTTTGAATATATGTGACCCTGGATTACGTCACCAGTCTCGAGTCGCACGGGTATATCTGTGGCAATAGCCAACAATACATTGTATGGGTCAAAATTATAGATTTTTCTTTTATGCCAAAAATCATTAGGATATTAAGTAAAGATCATGTTCCATGAGGATATTTTGTAAATTTCCTACCACAAATATATAAAACATTTATTTTTGTGAGTGAATGCAGCACAATCGTGAACATAAATGAACAACTTTAAAGGAGATTTTCTCAATGTTCCAATTTTTTTGCATCCTCAGATTCCAGATTTTCAATAGTTGTATCTCGGCCAAATATTGTCCTATCCTAACAATCCATACATCAATGGTTTTTTAAAGCTTATTTATTCAGCTTTCATATGATTTATAAATCTCAATTTCAAAAAATGTACCCATGTGACTGGTTTTGTGGTCAATTTGTTTTGCTACAAATTGACATCGCCAAATCACTTGCCTGCATAATACAGAATTTTTTGTCGTTTCCATGCAAACTGGAATAATTTTGATAACGTTTTAACTACAACTACAATCCCTATGACCTAACGTGCTAAAAGTTAGCAATGCTAAAGCGATATATCGTCCAGCCCTATTCAAGCGCAGTGTCAAACGTTACTGGAATCTGTCGTGAGTTGAGTCTTCCAATCCGTATGGTTTAATATGAGATCTGTGTTTTGTTCTCCTCAGGTGTCGGGGAGTTCGGCGGGTTCTCCGGCCGGATCGTCGGCCTCCTCCGGCTCGTCGCGACAGTATTCCCGACAGAGAATAACACGTGTCAATCTCAGGGACTTCATCTTCTACATGGAGCAGGAGCGAGAGACCAGCAGATCTCTCCTTCTGTATCGAGCTCTCCTGAAGTAGTGTACACTAACTGAACTCTGCACACTATCGAGGGATCACCCGACCAACACTTCCTTCAGCCCTGCGACGTGCCTTCAGCCCCATCAGTGTGTGTGACCTCGTGATCTCAGCGTTGCTTTTCAGACAAAAAGGTTTGGGAAAAAAAGAGAAACGACTAAGATGTACTTCACGTTTCCTGGATTCTCCTCAACTTTATTAGGTGAATTGTATTTATGATAGTGAATTTTAAGGCTTGTGTCTCTGGCTTTGAGCCGAGGAGCATTTGTTTGTTGTTTGTTTGTTTGTTTGTTTTTTGTGTATGAATGAATCTGACACTGCATATATCATCACTTTCTTTATCAGTATTTTAATTTTGTTTTCCAGAAATAAAAATATTCTAAAAACAAAAAGTTTAGGCGAAACACAAAAGAGAATTAGATTTTTCTCAAATATCCCCTATTAGCAATTTTTAACAAGTTGTTAAAGACAACATTAAAAATGGAAGCTCGTCTCTTCTTTCCTGTTGTGAGGAACAAATGTGGGCGGGGCTTGATTTTGTCCGTGGGAAATTGATTGGATGGTTGTGGTTTGCTATTGGTGGATCTGATGTGAGTGACAGGTTGCCCCGCCCACATCATCAGAGAAGAGATGTCGCTAATTCTGATTTACGAATGCACATGATTTTAAAACAATAATGATGTGCACGGATAAGTAATTTATAATAAATACTGCATTATTCCATAATAAAATAAAAATCGTCAATTTTGATTTCATATTGACTTTACTTTTTTAGCTTCACTACATTTCGTTTGGTTATGCTTAGAGCATTATTAGAGCATTTTTGCACATTTTTGAGTGTAAAACAAGAGGTAAATCCTGATGAAGTTGAAGTGTTTTTGCAGTGCCGATGTCATTCTGCTGTTTATTCAACACGGAGCGCTTACAGTGAACGATCTTTGAGACGAAACGCCTTGAAGTGATCCATGTACTTTTCTGGAAAAGAAACTGTGTTCTCTAAACCTTATGCAGACTTTCCCAAACATCATCATCATCATCAGTGTAAAACCACATGGAAAACAATTATTTACTTAGTATTTTTGTCTTGTTTTCCATACAAACATCTAAAAAATCTCAAATCAAGTTACATTTACTTGAAGGAAGATGATTTTTTTTGTTGTCTGAAAACAACACTAATATCTTCTCAAAATGAAGTGAGTTTATGCCTAAAACAAGAACTAATATTTGCCAGTGGTGTAAGAAAAATAATCTTGTTTTCCCTTTGAATTAAGATCATTTTTCAGACCTTATTGGCAGATATTTCAAGCACAAACTCACTTCATTTTGATACATTTTTCAGAAAACAAAACTTATTGGGCCCTATCTTGCACCCAGCGCAACTGACTTTGTACAGCGACGCATGTTTCATTCCTATTTCTCACCCGACGCACAGCGGACTTTTCCCTCCACAGACGCACGTCGGTAAATTAGGGAATGAACTTGTGCTCCCGGGGGCGGTTCAGCGAAAAGAGGAGGCGTGTTCCAGCGCAAACGTTCCCTGGTGCTATTTTACAGTTTCAGAAAACAATTCCGCCACAGACCAGGAGAAACCTCGTCTAAAGTCAGCGGCGCGTTCAGAGGCTATTTTAAGGGCGCATGCTTGGCCATAATGTAGCGTGTGCACAACACACACACACTTTGCTTCTCTCATCTACAGACGCAGCAGTTCTCATTTTTAGAAAACCATACATTATTACAAGGAGAAATATTAACACACGAGGGAAATCATTGTTGTGTCCATGAAGATGTGAAAAAATAGGCATAAATCTAGCTTACACATTTACTCAAATTATCATGCGCCTGTTTAACCGAAGCTAATCTGGGTGTGTTTCTCCATCCCCAATGTCACTTCTCTGTGTTTTACGGCCCTGACGAGAACGTCGGTCTCCTCGGCTGTGAACCGCTCCTGGCGTGCGTCTGGCAAATCCGCCATTATAATAGCAATCCGCCATGGAACAAGCGCGTCTGCTCTTAAAGGGAATGTGAGATGAGGCTCTGATTGGTTTATTTCACGTTACGCCCAAACCACACCTATGAGTAATGAAGCGACTTCAGACCAACACATTTTAGATTTGCGTCGAGACCCGCCCACAAAGTTACTTGCGTTTCGCGTTTGCTACTTGCGTTTCAGATCGTTAAAATAGGGCCCAATATCTTAATATCAAAATCAAAACTTAATAGTCATTTTGCTTCTCCAGTAAATGTCTCCTGATTTAAGAATGTTTGGATATTTGTGCTGGAAAATAAGATAAAAATACAGAGGAAGAAGTTTTTTCGCAGCACAATCACAGTATTAAACCCCCCGTAAAAAGCTGAATTTATCGACTAAAACTCTATTTGGAAAACTTTTATCAGCGAGACTTTCATGTAAATAGACTTTTTGATGAATATTGTTTTTAAAAGCATGTATAAATGACTTCCAACAAAAATAACACTTTAAACTCAAGTCTGTATTGAGGAATGAATCCCGATCATGAAGCTTCTGTCTGTCGATGTGGTTTGTATGAGTTTAATGTGTGTCCGTGAGGAGCACGAATCCCGAATCAGGCCAGCAGAGCCGAGCGATAGCAATACCAACACGCAAACACACGTTTGACTTCTGTTCTGAAGCGTTTCTCATCTCGTAAGTCATTCCGTCTTAAAGCGGCACTACATTATGAAGACAAACACTTTCCTTTGGACTGACGTGCGCTGATGAATCTACAATAAGACCACGAGCATGTATTATGAAAGTATTAGCGCTTCATTTTGATATCATGTTTTCATTTTTGTCGTGTAAAACTGGATTTCACTGCCGATTCCTCCTGTTTATGTTAGTGATGTTTAATCTCACTCTGCATTTTCACTGCAAAAAATCATTTTCTCACTCAGTATTTTTTGTCTTGTTTTCCAGTACAATATCTAAACATTCTGACATCAAGATACATTTGCTTGAGAAGCAAAATGACTGAAGATATTAAGTTTTATTTTCTGAAAGTGTATTAACGCAAGCATTTTTAAAATCATTTTCACAAAAGTTTCACGGCCCCCAGAATATGTTGATTTATGAATATCTGAACGTACAATATATCAAAAGCCTCTGCTTTTAAAGAAAGAACCCGTTTTAATTTAAAGAAAGAAAAAAAATGCTTCTTTTTTTATCAACACTTAAATGTAAGTTTCATAAAAAAAGCAACATTTTGAACAAAAGTTGTATCTGTTAATATTATTTTATGGGCATGGCATAAACTAACAATTAACAGTTGTTTTATTATCTAACATTATCAAAGATTAATAAATACTGCGACAAATGTAGTCATGTTAGTTAATGCATTGTTTAACATTTACTAATGGGATGTTAACTTTTTTTTTTAATGTCGATACATTTTTCAGAAAATAAAACTTAATATCTTAAGCCATTTTGCTTTTAAAAAGTAAGTGTATCTTGATTCAAGCATGTTTAGATATTTGTACTGGAAAACGAGACAGAAATGCATTTTTTTTTGCAGTGTATTTTCAAATCAGTGTGCCTGATTATTACAGATATTTTCAGTTATTGATGTCAGTCAGATATTATGATGAAGAACACGAGTCCCGTCCGGGCCGTCCTGTAAGCATTAAGTTTGGTGAGGGTTCGCCGTACATGATGTCAGGAGAGGTCAAGCTCTGTGACCTTTCTTCACTCTGGACCCTCTCGCTCTTCTATGCATCGTGAATCCTGTTCAAGTGTGTGTGTGTCTGAAGGTTTTAGTTTCATTCGTTTTGATGTCTTCAGTGTTTCCAACGTCCAGCCGAAAACTTCGTTTTCTACCTATTTATATTTTATCATTCGCAATACGGTTCATTCCCTGACAGTCCGATGTGAAACAAGCACAAATGTATTTGTTGGGTCGTCTAAAGCGACTTTATTAATCTTCTGATTTCTGATTTCTGCTGGAGGCTCTTTCTATGACTTACGCTTTGTAGCCAAAATATTATTAGATCTCTCTTCATATTGTATTATGTGCACAGCTGGAATTTAATGTTTTGATCTATGGATGATTTGTATATATTGTTTACAAGACCTTGTGTTTATTAGAACTATCTTATTTTTGGTAAATTCTGTACATATCCTGAAATATTTCTGTTTGTGTGAACATACTTCTGTATTTGTACCTATTTTGTAAAGGAATAAATAAGCTGTTTACTAAACTTAAAAATGTTGTTTACATGTGTGTGGTTCACCGTTTCATAACTTTTATGATATAAATGCTATACATTTTTTTTATTTTATGTATTACACATATATATATATATATATATATATATATATTTCTGATGCCATCAGCAGGTATTTAGATTTTTTCTGAAAATATGACTTAATATCTTCATTTTGCTTCTCCAGTAAATGTATTCAAGAATGTTTAGATATTTTTACTGGAAAACAAGACAAAAATACTGAGGAAGAATTATTTTTTTTTTTTTTGCAGTGTATTTTCCTGTTTGTATGACAGATAGCTATTTTAAGTTATTGATGTCAGTTAGATATGTATTTCATAACTTTTTATGAAATAAATGCTGTATATTTATATATTTTTTAAATAATTTTTTGAAATTTTGATTACATGTATAATTGTGTTTATAATTTTTGGATTTTTGTTTTTAATGACCCTACAAGTTTGAATAAATGATCTAAAACATGAGAAAAATATTCTAGATATTTTAAATAAGATGGAAGAACAAAACACTAAACTTAAGATGATTATCTGACAAAATTATTTGGCAAAAAAAATTACAAACTACAGCTACAAGTTTTATTTTGAAAACAATGGATAGAAAAAAAAAAGCAAACATTAATTGACATCTTCACCCTTTATTTAAATATTATTTTTTAAATTGTTTTAAAGATTTAGTAAGCATATTGTGTTTTTGTACTTGGAGTCAATAGTTTTATTTGTGATAATAATGCAATGAAACATGCATAATTATGAAGAAATTATGAACACATGCAAAAACAAGAGAGAACCAACAAAATATTAATAACTGTGTATGTTGTATTCAATGCATGTTTTTTCCTGTCAGCTTGTTTTTCTATGCATTTTTTTTTTTGCATGCAAAATAAAACCTCAAGTCTTTTTTGCCAAATAATTTTATCAGATAAACATCTTAACCAAGTTTATTTTTTTCTTCATATTTAAAATATAAAATATTTAAAATATATATAAAATATTTTCTTCATATTTTGACAGAAGACTGTCAGTCATTTATCAATATTAGTGGCTGATTTATAGAAGTGGATGAAAAGCACAAACAACTGTCCGGTGAATATTACGCCTTTTTTATTATAGCAAATATGCAAGTAAATAAAAAAGAAGACACTGTAAATAAACACATGCCCTTTAATACCACAGTCTAATTATTAATACATTAAATAATGACAATTTTCACCTTGGTAGACGTTTTGAAATGTTGAGGATTTTCTTTTGTCATTTGTATGTACATATCATATTGCTTTGCTCATGTTTAATCCATCAGTCGTCTAGTATTAAAGCGGTGTCAGTGTGGGGTTTTTAACATTGGGTCTGTTTACAAAGAGAAACTGTTTCAATATTCAAACAACTGTACATAGTACCAGCGTTTAGGCCTGATGAAGTGTTTCACCCGTGTCCTGAATGCGTTACGACAACATGTAAAGGAATCCAACGTAAATATGCATCATCTGAAAAGCACAAGTTCTGTTCAGCAAACTTTGATCATCATGTCATGGGATCGACTACATGCATTGTTTAATCCACACCGGGATTCGCTCTTTTGAGTCCGCATGATCTGAGCGCTCTGTGTGTTTTGGGTTTGTAAATGCACTGCCCTGGGAATGCATGCTGGGATGCTCTCTCTCTCTCTCTCTCTCTCTCACTCACACACACACACACACACACACACACACACATGAAAGGGCTGGTTGGTCATTCCCTTTGTGTCAGAACTGGACCAGATCTGGGTCAGATCTGCAGACTCTTAATCAGACGACTGTGTTCATGAACACTTTCAGACTCCAAACCGCATCAATCTGGAGTTTAAACTCGGCTTTACACGGACAATCAGAACGAGGTGGTTTGTTTTTGATCAAGATGTTTGAGTTGAGAAGAAACAGCATGTGTGAGTCACACACACACACACACACACACACAGACTGGAGGAGTTTGTTCTTCTGTTGGTCTTTGATCAGGATGATCAGATGAAGTGTCCTCGACCCAGATCAGTGCTGTGATGATGAAGATGAAGATGATGATGATGACCCGTGTCTACACGATCATAGCAAAAATGTATACAAAACGCCACAACTTTGTATACATGTGGTTGAATAAAAAACGACATAACCCTCCTATTGCCTTAAGAAAAGTGTCTGTTTTTTGATTCTTCAAACTTAAAGAAAAGGTTCATCATGTAAAAAATCACGTTTTAATTTTGAATGATATATTTCACTGTATATGCACACTGGTGTTTAAAAGTTTGGGGTCGGTCGGTTATATTTATGGCTCATATATGTAGTATAGTAGTGGGCAAAAGTGATGTTTGTTTTTAATGTCCCTTCGAGTTCAATGAAACCATCAAAATATGAGAAAAATATTTTTAATTATGAAGAAAAAAACAAAACACTAAACTTGGTTAAGGTGTTTATCTCTATAACATTATTTGGCAAAAAAAGGCAAATTACAGCTATAGGTTTTATTTTACATGCAAAAAAAGAAAAACAAAAAGCTCAGGAAAAGCATATATTGACTAGAAACATAATCAGTTATTAATATTTTGTCGGTTCTCTCTTGTTTTTGCACTTGTTCATAATTTCTTTGTATGTATTATGTTTCATTGCGTTATTATCACGAATAAAACAATCGACTCCAAACACAACTACATAATATGCTTACTAAAAATTCTTATATATATATATATATATATATATATATATATTTATATATATACTGTATAATATTTAAATAAAGGGTGAATATGTCAATTTTGCTAGGCCGGACATCACTTTTAGCCACTACTGTACATATATAGACAATTACTGTATTTAATGTTTAATATGATTTTATTTTTAAAGATTTCATTTGTGTTTGGACAATAGAAGGGTTAAATCTATCGGTTAAAGAGCACATTACAAGCTGGCTTAAAAGAATTTGTTATATGGCAATCAATTGATTATATTTGCAAATACTATCTTTTTTCAGACAGACAGGGAATGTGTGCCTGAAGTGTTGATTTGTTAGTTTACTGTAGTTTACTGTAGTTTTACTGTAGTCCAGTGTGACGAAATTCCCAACGTATCCGTCCTTGACTCGCGCGGTTCCGCATCCGACAACATTTTGACGTCAAAAACAGAAAACGGACAACTTCAAACAATCGGAAAACCTGATAAACTGGGCTAATGAATAACGATTATTCATTCACAAAGATGGTTTAAAAATTAATGCACCGTAGATAGTTACCCTCATTCTGTCAGCTCTCGCACACTCGAGTCTATTTCCACTGAATCTTTAAACACACGGGCGTCTGAGACGCATTTAAGTGCAAACGTATGTGGTGATGAACGCTATGGATTTCCTCTAGACACAATCATATGTCTTCATCTTCCAATGCTTAGCCTCGGGATCCTTACATTTTCTTCGTGACACACACACACAACTCTTTGTGTTTAGCTCAAAACTCTTTTGATTCAAGCATTAGAGAGCTTATAAAACTTTCAACTGTTTAACGATATGCTTAATGTTCTGGCTCGATGTTCTCAACGCAGGCTTTAGAAAAACCCACGTTTGCTCGCAGATCCTTCAAACAAAGAAGCGGAGCGCATTAAACCCTGGACCGCTCCGGCCCCGCAGCTCCGGGGCGTAATAGTGTTTCTGTTTCTCACACAGAACAACACTCCCATCATCCTTCATGTAACAACAGAAATAAACACAAAACTCCATCCTAGTACTGATAACCGCATACAACGGCGCTATAAGGAGTGAAAAACTTTATAAACAACAAGGTTGAAATGAAAAAATCCGTTGGGAGCGAGAAACCGACCCTCGGCCCCTGACGATAGAGTCGTTTTAATCACACGCTGGAAGAGGGGCGTGGCCTGATTCCATATGCGTGAGGACGTCCTCTGATTGGTGGTTCGGGCGGAACAGGAAGTGACGCAGATCCTGTTGAAGTTCTTTGGGTTTGTGTGCGTGTGTGTGTGTGTGTGTGTGTGTGTGCATTACATTCCCCGTGTGAACGCTGCGAGTCTGTGTGTGGAGGGGCCGAGGGCCTGAGTGTGTGTCTAGTCCAGCGGCTCCTGCTTTATCCTGATGGGTGTGTTCATGGACTGACTCCTCCTGTCCTCGCGACACAACACGTACTCGCTGAACTGGGACGAGTCCACTCCTCCGCCACAGGACGCAGACACACTGAAGCCCTTCTGGAAGAGACGCTCCAACACCTGCAACACAAGCACAAGCTCAAACACACACATCTCATCACAGACCCGCTCAAACGTCTGGGGTCGGGAAGGATTTCAAGTCTCTTCTGCTTTGATCAAGAATACAGTAAAAATTGTGAGATATTATTACAACTTAAGGTTGCACTTTATTTGGTTACACTTTATTTTATGGTGTCATTGTTACAGTGTAATTATATATTTAAGTACTGAGTAATATTAATCAACTAAATGTACTTACTATAGGGTTAGGGTAGGATTAGGATTTGGTTTAGGGTTAGTTGCATGTAATTATGCATAATTTACTGTTATTACTATGGTAAGTATGTAAGTATGTAACATGTTACACTTTATTTTAATGTGTCCTCATTACAGTGTAATTTAAGTACTGAGTAATAGTAATTAAATACTTACTATAGGGTTAGGGTAGGATTAGGGTTAGTTGCATGTAATTATGTATAATTTATAGTTATTACATTTACATTTATGCATTTGGCAGACGCTTTTATCCAAAGCGACTTGCATTGCATTTCAAGGTACACATTTTATCAGTTCTTCTTATTCACTACATGTAACATATGTAACAAGGAGGACACAATAAAATAAAGTGTTACCAAATTTAATATTAGTGTTTTCTATGCGAATATATAGTAAAGTGTAATATATTCCTGTGATCAAAGCTGAATTTTCAGCATCATTACTCCAGTCTTCAGTGTCACATGATCCTTCAGAAATCACTCTAATATGATGATTTGATGCTCAAGAAACATTTATGATTATTATCAGTGTTGAAAACAGTTGTGCTGCTTCATATTTTGGTGGAAACTGTGTTTTTAGGATTCTATGATGAATTGAAAAAAAAAAATCATTATTTTATTTGAGGTTGTAAATGTCTTGACTGTCATTTTTTATCAGTTTAATGCGTCTTTGCTGAATAAAAGTATACATTTCTTTCATAAATAATCATACATTTTTGAATGGCAGTGTATTAGAGCTGTAGGCTCATAGAGAACCAGGTTTGAGTTCCTAGTGTATGAGTAAAGGCAAAAAAAAAAAAAAACATGCACAAAACTGTACTTTCGTCTGACTGGTTTATTTAGAGGCTTCATACTATAATACAAGTGAGTATGAGCATGAAAAAATGCACATTATTCATTAATCAACAGCCCTGACTTGCAGAAGCGAACTGCTGATCGCATTCATATTCACTGTAAACTGTCCTTCATATGAAACCCAAATCACCTTCTCAAATGGACTGTTATTTACGTGAGTTTGGAAAACTGATTTTACACCAACAAAACAAACTCTAGGGAACCCTGAAAATCTAGGGTTCATATTCTCTTTTTCTTTTTTTTTTTTGCTTTAATCCTCTGAACCATTCACTCTAAATCACACACATGAGATGCTCATGTTAAAAATATATCAGGTTCGTGATGACAGCCACAGCGGGAAACACACACACACACACACACACACACACACACACACACACACACTCACTCACGCACACACACATCATCCACTCATGAAAGTCTCTGTGAGATCGGCCATCGTCCCTGACACGAGTTCACTCAGAGAAATGACCGTCCAGAGACGTGTTTTTCAGCGGTAACTTATGAGAATGTGTTCGTCGTTTCATAAATAACTGTGTGTAAACAGAACGAGATTAAACATTCAGTAGAAGAGTGACAGCTATATTTAACTGCAGTACAAATGTGGTTACAGAGAAAAAACCTGTGTGTGTGTGAGTGTGTGTGTGTGTGTGTGTGTGAGTGGCTCTGTGTCATGTCTGTCAGTAGAGCCTCTCTCTCTCTCTCTCTCTCTCTCTCTCTCTCTCTCTCTCTCTCTCTCTCTGTGTGTGTGTGTGTGTGTGAGTGAGTGAGTGAGTGTGTGTGTGTGTGTGTGTGTGTGAGTGGCTCTGTGTCATGTCTGTCAGTAGAGCCTCTCTCTCTCTCTCTGTGTGTGTGTGTGTGTGTGTGTGTGTGCAGTGGAACATCTGTCAGTTTGATGAAAGTTCACCAGTGTCCGAGTTGATCCCGGTCCTCCATCACTCTGAGATATGGACGGAGCTTCAGCTTTGGGACACTATGAGTGTGTGTGTGTTTGGCTAAATGTTTTTCCTTTCTGAAGCTGTTCGCGTGTGTCGCTCGCCCCTCTCACTTCCTCAGTGTCTCCATCTCACTGCAGACTCCGTCAATCTCTTTGAATTGTTCTTAAGTTCCCGAAGATGTCATTCATCTGCCGGGATTTTCCAGTCTGAGCTGGTTTATTAGTTCCTTCTCTCACTTTTTCAAGCTAAACGAGCCGTTCCTAAAAGCTGAAGTTACTGTATTACTGAGCAGAGCAAAAAAAGCTTGATTTTTACATCTAGCCACTGGCCACCATAACTCATTTAAAAAAGTGTGCTTAATTGCATTTAATGTGCACTTTAGTGTACTTCAAACCTTAAAAGTATATTTAAAAAACTGTACTTGCAGATAATATAATATGAATTAAATAAAAGGCCACTTAAGTGTACTTAAAAAGAGTAGACTTTCATGAAACACTTAAGTACACTTTTAAAAAGTGCATTGATATGAACTCAATTTTAAATGTATTGAATTGCAACTTGATCACAAGTGTGTGATTACAAATATATTAAAATACATACACAGTATTCAAGTTTCAATAGATAGGACAATATTTTAGATTCTCTTAAATGCTTCTCTGTACATTCTGAATTAAACTTTAACCATATTTCAAAGATAATAAAAGTAATTATAAAAGTATATATAAAGATGTACTTGAGTGGGTCACAAAAGCATTCCTAAGATCAAATAAGTGTGTTTAATCTAAAATTAAACTATAATAGATTTAATTGCAACTAACATGCAATTATGCGAACGAAAACATTCAGTTCAGACTTAGGTGTGTTATTTTAAAGTAGGCCTATTATATCTCTTATTTTAAAAGTATGTTAAAGTGTACTTCTTTTTCACAAGGGTGTTCTGAGATGTTTAGCATATTTATTTCTTATTATAAACCAGATTTGATCACATATAATCACATAGGCAAACCCTATTTTTGCAATGCATTTAGTGTTAATGTGGAGATGTTAATGTGTCTACATAGACAGCACTTTTAAGACATCATGCACGTTCCAGGTGACTGAAATCAACGCATTATTGTCTGGTTTCAGCGATTTCTAAAGCAGCGCGACATGCATCCCTCATCACTAAAGCAATCAATTCTGACAAGATCACAGTGTTTAAAAAAATCCAGTGAATGATGTATAGATAACGATTTTTGGGTCAACGTTTGGAAAACATTATTACGTAAACACTGGAAAACGTTGAATGAACGTTAACGTTACTGGAAGAAAGTTTTTTCATAACTTTGAGGAAGTTCGTGAATAACTTTTTAAATGTTACTAGTTTTAGAACGTTCAGAGAAAATGTACAGTTTTTTCCAATTGCTAACACACTAAAATGACACGCACAGCACAATTATTTAAACTCACACACAGAGAGCAAAACCTCTTCTCAAGTCTCCAAAAGTCGAAACACATTTTCTGCTTTACACACATTTTGCTATTCATAATGGCACTTTTTAAACACACTGAACACGGTTCTCTGCATAACACAACAATCTGACATAACGTATGGAGAGAGAATTGTGTCTTTATTACATGCGAGAAAATAAATGATCTGCGAGAAAAAAAAAATTGAGAGAAAAAGTTATCACACTGATAGCAAAAAAGCATTTCATGAGAGAAAAAAAAATATTTGAGAGAAAAAGTTTTCATACCAATAGCAAAAAATTATAATATTTGAGACTAAAAAAAGTTTTGAGAGAAAGTATTTTCTCATAGAACATAAAAAAATATAAATTTGAATTTTTAAAAATTATTTCTGAGAAAAAAAATCTCTCTCAAAATACTTTGAAAAAAAACTCTAAAATATATATATTTTGCTATCAGTGTGAAAACATTTTCTCAAAAAAAAAAAATTTTCTCTCAAAACGCTTTTCTTTGCTCTCGATGCAATTTCTTGCTCTCGTGTCAGGATTCTGCTTTCACTGTGAAAATTGTGTCATGGGCGGAGCCAATTTCCTATTGGCCAGTCGGGTGAGCATCGTCTTGTCTTGGGAGTCGAACTGAATCATTACACCATTGTTCGGTTCACCGGCATAGATGCCGCCTCTGCCGTAGTTGAGCACGGACACTGCAATGTTTGGGTAAGATGATTCACGGTGATCATAGATGATCATGGACGTATTGCCTGCGATAATTAATGCGATATTGCTCAGCTTGTCAGTGAACTACGGCTCTGTGTTAATGCCGCTTCATCTGAAAGCAGGCGATGGCGATTTACTACTAATCAAGGAACCGGCTTTACTGACGAGATGCGCAGGCCCAGCCCTAGTTCATCATATACAACCTCCTGTACAGTTTTACTCGGACTCAGAATAAACAATTTTGTTTTAAGGTCAATATGATACATTTCCTGTTTGAACCTATAACTTAACTATAACCTAAAATGATTTTTATTCATGTGTTTAGCATCTGTATCTCTCACTATAGGTAGGCTATAGAGCACTATCAGTGTTGTGCCTGAACGGTACATTGAACGATAGTTCATGAACTCGTTCATATTTTGGGTGAACGTGAACTGAAAGTAGCCTACTGTATTACTGCCTGATGAACGTTACTGTGAACTCGTTCATTCTGGTGTCTGTGAACGTCACGCTCTCTCAGTGTAATCTGACACCGTGACTATCGTAACAGACACAAAATTCTTGTAATCTGAACCAGGCATATGATCACCGTGAATCATCTTACCCAAACATTGGAGTGTCCGTGCTCAACTAAGGCAGAGGCGGCATCTATGCCGGTGAACCGAACAATGGTATAATGATTCAGTTCGACTCCCAAGACAAGACGATGCTCACCCGACTGGCCAATAGGAACGTGGCCCCGCCCATGACACAATTTTCACAGTGAAAGCAGAATCCTGACACGAGAGCAAGAAATTGCATCGAGAGCAAAGAAAAGCGTTTTGAGAGAAACTTTTTTTTTTTGAGAAAATGTTTTCACACTGATAGCAAAATATATATATTTGAGAGTTTTTTTCAAAGTATTTTGAGAGAGATTTTTTTTCCCTCAGAAATAATTTAAAAAAAATCAAATTTATATATTTTTTGTTCTATGAGAAAATACTTTCTCTCAAAACTTTTTTTAGTCTCAAATATTATTTTTTGCTATTGGTATGAAAACTTTTTCTCTCAAATATTTTTTTTTTTCTCTCATGAAATGCTCTTTTGCTATCAGTGTGATAACTTTTTCCCTCAAACTTTTTTTTTTCTCTCAGATCATTTATTTTCTCGCATGTAATAAAGACACAATTCTCTCTCCATAATAACGTCACATGTTTTCCATTTCAAAACACTGCCATTCAAAATGACACTTCATGAGCTGATTGGCCGATACATGTGTCACCTGACCAAACACCTCAATGCCTAACTGTTAACACTTCAATCTTTTTTAAGTTTACTGTTTTTTGTGAGCATATTTTTGTTCAGTCCAGTGTAAATATATTATAATATATTATTAATATATCTGCTGTGCATATGTTGCACTGACTTGTTTGGTGAAAAATAAAAAAATAAATGTTTCAACAGTATGTGTGTGTCTCTACAAATATTTGTGAACAATGTGAACAATATTCCAATGTGAACAATCTGAAGAATTTTCTATAATTTTAACTATTTTAGTATTATGGCAAAGCATCCTAAAGATGAGAGTGCTTTTCATTACGCCCAACAGTGTGTAGTTGGTTAGACAAAAATCTGCTAATATGAATGAAGTGTGTGCCATCGTGCAAAAGTTTGATTTTGATAATGCTATATGTAGTTTTGGTTGCAGTGCTTCATTTTGCAGGATATATGAGGTATTATGCAGTTTGGGTGTGTGGTTTTGTGAATTGTGTTACGTATTTTGATAAAACCAGCCTAGTTTGCAAAATTGTGTGTTAGCAATTGGAAAAAACTGTAAAAGTAACAATCTCATAATGTTTGCAAAATAGAATGTTCCCTTAACAGTTTCATGACCAAGAAAACACGTTTTTAAAACATTTTTAAAAAACTGGAACATTCAGAAATAACGTTTTAATGGGAACTTTTGCTAAAGAGCATCTCTGTTAGCTGGGATGGTGCAGGAGTGTTAGAGAAAAGATGATTGTAAATGTATTTCAATCATCACTGAGAAGTATAATGTTTGTGTTTCTGCATATTAGAGCATTGCATCATTGGCTTTAGCAGCAGTCGAGTCTCTCTCGTGGCCTGTGTGTGTGTGTGTGTGTGTGTGTGTGTGTGAACAGTTCTGTTTAAAAGAGACGCATGCTTAAGCGAGAAACAGAGAAATGAGCTTCAGTCACTTCACAGAAATCAACTCGTTTTAGAAAAGAAATAGAGCTTGAGCGAGCAAACAAAGAGAGGGCAGACGGAGACTGACTGAAACACAGAACTGTTGTGTTAGTTGATGCAGCCAATTAATTATATTGCAAGCCATTTAGAAATCTATAAAAGAAGCATAAAGGGGTTGAGGCTGTTTGAGAAAGTGTAAGTATGGTATTAAAAAATGCAATACGTGTATTTCAACCGCTCTGGGCGTTGTTACGTTGGAGTCTTTTTTAAAAAGGAAGAGCTGTGTCTTAAAAAGGAGAAACGTGTAAATTATGCATTTCATTTTCTAGCCTCTCTTTTCTTCTCGCTCTTGCCTTTTGTTTTTGAGGGAGTGAAGAATTAGGGCTGCACATGAAAAGGCGTTTTGTTGCGTGTTTTACTCGAGCCTGAGGGGGCGCTGTCGAGGTGTGTGTGTGTTCACGTTAGTTCAGATACAGGTTAGGCCTCGTTCTCATTAACATATATCATAGAGATGAAATGTATGAAAATATTGGTTATAGTAACCAAAACGATCACGATTATCAATATCATCACGGTATTGTTCAAATATGCTGGAAGTGTTCAGAAACTACACTGAAATCAAGTTTAGTCGAAAACCAACAAACAATATAAAATAACATAACAATAACAATAAAATTAGCTCGTTTTGTTTGCATGAACATTAGAATAATAACATTATAAATGATGGCCGGATTTTAAACGAACAAGAAATATTGGTTGGATGACGTACAACATCACATTTTATTGACATGTACAAATACAGTTTTGACAAAAAAAAAGTTTATTGTAAAATAAACCTCACATTTCAGGCCTATGAAATCTGTTTTTTTTTAAGGGATAGTTATATATAACGATTATATGCGTCTGAAAAAAGAAAGTCATATACACCGAGGATGACTTGAGGGTGAGTAAATCATGGGCTAATTTTCATTTTTGGGGGAACTATCCCTTTAAATTTAGTTTTGTTTTTACCAAATTTTGTGTTTTCTGTTGCAAGTTTTCTGAATTGCATTTTAATGATTTAATTAAATGTTAATGAAAAAAAAAAGCATGTCTAATGAATTGAATTCATAAAAACAACAATTTTAATCATTTAAAAAACAGAAATTCTTGTGTATTTTAACAAAACATTAATTTAATTTATCTTTTAATCATATGAAATTAAACTTTTTTTTGTCAAACAAAGTGCTGCACAACAGAGATTTACCATATCCATATATACCATGATGATTCCATAAAAAAATTAAGTTTTAAAAATAATGTATTATTATTATTAGTGTTAGTATTATTAGTATATTGAGATGTAGCTAAATTCTACTGTACAACAGTAATATATTTCTGTCACAAATTCTCCAAGTTAAACCAAACTTGTATTTTGATGGGTTGCCATGAAGACTTTTCTGTATCGCGATAAACATTTTCAACATGATAATGATAATCGTTCAATGATAATCATAAATGTTTCTTGAGCATCAAATCATCATATTAGAGTGATTTCTGAAGGATCATGTGACACTGAAGACTGGAGTAATGATGCTGAAAATTCAGCTTTGATCACAGGAATAAATGACACTTTACTATATATTCACATAGAAAACAGATATTTTTAATTGTAATAATATTTTACTGTTTTTACTGTATTTTTGGTCAAATAATTGCAGCTTTGGTGAGCAGAAGAGACTTATTCACTGACCTCAAACTTTTCAATGGTAATGTACATTTTGGTTAAATGAGATATTTTATGATATATGATATTATGTCAGGACTAAACCTGTGATGCTGAAAAACACTGTCTAGATAGGCAGCACTAGTGTCAGCCACACATCTAGTGATGATGAACTTGTTATTTATTTCAGCATTTACACTGATTTTCTTAAAGGAACACGCCAACTTTTTGGGACTTTATCTTATTCACCTTATCCCCCAGAGTTAGATAAGTCCATACACACCCTTCTCATCTCCGTGCGTGCCGTAACTCTGTCTGACGCACCCACCGCTAGCCTAGCTTAGCACAAAGACTGGAGGTAAATGGCTCCAGCTAGCATACTGCTCCCAATAAGTGACAAAATAACGCCAACATTTTCCTATTTACATTTTTTGTAGTCACAGTGTGTACAAATAACAAGGTCACATGAGACGCAGCCATCTTCTAACCGTATACATACTGGGAACTATATTCTCAGAAGGCGAAGCACTGCTACTTCTGTGGAGTGATTTACTCCAACTCTGAGCAAACTCTCTGCTCCTCACCACGGGGCTTCTCAGGTGTTGCGAGCAAATCACTCCGCCCAAGTAGCAGTGCTTCGCCTTCTGAGAATATAGTTCCCAGTATGTATACGGTTAGAAGATGTCTGTGTCTCATGTGACCTTGTTATTTGTACACGCTGTGACTATACAAATCACAACATGTAAATAGGAAAATGTTGGCGCTATTTTGTCACTTATTGGGAGCAGTATGCTAGCTGGAGCCATTTATCTCCAGTATTTGTGCTAAGCTAGGCTAGCGGTGGGTGCGTCAGATAGAGTTACGGCACGCACGGAGATGAGAAGGGTATTTATGGACTTATCTAACTCTGGGGGATACGGTGAATAAGCTAAAGTCCCAAAAAGTCGGCGTGTTCATTTAAATCCGCCCACGTAAAGACTAAGCAGAAGAAACGTGACGTTCCTCATGCAGGAATAAAGTGTCCTGAATGCTGTCTGGAGCAGATAAGAGCAGCACACCAGTAAATATCCCCAGTAAACGTCTTTACCTGCACTGAGTTCAGTCTGCAGTATCCGTTCAGCGGGAAGCGGATGACGTGCGTCGGGTCCTGGTTCCAGCCAGCGTTGACCGAGTTACACATGACGTCGCCGGTCTCGGGGAAGACCTCCTCGATGAGCACCTTCTCCCCGCTGAGGGCGATGCGCTCGCCGAGGTCAGGGGTCACGCGCACCACCAGGCAGTCGCAGGGTTGAGCCAGGCGTCTCTGCTCCCGGTCCTGCTTCCAGCGCTCCAGCTCCTTGATCATCGGAGACAGCTGGTAATATCGCGCCTCCTCGTACAGGAGGTGGAATTCCTGAGCAGAGACGTTAAACATTAGACATTTAGATCTAAACATCCTTATTTTAAACAAGATGTATTTACTTGAGAGGCATTTTTTTACAATTTATATATACACTACCATTCAAAAGTTTGGGGTCAGTAAGATTTTTTAATGTTTTTAAAAGAAGTCTCTTCTGCTCACCAAGGCTGCATTTATTTGATTAAAAACAATTTAAAAAAACAGTAATATTGTGAAATATTATGACAATTTAAAATGACTGTTTTCTATTTTAATATATTTTAAAGTGTAATTTATTCCTGTGATCAAAGCTGAATTTTCAGCATCATTACTCCAGTCTTCAGTGTCACATGATCCTTCAGAAATCACTCTAATATGAGGATTTGATGCTCAAGAAACATTTATTACTATTATCAGTGTTGAAAACAGTTGTGTACAATTTTTTTTCAAAATTCTTTGATGAATATAAAGTTCAAAAGAACAGCATTTATTTAAAATAGAATATTTTCTAACATTATAAATGTCTTTACTGTCACTTTTGATCAGTTTAACTCATCCTTGATGAATAAAAGTATTGATTTATTTTATTTCTTTCCCCCAAAAATAAAAATAAAAATCTTACTGACCCCAAACTTTTGAACGGTAGTGTTTAATGTTACAAAAGCTTTAGATTTCAGATAAATGCTGTTCTTTTGAACTTTCTATTCATCATAGCATCATGAAATAAAAATTTAAAAA
>NC_139971.1:42812080-42814580 GCF_963993115.1 Abramis brama
ACATCTACAACTGGATTAAAAATGGAAATAATGGATCATATATTCCCCCCCAAAATTCCACAATGATAACTTTTTAAATTGATATAATGCATGTGACAAGATCATGGCATGCTGCATACTGTTTCACACACTACTCTGTTTAATAGTAAGCAGTGTGCAGTGTTTACTGTAGTACACTACACTGAAAAAAATGATTCGTTGAATTTAATAAAAAAAATTATTGTAAGTGGTTGAACAATTTATTTTAGCTACATTTAAACAAATGCATTAAGTTGAACTTAATCAATTTTAGTTCAACTTAATGCATTTGTTTAAATGTAGCTAAAATCAATTGTGTGCAACCACTTACGATAATTTTTTTTATTAAATTCAACGAATCATTTTTTTCAGTGTACATGCATTCTATTGCAAACGGCCAGTGAATCTGGATTTTTCCAGAAGAACATGCTTCAGACAACATAATCGTTGATTTTTAGTACCTTAAAGTCATCCGGCAGGAGCAGTTTGCAGGTTCTCAGGAAGCTGAGGATATAGCGGAAGATCTCTCCGTCTCTGTCGATGAAGTAATGCTGCTTTAAACTGTCCAGAACGATCGGCTCGGTTCCGTTAAACAGCCTGCTGATCCTGAAAATTAACACACACACACACACACAGTTAATGGAGCGAGGCCAGCCTCCTTTAAATGCATGAAACAATTAGCATTTATTTTTCAATTTTATTAGTGCCCAGCCAAAAACGTATTAACGCTCGGATCTGAAACAAGAGGCTTTAGGCAGATTTCAGTGGCTGAGAAAAGCGTTTCAAGTCCTTCTCTACAGTGAGATTAATACAGAGCTGAAAACCCTTCAGTGTCTGATCATCTCTACTGTCACAAGCCAATTAAATATCTCCCACATAATACGTGACGTCAGGAAGCACTGCTGAAATAAAGCAGGACAGTCATAAAAGCCTGTGATGCTTATTTGCATTAATGACAGGGCTTTGTTAAAATCACTATGAGTAAAAGCAGTGAGTAACTTGGTAAACACCAGTAATGATGTTTGAGGGATGCTTTTCAAAGTTTCCTTTACAACAAATCCTGAAGATTAAAAACCCCTTGTGACTGAAAGTCTGGCCACTTTTGTGATCTGAAAACCACTGGAATGAGAACTGTATTCATCACTGAGTAAACACTCAAGTTTCCCAGCTAATAAAAATATGTTATAAGAATGTTCTCATTCTCAAGAAGTTCTGAAAAAAATATTTCTGAATGTTCTCTGAGCATTTGAAAACATCCTCTTTTTTCTTTCTTTTTTTCAGTATTTCTTGGTTATGCAAACGTCAAAGAAACATTCCATTTGATCATTCTTCAAACATTATGGGATTGTTACTTTTGAATGTTGAACATTCTAAACATTCTAAAACTGTAACATTTAAAAAACATATAAGATAAAGGTCCAGCTGAAACATTTCAGAAAAAGCACTCCTTTAGCAATGTATTAATAACGTTTTTGATCTAACGTTTTGAGAACATTAAAGTAACTTTGAACGAACGTTCTATTAACGTTACTGGAAGAACGTTTGTTCGTAACTTTGAGAGAACCTTTCCAGAACGTTCCCTGTTAGCTGGGATTTTAGTGATGGAAGGAGAATAAAAGAGATGGAAACAGAATCCTTCATTATGACCGTCTCTATCTCTCTTCTTCACTTCTTGCTTTAGTTTTTCTCCATCTTTGTACTTTTCTTAGTTACACTCTCCCAAAAACATCTTGGGAATTTGCATCAGACTCAAATAAATATGGATTTTGTCATTTATAAAAATGAAAGATGACACAAGCGCACTTGCAAGCAAACGTTTTTCACACACACACAAAAAAAAGATAAAATGAAAGGTTCTCAAAGGTGGTTTTCGCAGCAAAAAACTTTATTTCTTACACTTTAATAACATTTTAATCAGAGTTTGTGTGTCCATCACCAGATAAAAGAGCAAACATTTCTAATACATTATAATACATTCTACTATATTTCACTTTTTGAGATAAAGCTGGATTTGAAAAAGTATGAAATCATAAGAATAAAAACTGCAACCATTTAAAAAAAAAAAAAAAAACTTTTTTTATTTTATACTTTGTTGCTTATTAGAGTCAAATCAAAAAAATTCGAACGAGTCATGATAGTTAGGATGCTCCCTATGTAGACAGCTCACTAGGTTTGAGTGTCCATCTAAACATTTTCAATACATTAAAACACATTCTCCTACTAAATCTACTAATATCAAACATCGGTATCACTTTACAATACGGTTCATTTGTTAAAATAACTTGTTACAGTATTTATTCATCTTAATATTAGTTAATAAAAATACAGCTTTTCATTGTTTGTTCATGTTAGTTGCATTAACTAATGTTAACAAACACAACCTTTGATTTTATTAATGTATTAGTAAACGTTGAAATGAATATCTAAGATTAATAAATGCTGTAGAAGTATTGTTCATTCTTAGTTAACTGATGAACTTTAT
>NC_139971.1:42822080-42844580 GCF_963993115.1 Abramis brama
GAGAGAGAGGGAGAGCGAGAGAGATGCGCGAGGTGTTCGCCTCCGGGGATGGGAGAGAGGAGGGGAAAAAACGGAAAGTTTCTAATTAAAGGTCGTGTTATGTGTTAGACGTGATATCCTCCGACACCTCGGCAACCAATCTGAACATTTGGGAAACGAGGGCATTGTGCGCGCTCACGTGGAATACCAGGAATCGCTGAGGTTCAGAGTCACTCAACTTCCACTGGTACTGGATCTCCATGATGCTCATGATCTTCCCTCGCCGCCTCTAAACACTTTTTACTGTGTTTTCTCTGCGCGCAACCGACCAATTTAATGCAATTGTTCATGCACAATCTTAAATGGCTCCTCTACTCTAGTCTCATCTCTGTTCTAGCTCTTTTCAGAACCATTTTGAAACTTTGGATTGTTGCATTCTTTTATTACAGTGTTCCTTATTTTTGTTTGCATAAAAGCATCTGCTAAATGAATGCACTGGTGTGACGTTTAACATGCATTTCACACTCACTAGTGCAATAAATCCACAGACTGCATGAGACTGACAGTGAGGTTATGCACAAATCTCCAAATTCGAATCAAAGAGCGTTCACACACAAACATCAGCCGAGTATGTTTTACTTCTGTATGAAAAAGCAAGCCTTTTATTTAACTTTAACCCTGTTCGAACTTGAAGGCTTGTTTGTACAAGTCAAAACCTCACCTCACAATGCACACATGGAAATACGACTTAACATATTCCAGTTGTCATAAAGAAACACTGCTTCATTGTGAACCTGGAGTTCAAAAGGATTTTAACGACAAGTTCTTCCATGCATTGGCTCATTTGTGCGCCACCGCGCAGTTATTTTACCCATACATGGTAAACAGAAGGCGGTTGTTGAGCTCTAGCGCCGGAGGCGATGCGCTGAAGGCAGACGCAGAGTTTTCCAGGGTGTTGCCATCAAGCCCTGAGCACTAATGTTCATTTAATACACAGGCACGATGATACATTACAGATTCCATTGAAAAAAAAAAAAAAGACTTAAGACGTTTTGGCATATGAAGCTATCCCTCATCTCCATATAGCTACGGGCGTTGTAACCAAAAGCCCAGATATTAATGCCGAGGGAATACAGTGGATTTACCCCTCTCTCTCTCCCTCTCTCTCTCTCTCTGTGTGTTAATAGGAGGGACCAGGTAGAAGAGTAAAAGAATAGGCTAAAGTCACAAGAAAAGATGGTGTTAATGGTACAGAAGAGCATAATGTCACACAAACTCATGTTCATGAGCCCAAAACCCTCCATGCCCTGATCATACGGTTTACAACTATAAAAATACAACATATTAATAACCATTCTGTAAGCGTTCATATCGTTGACCTTCCTGCAATGTTCAGGGATATTAGTTTATGGCTCCCAAAAATACTAAAATGGGAATCACATGTTTGAGGAGAAAATTGATTGTATACTTGTAGCTGCTTTTAGGTAGTTGTTCCAAAACCACCTTGACCACATTGAACTGGCATGTCTAGCTGGACTATGTAGTTTAAGTCAAACTTTTGGACGTTTCCCTCGGTTTTCCTGTCAAATAAACACGTTTATTTTAAACGCGTAATGGCGGAATCTTTAAAACGCCTGTTGGAACAAACCGCAGACGTTCATGGAAAACGTTCAATGAAACTTACACATGCAATGAAATCAACGAACGCAACGCTTTTCCTGCTTTCTTTCTCCAGTTTCACTTCGGTGCCCTACGGGTTAAAACTTCAATTCAGATCATTTCACAACATGGCGTCTCTCTCACAGCGATAAAGCTTCAGGTATGAGGCATTTCCTCCTAACTACACAGATTCTCGATGCCTACAGGGTGTTTAATAAGGTTAGAGAATCAGAAAAGCTTGAAATATCTCACAGGACATGATGCGTAAATGCGTTTTGAGGACGCGTCGCGTTAACGCGGCGTTGCAGTCATTCTCGGTAAAACACAAAAGCACCATCACATTAACCATCTACTCTACATTGAGATAAGATTTAATTGGAAATGGTACCGTTTCAAACATCGTAGGTGTCCGAATCGCGATCCGAGTCCGGTTCAATCTGCTCCCAGATGAAGGATTGCGTTGCTCGCTCGCAAGTTTCTATCCGATCAAGCTATTATCTTCCTGTCAGGATTGAAAACCTCGTCAAACTGCGTTAAAACACGCCGTAGATGGCCGTGTGTGACTATAACGAGCAGCGCTTCAGTGGTCTGGACGCGTTCAGAGCTCGAGCGCAAACGCGCGCAGGACTGTCTTACCTTCTCCAGGAGACCAGAGCTCTCCTTCCCCCTCTTGATCTTCTTATTTCTTAATACTCGCGTATATCAGCCTCGCCACTGTCTTTTTTGGCCACGCTGAATCTGCTGCTTTGCTTATGGGCAGAAGAAAGCCAATAATCCGTCTCTAAATCAGAGCAGAGCCGAAAGAAGAATTCTGGCTCCAGGCTGCGCAAACGCCTCTGGGGCCACAGGATTAGAGGACAATTAACTCAAACCCGAGCAGACTCATTGGAACAGATGCAAACCTGATATTTCCCCTCGATTATTTTGCTCTTTCGCAAAGTAAAAATAGCTGGCGAGGGTTTAAAGTTCAGCATATAACGGTTTACGCATCAGGCAAGTGTCACCGCGCCGTTCCTGAGACTTTGGAGAGGCAGAAAGGCTGATTTTAATCATTGTCATTTCGTCTGATGTAATATTCCCCCAGGCTCTTTCGCAAAGGCAACACATTTTCCTTCCCTGAACGAGTAAAAGTCTCTCTAGCTAAAGCAGGAGGCGCACTGGAACTTGTTGATAAAGTGGCGATTAAAGACGCGTAGCTATTCTTTTTAACAAAGCAAATCTAATATGTGGACCTGGACGCGGTGCTCATGCATGCGGCGCGTTTCCCCGCACTATACTCTCTTTGCTCTAATGTCTGCGAGAATTGTAATGGCAAATTTCCTGGAGGCCATTAAAAGCAAATGACGTCTGGACATCATTCACCGCGCGCCCTCGCAGTGTGCCCGCAGCCAAATGCGCCATTTCAATTATTGCGCACGGCTAGATGGAGATGTCTGTTCCAGGATCTCTCAGGGCAGACGCGCACAACGTCAGTCTAAACCCACACAAGCACAATCTTACACTTCTTCTCGCGCTAGATTCTCATTTATTTAACAGCAGGCAAACAAATAAAGACAGTTGTGCTGGGCATCAGCTGCGCGCAGCGGCCCCGCTTTCCCCGCGCAGGTACTTGATTATTTATTTATCTGAATGTTTGTTTATTTGCGTGTAAATAAGTGTGAATAATTGATGTTGCGCTGAGACCCATAATTACTGTAGTTCTCGCATGCAGGACTGAGGCTTTTCATGATGTTTGGCGCCCACCAGTGTCGGTTTGGACGAATGACAGGAAGACAATTTCATAGAGTACATCATGGGAAAGATTAGCATACATTGATTCATTTTATTACAGCAAAATAATGGAGGAAAGACAAACAGAACATCATGATTTCCAATAAGTAGAATATATAGAATAAATCAAAGCAATAATATTATAGCTAGTTGTCACATTTTACACACGTCTCGAGTACAAAAAACGACTAAATTCATATTGACCTTTTGTGACAACATGCCCCAACAACGACACATGTGGTCACACTGCATGGGGTAGGTTGTCACAGTGGAACCTGCAAATATATATCAGAAGTATTAAATAAAACAACAAGCACTGGTGTTTCCTGCATTATTAATAAAATATAATTATATAAAAATATTAAATATAATTATTACAGTAAAATAATGGAGGAAAGAAAAACAGAAAGATGGTTCATCCTGATTTCCAATAAGAAGAATATATAGAATAACGTAGCTAATTGTCATTTTAGACACAAATATTAACGTCTCAAGTACGACAATGCTACTGAACATTTACAAAATACTATTGAAAGGTTTGACAACATGCCCCAATAGCAACTCTACATGGGGTAAGTTGTCACAATGGAACCTGCAAATATTTATCAGAAATATAATACCTCTCAAACATCGTTCTTCCTTATTTTTGTGATTACACAAATAGTCTTAATTACACATCTTAATTTGATCCTTTTATTTTGTAATGCTGCAGGTTAAAATATAATAATTGTGTTCCGAAGATGAAAGTCAAATTGCATTCTGTACAATGTAACAAAATTGTTGTTACTACTTAAAGTAAATGTTCATGCTGCCTTAAAACGTTACGTTCAGTCAACTTAAAATGTGTTGTATTAAGTGAAAACTTGGATATTTGAGTTCTCAACAAGTCAAATCCAGCAAAGTTATTCTAACGCAAATTTTTAAGTTGTGACAGCTAATTGCAACAATATTTTTTACAGTGTTGTTTCCTGTATTAATAATAAAATATAATGCTTTAGCAGGACTGTTTTTTACAGTGCTCATGGCAAAAGTTTCATTGATCTGAACGCATAATCCTCTCTTAACATCTGAAATGCATAAAACAAGATTGTATTTCAAAACAATTGATTAGAAAATAAGACAACCTGAGCAATCCTCCAGGTCTCAGACACACACTCCACACACACACACACACACACACGAGCGGAAGGAAACTCGTCCCGGGGCCATGAGTGTTTTCCTCAGGACTTGTGAACGGAGGAGGAATGCGGTTTGTAGATTCTCCTTCATTAATACAACACGCCTGCAGTTCGCTCAATTACAGCAGTGTGCAGAAGATGCTGGAAGTTTAAAGATTTAAACAGCTTACACAAGTCGCCCCGGGTGTTTTTGTTGCCATCAGTTAATTCCTTTAATTTATGGGTTTTACTGTGCTGTCTGTGAGAGGAGAAGCAGAAGTGGGTCAGATTCCCTGATGATACACACCGAGACTCGCTCGACGACTGACAGTGACATCCAGAAAACTTCCTTTCAACTGATGATGATGATGATGATGAAGAGTGTTTAAAGGGCAAATCAAACTGTGACTCATTTTAACCTGATAAATATTGAAATAATAATAATTAAATAAATAATGTTTATTATAATCTTTGTTTATAAGACTGAAAGTTGTGGCCTGGGACAGGAGTAAAACATCGTTGCACAAGGCATTTCAAAATCAGCAAAAATATATGAAGAAAGGTATGGGGAAAGTTTCTAAAGTGAACTTCATATCACAAAAAAGTTGAAATCTAATCTGTACCTTTTAAAGGAGAACTCCGGTCAATTTTAACATTGAGCTCATTTTTTTTAAAATTTGGAGTGCTGTCAATACAGAGAACAACGACAAAAATCGGTGTTGCCTACACCATGTTATCCTCTTTTTAAAATTTGCACCCTGTTGACTTCAATGGGGCATATTTTAAACCTGCTTTTACCCTCTTAACATCCTTGATGTGTCATTACAAGTGCACAGGTCATGTGAGTGATTCCTTTAGAGTGAACACGGGTGAATCTGACTGCAGTAGATGTGAAAGATATGAATAAAAATGATGTTATTTCAGCCAGCGCACATACCTGTATTTACATCCTGTTTTCGGTTGAAGTCCAAAGTAGTCGATTGTCGAGTTCACGCGCATATGTTTAGTTACCTATGATTCACAGGTGTTCACTCTGAAGGAATCACTCACATTGGCTGGGCACTTGTAATGACACATCAAGGATGTTAAAAGGCTAAAAGCAGGTTTAAAATATGCCCCATTGAAGTCAACAGGGTGCAAATTTTAAAAAGAGGATAACACGGTGTAGGCAACACCGATTTTTGTCGTTGTTCTCTGTATTGACAGCACTCCAAATTTACAAAAAAATGAGCTCAATGTTAAAATTGACCGGAGTTCTCCTTTAATGAAGAATAATTTAAGACACATTTTAATGTTTTAAATATGGCAGGGTTTGGATTCCGTCACATCTGTCCACATAAAGAAGAGTCTCGGCTAGTCGGCGATGAGTGTGAGGATGCTGGAGGTGGAGATTTATAGCCTTTTCTCACAGCACGTGATATAATTAAACTTATCAATTTGATGGCGGATCCAGAAAGGTTCAAACGACAATCACCAGGAGATTCACCCGTTGTAAAACACGAAAGACTTCGGAGAAAAAGAGAGACTGCAGCCGGCCCATGCGAAAACAAGGATAATATCGGAAGGGCATTAAATGTAGTCACGCAATGCTGATGTTGTTAACATTAACAATTTGAGAACAAAGTATAATTTGCATGGTTTGACGTGATATGATGCGCAATCATTAGATTTAATCAGCGCGATTTACTGCAATGCTTTTTTCCCCTTAGTTGGTCAGAACAAAAGTGGATGTTACTTGTTCAGACGACATTATCCAGTGAAAACTCTAATATTGGTTATACTTCCAAAAAGTAGAATCTGTGATTGCGAATGCCAGGATCCACACCGGCGGCGACTGACAGCCGCACATTCTCCTCAAAACATTGGATTCATCGTGCCGAGGCACAACCCACCTAAAGTTGATAATTCCGCGAATAACTGCAATTGCAGATTTCGAACAGAGATGGCGACAAAGAGGAAAAACTACGGACTGCAGCTTTAAAGAAATCTGACGCCGCCTTCACACTGGCAGTTGAAATCAGCTCCGATACGGCTACGAAACGACCGGAAGTCATTCATTTCCTATGGAGATTCGCAGACCGCATGCGAATGGGTCCGAAGCGGGTCCGAACGAGTGCGGTGCGAAAAAAATCGTGTCCGTTGGTCATCCGGATGCGTTCAAAAAATTTAACTCTTGCGAAAGGCTACGGACGGTTCCTATCCGACAATTCCAGCGGAAGTTAGCGTTGCTATGGTACTGATAAACAAACCTGAATTCTTAACTTTTAATAAAATAAATAATAAGTTGTCATGTCATTTTTTTATTTTCATGATTTTCTAACGTTATTAGGGCAGTTAATACAATTAAAAGCCCTATATACCACTATATCACATTTAGCCGACCTGACATGTCAACGTCCTGGGGAATTTTCCTCCACGAAGCAGCCTGTCTCCCAACAGAGAGATCATACAGAATTGTACATTCTGACACTGACAAAATCAACCGTTAATCTCTCCGCCATTTTTGTTCTACTCGCTTCCGACGCTTTTCAACGGTGTAGTACGACGTCCGCTGGGGGCGTATTGCGTATTACGGAGCTGGTTTCAACTGCCAGTGTGAAGGCGGCGTGAGAGCTTTCATTCCGTCTCTCCATTGACAGCTACGCAACTACCGCTTTAACGCTTCAAAAAGATCATAGAGAGACTGTAAAACTAATCCATATGAATTGAGCAGTTTAGTCTACATTTTCTGAACAGACTCGATCACTTTATATGATGAACAGATTGAATTTACTCAGCGTGAATTTTCATTTTTGGGGATTTTAATGTCATTCCAATTCCAATTTCAGTTCAACTCGTGACGTGTCGTGGCCAATTCACTTCAAATGCACACTTATGAATTATGGAGCCAATAAGGTAATTTCAGAATTCCACATTGACGGCGTTGTGTATTACACTGCGAGTTGCTCCTCAGTGAATGCTTCTGTCATGAGGACATCAGAAAGCTTCTTGTGCTCATCTCTGTGCATCTGTCTCTGATGAGCCCATCGCTCCGGGCGACTGCACTGCCTATAAAAGCAATAAAACCCAACAATGGCTTCTCAAAAATTAACGCAGCATCTCCATATTGATGAGGAAAAATATCCAATCTTTGCTTTTGCCTTTCTTTAAATGTCACAGTGATGGATGCCATATTTCCAGCATGCCATAATCAACTGTTTTTTGATATTTTGAATAATGCTGCATTTGAATTATAGCCGGCAAAAGGAATAATCACTCAAATATGGGAATGCACATGGTGGTGGTGGGAGGGGCTGTATGTAAATGAGTGTGTATGCATTAATGCATGACCCTATAAGAATACGAATCAGGCCTTGGGGCGCTAAAGCAGGTGTTGTTAATAGTCACGCCGCAAGCGCTGAGCCCAAACACACTGGGCTATTTTCAGCCCTGCTTTTCAGCGTCTCCTGTTATTATTTTACGGTTATCTGAGCCCGTTCAATGCCCTTCATGTTCTGCTGTGTGTCACTGAGAAACGGCTTTCATGGACGTCCTCTATATGTATGTCACTATCGGAGAAATTCTGCATGTGTTTGAGTTTATTGAGCAGGTATTTCCAGCTCTTATTATTGGCGAGACAGATGCGGGCCATTATCACAGACTTTTTAATTAGCCAACAACGCTTCGGGACTACAGGGTGTGGAGGAAATACATTTGATTTAATCATTACAAGACCTTTATAGCAGGAAGTCGCTTTTAAAATGAGCATCATGCAATTTTGTGGGAGTTTATATATACATTTTTTTTATTTATTTTTACTCTAATGTCTTGCCAAAAGACATGTGTTTATATGCATGAACAAACACACACACACACACACGTCGGTGAGTGTGCTGTTCTGATATCAGCTACTGAGGATTTGAAATACAATTCCTCTATTATATGGAGGGGAAAAAGATTATTTGAATATATATATATATATATAAAGTAATTCCTTGTTTCTGTGGTATTTATAAAATCTTAGAGGAAGCCCATTTCCACCACATATGAAAAAAAAAAAACACGCTTTGACATGACAAACATAAAAGCTATAATTATGAAATAAAAAGTCAAATTTATGAGATTTAAAAGTGATAATTATGACATACTAAGTTTTATTTATGAAGTCAAAGTTGAAAATTCAAAAACTAGCACATTGAAATAATGAGATAAAGTGACTATTATGACTAAAGTCGAAATAATGAGACAAACCTCAACAATTATGACATAGAAAGCCAACATTATGACATACTAAGCTATATTTAGAAGATTAAAAGTGATAATTATGACAGAAATCCTTGCTAAAAAAATATTTTTTGGAAAATTATTGCTAACTATGAAATACTAAGTCATAATTGTGTCATTAAATGTCGACTTTATGTCAGAATTTTGATTTTTTGACAATTAACTATCTCAGAATTTTGACTTTGTATGTCATAATTATGATTTACCAAAGCATTTGTTGTTATGTGGTAGAAATGGGTTTCCATAAGGCACATAATTCAGCACATGAAACAGTATTAATAGTCAGAACAAAAGGAGAACCTGGTGGAGGAGATGTGTTTCAGTGTTTCTGCGTTCATGTTATTGATCATCGATGGCTCTTTTCATTCAAGACAGGAATAAACCACAGTAACTTTACAATTAACCGAACCATCAGAATGATCTGCTGCTGGAATATCAAATCAATAATTCATAAAAAAAAAAAAAAGGAGGTCAGACAAACTTCATATCTCTTGTCTCTCCGGCTGTGGGCGTGTCTTTGATAACTGCTCTCTGATTGGCTGCTCAGGAGGTCCATGTTCCTGTTGACTGGAGTATTAATGTAGTCCTGTGAGGAAGATGCATTCATCCTGACCCGCGGGATGATGGGAAGGTTCAGACCCCCCACAAGAGCCTGTCATAGTGACTGATGGAGAGAGAGAGAGAGAGAGAGAGAGAGAGAGAGAGAGAGAGAGAGAGAGAGAGAGACCCCCCAAAACTCACTAACAATAAGTACCAGTTTAGACGACAGAAGGGTTCTTTCTTATCATCTGTGAATTATGTACCTTTAAATACAATGCGTTCAAATTTAACTCTCTTCTGTATTTGATTTAATTATATTATTTAATTGACATGAAACGGAAGTTCTAATAGTCTATTCTTCCCTATATTGTGACATTTATCCGAGTGAATCGGCCTCTCGAGATTTTAAATTGTAAAAAGCGTTCACATCTTCGTACGACTCATAATTACATTAACTTATAACATAATTACTAACTTGTAACAACTCAGAGTAGAACGTCACATGTTTTATTTTTCTCTCAAAATTATAGTAATTATGGCATATGCACAACATAAGAACAAATGTGGGCGGGGCTTGATTTTGTCCATGGGAAATTGATTGAATGGTTTGCTATTGGTGGATCTCATGTGAGTGACAGGTTGCCCCGCCCACATCATCAGAGAAGTCACTGCAGTTATTCTGATTCAAGATTATGAGGCTCATGAATTTAAACTAAAAATGATGTGCACTGATAAATCATTTATAATAAACTGCAATATTCTATAAAAATAATAATAGTCCATTTTGATTTCATGGTGACTTTAAGGCAGCAACTGAATGTTAGCTTTTAAGTAGGAGGACATTTTTTTTTACAGTGTGATTTCTCATGATGGATCTTGTTACATCAAGTGCCTCTTCTCCATGTTAAATATCTTTTTTCTTGTTCAGGTTGAGTACACTTCTTATAAACCAGTGTTATGTCTGCTTAATGTAATGAATGAGCTCAGATTCACGCGACAGTGCTGCCACCATGTGGTCGCTGTTCATCATTACACCTGAACACTCCAGTCACGTGTGCACTGCATGAGGAAAACTCTCAACATGAAGATAATAATTGAGAAGTTACTGCATCTCACAGCACCAATAAAGCACAGACATTCATATATGAAAAATATTGTTTGTGTAAAGATGCACACCATTCAAACGTTTGGGGTTGGCATGATTTTAAAATGTTTTGAAAGAAGTCTCTTCTGCTCACCAAGGCTGCATATATATTAAAAAACAAAATAAAACAAAAAAACCCAGTAAAACAGTGAAATATTACTACAATTTAAAATTACTTTTCTATTGTAATATATTATAAACTGTAATTTATTCGAGAATTTTAATAATTCATCTAGGGTTGGGTTATAATGTGTTATTTCAGCTGTAGCCTAAAGTGTCTAAATCACACTTTTAGCAGTTTTGCAACTATTGTTCTGACATGATTCCTGTATTTTTAGCCATGTAAACAGTATCTTTACACATGTATGCCATGCAAACATTTCTGGATTGTATTCTTGTTTTTAATCACACAGCTGTGCTAACACAAGTCTCATGCTAACACATATTAGCCTATGTTAAAGTGGTGTGGCTGTACTGTACTTCATATTTTAAAGGAAGAGTCAAAATTCCCAGTTAACAATTTTTGGTTCCCAGAACGTTCTCTTAGGTTATATAAAATAAAACCCCAAATTATAACCTGCAGGGAACGTTCTAATAACCTCTAGGGAATGTTCTGGGAACGTTCTCTTTAAGTTACAAAAAAGAAACAATAGAGAACGTTCCCAAAACGGAGTAAATAATCCAATTACATATAGCCTACTCTCATCTGACGGTGTGTTTACACTGAAGACTCGTTCATATGCGAGACGCGTGTGTGTGTCCTCGGGATCTGATGTGATTTACTTACAGATTCAAGATGAGATAATTTGAAGCCGATGCTGTGAAATCAGTCAGTGTGTTATGGCGTTCAGTAAAACCTCATCCAACATGATTTACTGTCTCCACAGTGAAGATTGACCTTAAACAACATGAAAGAACGACATTCATGTCACGTGACACAGAATCCTCAATGACGACGAGAGAGGGAGAAAACAAAACAAAGTTTATGGATGGGATCATGGGACTTGAGTTAATCCTGATTGTAAAAGTAAAATTGATGTGATATAGTGAGGTTAAGATGTACGGTGGCACATTGCTGGCCACATACATATTAATTTTCCACTCAATTATGTCATAATAATGAGAGTTAAAGGTGGGGTAGGCAAGTTTCGTGGAGGCTAGCAATAGCAGCTAGCTTTGAAAGAGCAAACAAAAGCGCCACAACGGACAGCGTTTAACTACCTCATGTCTCAAAAACACATAACATTAAAAATAATAATGAACATAAACAACTTAAAGGGCACTGACCTGTATCACCTGACTGCTGCAGATTCATTTCGGCATTAATAATGTTGCCATTGAAACGCATAAATGCGAGTTAAGATCTGCTCTGAGTATAACGTCACTGGTTTCCATCCTAAATTACAGTAGTTATTATGGTGTGAACGCAGTATAAGCTCGTTGTTTTGGTTCAGGAGGAAGTGTAAAAGCTGGCTGGTGTTTCGGTTGCAGCGTTTGGTGACTGATGGACTTTATAAGCCAGAGCAAGCTGGTGAAATGCTCTTCACTCATAGTTTTAGTCTAGATGGAAATAGGGGTCCACGCGCACCCCCCGGCTTTTTTTATGCCACCTGATTTTTTTAAATCCTTAAAGTGTCTATTTTCAGAATCTGGCAGGTACCAAGCTGAAATAATGTCCCAAAGGGTTCTTTTTTAACCCTTTGCTGCACCCGACCGGATCCCGAAAAATCAAAAAATGATATAGAAAGTGGCATAACATTAGAAGTAGCCTAAAAAACATACAGAGACATGCGAACACATTTTCCCATACAATTCTGACCCCAGGAATTTAATGGAATGGTTATTTTTGACATTTGACAACATATTGACCTTATTTCTGGACAAAAATAGCAGGTGTAGAGGATCAACTATTTTTTCGTTTTCTCAAGCGCAGGGTGATTTTTTTGCCACAATTTCTTTATCATTCAAGTGTCTATTTTAAGATTAAATTGTGTACCAATACAGCTTGGTACCTGGCAGATTCTGAAAATAGACACTTTAAAAAAAAATCAGGTGGCATAAAAAAGCCTATTTCCATCTAGACTATTTGGAATAAACAATATTCATTTCAAACTCTTTGTTGTCCATTTAATGAAATATAAATCTTAGAGTTTGAAAGCATGTGTATCTAGAGCCATTTGTTCTCGCCACCTTTTCCTTCCTGATAGAACCCAGTAAGTTTATATATCATGTGATATTAACAGGTGACCACTTACAGCACCGGCGCACACCGCCATCTAGTGGTTGAACAATCATTACATCTGGCTCCAACATTTGAAGTGGATCAAAAAAGTTAATGAAAGTTGTCTTAAGACAAGAAAGAGAATTGTTCAAAATTCATGTATAACTTTGATGAAAGGTTTTTTATCCACTTCATATGTTGACTACTGTATATAAAAATACATTTAGACCACTTAACTTAGAGATTACAATCAGGATGTAAAGAGACTTTCAACGAGCATAACAAAAAATGTTTCTCGAACAAATCACTTAATATTTAGTGTTTGTTGGAAACATTTTGAGCGATAATAGCGATGCTTGACCACTAATAAGTATGAGAAGAATCAGACTTACCCATTAAAATGCATAAATTATTATAATATTTTAAGAAGACATCAAAAACAATGAATATTTACATATATAGGCTATACATTTTATTTAAAAACTTAAGTATTTTTTTCTAGTAGTTCATCTTAAAATAAGACACCAAAACACAGAAAATGTCCCTATTTAAATATTTCAAATTATTGTAAAATTATGCATTAATTGTTATTTCTAGTACTTAATTATATCTTGTACTTAAAAGAATACATCATAAACACAGAAGATGTACCTATTTATATTGAAAAAACAATTATGCATTTTTACAGCAGTGCTTGATTTTAAAAGACACAAAAACATGTACCCATTTAAATAAAAGTATATCAATTATTATAACATTATTAATTAAGACATCAAAATCACATAAAAAATATTCAACATATATAAATGTGTGCATTTATTCACATTAAATAATGTGGATTTACTTGGTATGATGCTCCTGATGTGCTCCTGTCACGTACAGTGTGATGTTCACAAAAATACATCTATGAAACATGACACATGAAAAAGACAAAAAAGGCCAAAGACAAAATGTTTATTCACTGCGACTGCAGCTCTTCCTGAAACACTGGCAGTGTCAAATAAGGCAAAGGGCTTATAGATCATATGGATTTGTACAGTTTTGCACCAACAACAGTTATACATTCACCAGTTACTGTATGTGTGATATCATATAGATCTATATACATATTCTTAAAGAAGTGTGAGGGACGCGGGTGACAGAAGAAACACTCACGGTTATAAAGCTGAATCAGTCTTTACTGTGAAACACACCATCACACGTCTTCATATGACATAAATCTATTCTCTGTGATCTCTAATAAAATAAAATAAAATAAAAATATATAATGCTCATCATATATAGCTCTTAAACTGTTTGCATTGGATAAATAAAATCTTTTCAGTTCCATAGTCATTTAATATGCTGTGTATGGAAATAAACTCACTTAGGTCACGCACAAGACATCAGCGTAGTGTTGGAAACACACACACACACGCACGCACGCACGCGCACGCACGCACACACACACACACGCTCGCATTCTTGTGTTAGTCTAATAAACATAATTTTTAGGATCTAGTACACACACGTCGAGCGATTGTTTCACACACACCCGATAGACAGTCAGTCACTTCAGAGATGAATTTGCACAAAAGCATCGATCACATCTAAAGCCATTTTACAAATACATAGAAAAATATAATCCTCTGAATGCCCTTTTTACAATTATAGATAAATTATAGATTTATCTGAAAATATCAGTGTAGTTAGTGGTGGAGGATTGAGTGTGTTCGCTAAAGGGAAGTGAGTGATCTTCTTAATCTATATATATATATAGGGGAAAACTCTTGCTAAAATACCATGGTATATGATCATGTCCGATGATACTGTATCATTAGTATATTCATGTACTATAGTACTTATGTGGTAGGCTATACTTCAAAATATAACTTCATGGTAGTGTTAAAAAAACGTGGTTTTACCATATACATACTATGGTATTTGCAAAAAAAAAAGTATGTAGTACTATGGTATTCTACCATGTAAATACCATGGTACATGAGAAGCACTCCTACGTACCACTTACCATGGTATTACCATGCTATTTTATACATGTACTTTGCCATTGCAATATTCTTGAAAGTGCCATGAAATATTATAATAGATGAAGTTTACTACCATGGTATATTTCAAAATACCATAGTATTACTATGTGATACCTTCACTGCACTACTTTTTTGTTGCAAAGAATACCTTGCTAACATAATACCGTGGTAATTTTGTAAGAGGTGAAATCTATAATAGGATCATTTCACTCTCACAAATGTTGCCCTTTTCTACATTTCTGATGTAAATATAGTCTTATGGTCAATGTAGCAGAACAGGCGTGACACAACAAAGCAACAAGTTTCTGTCCTAAACTGAGATATTTGGTCAATTACTTGGTTTGTGATGTCATGCTGGATAGCCCCGCCCACACTGACATCTCATTGGTCTAAAATCCCACTTCAGACACTACCATTCAAAAGTTTGGGGTTCAGGGAGATGTTTAATGTTTTTCAACAGTCTCTTCTGTTCAGCGAGACATTTATATGATCAGAAACACAGTAAAAACAGTGAAATATTATTTCAATTTAAAATAGCTTTTATCTATGTGAATATATAGTAAAGTGTAATTTATTCCTGTGATCAAAGCTGAATTTTCAGCATCATTACTCCAGTCTTCAGTGTCACATGATCCTTCAGAAATCACTCTAATATGATGATTTGATGCTCAAGAAACATTTATGATTATTATCAGTGTTGAAAACTTCACATTTTTGTGGAAACAGTCAATAATTTTTTTTTGATTTTCTTTGATTATTTATTTTTCTTCAAAAGAACAGCATTTATTTGAAATGGAATTCTTCTGTAACATTGTAACAAAATCTTACTGACCCCAAAGTTTTAAATGTTCTGTGCTTCTGTATATTAAACTGGTAACACTTTACAATAAGGTTCATTAGTTAATGTATTAACATGAACTAACAATGAGCAATACATTTGTTACAGTATTTATTAATCTTTGTTAATGTTAGTTAATACAAATACAGCGACTCATTGTTAGTTCACAGTGCATTAACTAATGTTAACAAACACAACTTCTGATTTTAATAACGTATTAGTAAATGCTGGAATTAATATCTAAGATTAATAAATGCTGTAGAAGTATTGTTCATTCGTAGTTCATGTTAACTAAAGTAGTTAACTAATTTACATTGAGTCATTTAGCAGACGCTTTTGTCCAAAGCGACTTACAAATTAGGACTAGCCTACATTAAATGTTCATAACTACAAAACTACATAACTAATGTTAATAATGAACCTTATTGTAAAGTGTTACCATTAAACCTTTGATAGTTCTGATTGGATTGAGTTTTTACTAAACATCACTTTTCAGTGGCAAATAAAGAGCATTTTGTGCAATCACCATCTGAATCTCCAAGAGGACGAGCCTGTGTAAATGCGGATTAGTCTAAGCAGTGTCCGAGCAGATCTGAGCATCGACTGGCCGACGGACACGGGTAACCAAGCTTCAGTAGAGATCTTTATAGGGTTTAGAGTAGTTAAACATCAAGTAGTCCATGTAGTAGAAGTCATACGCTCGCTGGCGCTCCGAAGCGTTCAGCTGGGAAAAGTAATGCTGCGTGATCTGAGTGGAAGTTCTGGCCGCTTTGGGGTTCCCGTCTTTAAACGAGGGGTACGTCAGGTTCTCCGGGGCCCCGATCTTCCGTAAAACGAAGTTGGCGTCTTCTTCCAAGGTCTCGACTTTCCCGATGAAGTCGTAGTGCAGGTGGCAGGGGCTGCAGAGCTGGTTGGTTGCTTCCCAATGGATGTCCATTCCCACGGGACGGTGCACGTCCAGCAAGTAGTGGATGAACTCCCGAAAGGTCACGCCGCTTCCCGTCTTCAAAGCCGATTGCGATGCGTTCACTCTGTATTTGGAGATGATGGGCTTCCCGAATACGGGATGGTAGTAGGAATTTGGGCTCTCGAATTTGTCCCTGAAGGCGGACACCAGGCGCTCCATGGGCTCGCGCACGAACAGAACTTTAGTGTACGTTTCTAAACGCTTGCTGATTCCTTGCCGGTCGAAGCTGTCCAGGCGCTTCAGGTGATTGTCGTAGTGAACGGATACGTGGTTTATTTCCCGCGTGGAGTTAGCGACTCCGGCTAGCACCATCAGGACCCTCTTCCAGTTGGAGCATCCGGCTTTCGGGACCTCGCAGTACAGGAGTTTGTGTCTGTCCTCCACGTAAATACGCGACACGTGATGTGGCGTAATCGTCCGAGAGATGTTACTCCGATACTTCCCGCAGACCTCGCGTACGATCCGGCGACGGGACTCCTGAACGTCAGAGAGACGCCGCGAGATCTCCGAGTGTGACGATGAAGACGATGAGGAGGAGGAGTTTGTGTGTTGCACTGGACTGGTCTTTAGAAGTTTCCGGTGGCGTTTGGTGACCTGTTGGGAGCCCGGGTCGTGTTCCCGGGACCCCGGTGTGGGGGCTTGGCGTTTCCACTGGGAGTCTGGGAGCTGCATGGGCGAGATGGGGTCGACGTCGGCCTCTTCTGAACGCTGGTGGAGTCTCACGATCTCACTGAACTGACCACACTGCTCCTTCAAACACACACAAGACAAACCTATGAGCAAACTGATACAGGAATGTATTCATTCTGTTATATTTCACTCCAAAAAGAAGAAAAATCCCCCAAATTCCCCATGATTCATCATTATTTTAATGTGAAGGAAATTATATATATACATACACACACACACACACACACTCACATTTACACACACACACTCTCTCTCACTCACACACACACACACACACACACACACACACACACACACACACACACACACACACGCTCTCTCTCCTCTCTCTCTCTCTCTCTCACACACACACACACACACACACACTCTCACATTTACACACACACACACACTCTCTCTCACTCACACACACACACACACACACACACACACACACACACACACACACACACACACACACACACACACACACGCTCTCTCTCCTCTCTCTCTCTCTCTCTCTCTCTCTCTCACACACACACACACACACACACACACACACACTGGACTGTGTCTCTCTGGATCTGTCTCTCTGTCTCTATCTCTCTCTCTCTCTCTCTCTCACACACACACACACACACACACACACACACATGCACACACAGACACACACACACAAACGCTGTCTCTCTGTCTCTCTCTCTCTCTCTCTCACTCACACACACACACACACACACACACACAGACAGACACACACACGCTGTCTCTCTTTCTCTCTCTCTCTCTCTCTCTCTCTCTCTCTCTCTCTCTCACACACACACACACACACACACACACACACACACACACATAAACGCACACTCACACACACACACACATATACACGTATATAAATATATTTACAATCATTCACAACTGACAGTGTTATATTCCTTTCAGTCAGAAAGTGCACATCATCAACTGATGCCTTTAATGAATGTATACATAATAAATAAAAAGATAATAAATCAGTAACTAAACAATGCAAAATAAAAACCCTAAATATACTGAAAGGCACATTATTAACTGATGCCATTCATTTCAGATGAGCATGTAGCTGAATGTGTCTGACCGATCCATCTATCAGTCTTCAGCCTCAGAGTTCAGGTTGAGTGTGTGACTCTCCGCCACCAGATGGCGCCATTAATCCGTCTCTGATCCTCCTGGATGAGTGTGTGTCATTCCAGCTCATCTGTGCTCAGTCTGTGGCTCATTATCAATCTCTCTAATCCTCTAATTGACGAGGATTTTTGCTTAATTCTCTACGTCACCTGATTTCCACAAACACGCCGTCTGTAGCAAATATCAATTTAACTTCTCATTTTAATTAAGGTGCAATAAAGTCAATGAATTGAATAATCATAAATCCAGTATTAACGAGGTGATTAGTTCATGATGAAGTCAGGGTTCGTTTGATTAGTGATGGCAGGCTACAGCCTCCTCCCCCGGGACAATACAATGTGTTTAATACAATCAGATGTGTTTCTGCATACTGAAGATCAGTTTATGGATGAAGACATGATCTCACCTGTCTGGACTGAGTGGTGCTCCTGAACTTCACACCTGAAAGGACAGATACACAGACAGATTAGCTGTGCATGCAAAGACTATAAAAATAAAGACAATATTCAATAAGCATAATGGATTCTGCACATAAAAAAACATGCATTCAAAAACGGTTCAACTCTAAAATGCATCTCAAGAGCATTCAGAACACTAAATCTCTCATCTGAGTGTGTGTGTGTGTGTACAAAATTACAAACATAAAGGCCACATGCTGCGTCTTTCACATTCCATTTAAACAATCTCAAGCATTTCGAATCACTCATTCTGTAATTACGGAGTGAATGAGAATGCACTAATCACTGCTTTCCATGTGTAACCATGTGACCAAACATGTAATCGAGAAGCACACACACACACACACACACACACACACACACACACACACACACACACACACACACACACACACACACACACACACACACACACACACACACACGGCATACAATATATGGAGACAGATGCATATTATCTCTCTTTCTCTCTCTCTCTCTCTCTCTCTCTCTATATATATATACACATTACAATCTAAAGAGTTATTTTCACATCTTAAAGTGCCCCTATATGCACTTTTAAAGTTTTTTGTTTGTTTTGGAGTCTCCAACAATATGTTTACATGCATGTAAGGTCAAAAACACTTTAATTTTCTCATAATCCTGTATCCACTGGAGCATCAGCTCTTTTCTCTCAGTGTCTGAAACGCTTCAATCAAGGATTCAGTCTCTCTAAGCTCCGCCTCTCTGAGAGCTGTTCTGCTGTGATTGGTCAGATGTTCCAATCTGTTCAGGGCTGCGTTTCCAGATAACGATGGATCTTAGCACTTACGAGGATTTTACGAACGTTCGTGTTCATTTCACGTGCGTTTCACAAAAATGCACTTAGCACGATCGTTCGCAGCTGTGCTTTAAGTGCTACTTAAGAGTCGCTGTCCGTTTGTCAAGTGCTGAAATGTCACCTTGTAGAATGGCTTGTAATTGCAGCACACGCTTGCAATTTTTAATGTTTAACCATAACTGTTTTCACCTGATGTGCATTTTCTACGAGGCCAATAATCTATAAAAGCACAAACCTACGAGTGGAGACGCCAGCAAAATGGCTGAACCAAAAAAACTAAAAACAAAAAACAAAGAAAGAAAATACTTATACTATTACTATTATATAATACTATTTTAAAGAGGAGATTAAGGTAATTTTAGAGGAGGTGGAGCTATACAAACATTATTTTCAGCAGGTTTAAAGCGTTAGTTCACCCAAAAATGAAAATTCTGTCAGTAATTACTCACCCTCATGTTGTTCCAACCCCATAAGACTTTCGTTCATCTTCGGAACACAAATTAAGATATTTTTGATGAAATCTGAGAGCTGATCACAGGCTTATGGACACTATAACTTGCTGGCCCAGAAAATGTATTAAAGAAATTGTTAATATAGTCCAAGTGACTCCAGTGGCTCAATCTTAAGTTTATAAAGCGACGAGAATACTTTTTGTGCGCAAAAACAAACAAAAATAACGACTTTATTCCACTTTTCATTTCCTTCTCTCTGGGCCTCGAGTCTTTTCACGTAGTGTAGCCTAATAGCGTAGTGCATCTGTGTTAGGGCTGAAACGATTCATCGAGTTACTCGATTAACTCGATTACAAAAATTCCTCGAGGCATAAACTCTGCCTCGAAGCCTCGTTAAATTCCTATGACGCGCACTATACACGCGTATCTGATTGTTTCACACAGACCATTGTTCAATGTTCAGGAAGCACAGCACACCATAGCGCGTGATACATTTAGAATTTAGTTGGCGCGATGGAGAGTAAAGATGTCCATAAACGGCAGAGAATGTCTAAAGTTTGGGATCACTTCCTTTCAGCGTCGCTGAAACAAGGTAATGATTCTGTCCCCCGCATTTTTTTTTTTTTTTTTTACCCAGCGCCAATATTTCCGCCCGTGCCTAAGCCTATACATTGATGTTCGCTGATTTTAATCCCATACTGTATTTGTAGTGATGTCGCTATGCGGGTTGACTAGATATGATGTTTAGCTTTGATGTTTTTAAGTAGTAAACGTATTCACGTTCAATTGCAAGAGAGTATAGCCTAAAAAAAGAACCCATTCACACACACACACACACACACATGCACCCTCGTCTCTCTCACGCGCCAGTCAGACCAATTGCGGCAATGCATCACATATGCTTAAACGTTTATGTAGCACGCAACAATAATTTCAGCATGCATTCACTGTATACACCGGGACGTGATGGAGGAACACATATTGTATTGCAGTCTTTGCGAGACCTTGTTTGTAGGTTGTGTCACATCTGCCAAATAGTTACAGACAACAACAAAAAATGAAACTCCCCAGCCTGCTTCTCCAAATCCACTCGTACTTTTGGGGAAGACATAATCGGCTACCAAAGTAATTGAGCATAGAACATTTTCAATTAACAAAAAAATATAATAGCCTACTACAAAACGTGCTAATATACTTCAACTAGCCTAAGTGAAAAACAAAATGCTGTTCTTTTTCTATTTAACAAAATGCATATTTGCAATAAAACATTCCCCTTTTCAAAGCACACTTATTTTTTTTAATAAATTGTATACATTGTGTACCTGTTTGGCTGGATATTTTATATTCATTTCATTTATTTTTGTTCTCCGGTGGGTAATTTGCAGAAGGTGCGATCCTTTTTTTGTAATGTTGTATTAAGAAGACAAAACTAAGGCCAAATGGCCTTTACTATTTAAGTTTGTATTCATAGTTTTACATGTTATACATGTTTTACAGTAAGTTGACTTAACTGTATTGTAATTGTTGGCACTGGCACTTATAAACACTAAATGGGTAAAAATTGCAATAAATAGGCTTAGTTTTGGAGCCAAATGTTGGAGTTGGAGTAAATACCTCTGTTTTTTTTTTTTTTTTTTTTTTTGTTTTTTTTTATAAATAAAAGCCAAATGCTTGATCATTTTACAGCCGCATCATTTTCTTTATGCATTATTTGTTTTGGTTGTTTAAAAACACACATTTTTTTTATCCGATTACTCGATTAATCGATAGATTAAGTGCTAGATTAATCGATTACAAAAAGAATCGATAGCTGCAGCCCTAGTCTGTGTTGTACGTCTGTGTTGTATGTGAACGAAAGTCTTACGGGGTTGGAACAACATGAGGGTAAGTAATTACTGACAGAATTTTCATTTTTGAGTGAACTAACGCTTTAAGGGAAGTCATACAAATAAACAAAAACAAAAAATCTGGGAGGATTTTGCTAGAAAACTGACTGCAACTAGGGGCATTAAAAGATCAGGGAAGGAGGTCAGGGCTCTGCAGAGGACAACATTTAATAAAAACAGGTGGTGGGACCAATGAGCCCTTGTCAGTGCTTCAGATGGCATTTGTGGTGGTTTTGACATCCATGGAGGAGTAGGGGTAACACAGCCTGAGCCTGAGTCAGGTCCTTCATCAGTTTCATCTGCGTCTCCCAGCACCTACCATCTCCTAGTGCTCCAAACAACCCTCCCAGGCCTCAGCCTCCATCTTCTGTTGTCCAGACTGCAGCCACAACACCTCAGCAGTTTGAGAATGTTTGTAGTTGTTGTCAGGGCATATGTGAGTGTCCTTACTTAACAGGGAGGAAGATGAAGAGGTGGTGGAGGAGTAGG